>NC_056732.1:886074708-886219708 GCF_019279795.1 Protopterus annectens
GAACCAAATCAAAGCAAGCAAAGCAACGCAAACAAAGCAAACAAAGTACGGAAAGGTAAAAAGGAAATTAACAGCTTGTTACACATTTTCTTTACATCTGATGAAGTCCTTGGATGAAAACTCTGTGGAGAGGATTGCGTTAATGTGTACTCAGTGAATAAAGAGCTGTTCATTTTGATTTATTGTGGACATTGAGATTTTGTATACCTCCTGGTGGTGCCTGACTTTCATGCTTTGTTTGCTTTAATTATTTAATATTGTTCTGATCATGCTACAGGCTATCTGTTCTTCTTGTTGGACTTCCTCCACATTATTTCAGCCGTGTTTTTCTTGTGGTTTTGAGGAAATAGAGCATGTTTTACAGCTTGAGGTTTACACTATCAAGAGACTGTTTAATCCAGAACTCTCCATTAATTTTTTAAGTGTTCTGGTATTCAGTCATATTTTACTATCGCAAGTTATCTGCAATCCATTTTGCTACTTGATTGTGAGCTTGATTGTATTTGAGAACATCACCTGAGATTTCTCAGTAATTATAATACAGTGCTTTGCTGAAAGTGTGAACAAGTTTAAAACCCAAGCAAATGTGCTTCAGAATCAGGGGAAATTCTTACATGTTGTATTATGTTTTATATGCCATTAATTTGTTGGACTAGTGCTGGGTTCCTTACATAAAATAGTATCAACAGTTAAGTGGCACATCTGTGGTTGTTATTATAAGTGCTGTTGTGAAATGACTAGAGGCAGAAAGAAGCTGTCAATACAGTTTGAAATACATTTTATTTGCCTGGTGCTTAAATGCATTCATTATTATTATTAGTTTGATTATTTGAATTTGACAGAGGAAAATAGTGGGTTTATATGTTTTTGGGTGAGAGACTGGGTGGTAACTCTCAAAGTCAAAAAATGGTTATAGTGCATTTTGACATTTAAAAAACGTTTCTTACAATTTACAAGGCATTCATTATAGGATGAAAAATAATAAGTTTTCCAAAAACATATTTGTCATGCACCTTGCAATCCATTGCGTTGATATTACTGGATTCCAAATTACCTTCAATTGCAAAAATATGTCACTTTCCCTATAGGTATACACTGGAATGTTCACTGCATCTGTTAAGTTGACCAGGATGCCATCATTTACTAGGAAATATTTCCATAATGTCCCAGCAAAGAAACTCTTCTGTTCCAGTTCTTCAATTTCTACCTAGCTGTACTTTACAAATGTTGGTAAAAATAAGTAATAAATTAGAGGCATAAAAATGCTGCTTTCTATGCTTATCAGCTGAATGTTCTCAGGAATAAATCATTTATAGGCTCATAGGTTCAGCTTACAACTTTTTTGGTCTTCACATGAATAGCTTGATAGACAGACTGATAGACAGAAAAAAAGTTTAGTTTTGAGAGAAGTTCATAACTGTCATCTATCAGAAGATATTGAATAAAATATGTATTTTTATATAACTAGTTAGACAAGCAGCTCCTTTAAGTAACTTTTGAAACACATAATACGTATTGACTGTTTCTGAAATCTTTCTGCATAGTTGACGTTTTTTGACACCATGGTTTTGGTAGTTATGAAATGCATTGTTTGGCATTCTTTTAGGTGATGTGTTAGCAGACTACAAAATGCAGTGCTGCTGTCAACAGTCAGATTGGTTAGGTGTAAGATAATATAGTGATCTCAATCGAATCTCTTGACATATTCCTTAAAATTAAATGGGCCACTGCATATGTTTTGCTGACTTTGTTAGATACACACAGGATAGTGTTTAAGATGTTTGTCTCTTGATTTCTGAAAATGTTGTCATATTTTTAAATTTTAACATGGAGTCTTGTAATCATTATTTACATAATATTTTACCAAAGTCATGATTCTACATTTATTAATGTTAAATAAGAAGTCAGTGTTATTACTTCAGGTGTATATATTTTTTCTACATTATCAAGAAATTAGTGTAAGTAGTATATCCTTTTTGATAACTAATCATCTTCAAGGTTACTCATCATAAAGATGAGGTCAAACACTATACCCTGACCAAGAAAGCAATAAGCACTTTGGAGGAACTTAGACATTTGACTGATATATGAGTCACAAAGGCTGATGAGAGTAATGAGGTCATTCTAAGGACTGGTACTACTTACATTGAATGTGTGGAAGACTTAGGCCAGTATTCATAGTCATTTGCACAACTGTGATAAAGGTGTCCCTGATGTTTACAAATAAGCAAAACAAAGGCAAGATGTATAAAGGACTTTTACACTAAAGGAAAATGCCTTAAGTTTAATGAGATGCAAATAAGACACTTTGTAAAGTGGTGTATGCTAATGAAGTGTCCTTGTAATTCATAGTGTGATATCTACACAGTGCACACATCTGTTGCTGTTGAAAGAGATGCTTTGCCTTTGATATCTGAGTTGCAATCCACAAACTCTTTTCAGCTATCCCTTCAGTAGTTTGTCCGAGTATAAGCAAGCACTTCCCAGACACACAAACAAATGGATTCCCCAACAACCCCTTCAGTAGTTTGTCTAAGTGTTCACAAGCACTAAAATGACACACAAAAAAGAATATATTGTGCCCAGTGATCACTTTGGCAGTCTGACCATGTATGCAAAAGCACTTCACTTACACCAAAACAAAACATTCACCAAATGATCCCTTCAGTAGTTTGACCTAGTATGCCCAAGCACCAAAATGAAACATTTCTCCAAGAAAACAGTTCACTGACTCCAAAATGAAACATTTCTTGCTGGTGCACACTTCAGTAGTTTATCAATGTATGCACAAGCACTTCACTGACACCAAAATGAAACATTTCCCACCAGTGACCCCATAAGTAGTTTGTGCATATATAAACAAGCACTTTACTGACATCAAAATGAAACCTTTACCCCATGATCCCTTCAGCAGTTCATCCAAAGCATTTCACTGACATCAAAATGAAGCACTTCCCCCAATGACCCATTCAGTACTTTGTCCATGTCTGCACAAACACTTCACTGACTCCAAAATGAAACATGTCCAAGTATGCACAAGTACCAAAATGAAACATCTTCCCAAACAATCACTACAGTACTTTCACCAAGTATGCACAAGCAACAGAATCACACATTTTCCCCAGCTATCCCTTTGGTTGTTTCACCAAGTATGCACAAGCACCAAAATGAAAAGTTTCCCCCACCAATCCCTTCAGCAGTATGTCCAACTATGAACGAGTACCAAAATGAAACATTTCCCTAAGCAATCCCTTTCAGTAGTTTCACCAATTATGTAAAAGAACTAAAATGAAACATTTCCCCCAACAACCCCTTCAGTAGTCTCTCCATGTATGCACAAAGTACTTCACTGACATTAGAATGAAACATTCCCAACAACCTCCTCAATAGTTTGTCTATGCCTGTACAAGCAATTCACTGACTTAAAAATGAAACATTTCCTGCAGTGATCACTTCAGTAGTATGTCAAAGTATGCATGATCACTAAAATTAAACATTTCACAAAGGGATCCCTTCAGTTGTCTGTCCAGGTATGCATAAACACTTCACTGACACCAAAATGAAACATTTCCCCCATCAACCTGCTCACCAATTTGCCCATGTATGCACAGGCAAATCATTGACATCAAAATAAAACATTTCCCACAACAAACTCTTTGGTATTTTGTCCAGGCATGCACAAGTACGTCACTAACATCAGGATAAAACATTTCCTCAATGACCCCTTCAGTAGTTTGTCCATGTATGCACAGGCAATTCACTTACTCAAAAATGAAACATTTCCCCCAATGATCCTTTCAGTAGTATCTCAAAATATGCACAAGCACCAAAATGAAACATTTCCCTCAACAATCCCTTCAGTAGTCTGTCCAGGAATACACAAGCAACACACTGACTGAAAAATGAAATATTTCATGCAATGACCCATTCAGTAGTATGTCCATGTATGCAAATACAATACATTAAATAATTGCACCTCCTTTTACAATGTATGGCAGCACATATTCCTTTTTTTCCTTCCCCTTGCATCTCCATATTCTAATGCTAAACCCTGGCTTACTGACATAAGTTCAGGTCCATTTACACTTTCAAAATCCAAATAGGGTCATTTCAGATACATCTCTCTGATCTTACTGATACACAAACATTTAATATCCCTTTTCTGTATATTAGCTGTCCCTCGATCACTTTTACCTTAAGCATGTTAGGCTTTTGTGATAGTGCTGGTGTGTTTAACAAAACACCTCTGCATTTCCATAGTCATCCTGAAAAACATGATTTGCATAACCACATAGCATCATGCCTCACATATTGCTGCTATGAAAATGTAAAGGCCCAGATGAAAATGTAAAGGCCCAGACTATATATACTGGCCTGAATGATGTTTATAACGATCTCAAGGTCAACAAAGTGCACATCAACAGACCATATTGTAAAATCTTTTAAACTTGATTCATCAAAGCTAACTTGAATATGATTTATTTTATACTTTTCATGTATAATGTCCTCTAATAGTGGTTATCTTTGTAGTCATTATGATTCATAAAAATTCCATTGGCATTCATTTCTGTTACATGGCAAATAGTGGTAGGAAAGCTCAACTGATTTATAATTTTGTAGATCATTATACTGAATCCTTTAGTTAAAAACACTACATCAGAAAATTATGAGACATACTAAGTCCACTAAAACATATGTACGCAGGACATGAAGCAATTTCTTTTTATCAGTAGACATTAAGTATCTCTATACCTCTGTTCCACAAAAAAAAATACAATTTACCAGTACTTTTCTTTGTAAATAAATTGGGTTTTCTACACATTTACTTAAAGTCATGTGTACTTTGGTGGCATTAATTGCTGGCAAATAATGTCTTAGCATTTAATGGTAAATGTCATAACCAAATAGAATATGTTGCAAATGGGGTTACAGCTATACCTCCATTTGCTAACATCATACTCATTTAATGAGAATTAGAATATCTATTTGTGCATCCACTTTTTGCAATATTCCTCTGCATAAACATTATATTGATGACTTAATTTTCATTTTTAACAGAGATAAAACCATGAGATAGTTTTCTAGAGGATATCAGTGGCAGCATTTTTTTAAAGTTTCCAAAAAAGTGACTTTGGGAGTAATGTGTACTTGTTATGATCAATATGATGAATTTGATCTTAATTAGTAGATTGGACAGAAAATGTACTTTTATAAATATGTAAATATATGTTTATAATATAAAGTTATTTATGTTTCATTTATATAAAGAGTTATTTACATTTCAACAATGTATACCACTCAGTTTGACATATGATGTAATTAAGAGTTATTACATATGGGTGAATTCTCAGTGATTCTAACACCTTTATGTATGAAGCACATTTTCCCATAACTTATTAATAGACAGAGGTTATCTTAAACATATTCTACAGGTGATATGGAATAAATATATCAGGGATGAAAGATTCCCCCAGATAAGTGAAGGATTTGCCACATACACAAATTACATTTAACAGTGGAAAACTTTAAAATAGTATGGCTGTTCCAAATCTGTAGAGAATATGTTAAAGTGTGTTGCATAATATATTGGAAGGCAATGTAGGCTAATTTGGAAATGTGTAGAATATTAGGGGATTTCCTACTTTCGTTAACACATATATGCCCTTGAGGAAGATGTAAACAATGAAACAATATTGGTGCAGTGCAAATGTGCAGTTAATTACATATGGATACAGTCATTTTTGTCACTTTACCTTATGTGTATGCATTCTGCAATGGTGCATGTTGCTAAATGTTCACCCTGTGAAAGCCTTCTAGTCATTTCCCCCTATTGAATCTCTCACAGAGAAGCAATGAACATGCATGTACTCTGAAGGGAACGGAGAACATAATGAATGTAGCAGTATTTAAAAATGTGTATTTTTGTTCATCATATTAATTATAATATGTGTAAGGAGACTAGAATAATGCAAGTCAAGCTAAGGAGCATTGATATTAGCTCCAAAGTATCCTATAAGAGTCCTAGTTTAAATAAAAAAATGAATACCAAATGTTTTTAAAAGTATTTTTAAGCACCAATATTTTTTGTTTAATAATGTATATAATGCTTACTTTAATTGCGTTCATTAAGTAATACCACATTTATTTTGGTATAGCTTTGCCACTAAAATTATTCATGCATTTTTACTGATTTATTATTTAGCAGACACATTAATGGATGACATTCTGCATTAACAGGAATGGTGGACTAAACTGTTTTATTACACTATCCTACTTTTCCTTTAGTTTTCAGGCATTTTGGTTTAAGTTTTTGCTTCAAGTTTGTGTTAGTCTACATTTTTTCACGTGTGTACTATTATGGCTTTAGCTACTCTGCAAGGTGCAGTGAAACAATTTTTTTTACACATTTCACTAAATGAGCAACTAAAGATACAAGTAAGTGTAAAGACTATGCTCTTGCATCCCCCCTGGCTAATATGTCATTTCTGAAATTTCATCTTACTTAATTAAGACTGTCAAACTGCCAACTCAGACTGCTGTACCCACTTAACACTGTTAATCAATTGCACATCCTAACTCTCTAATAGTTAGTGTAAACTACCGCAGGAATATTGTTATTTCCACTATCTCCTAAACTTAATATCCATAGTGTCAAGTATACGTATCCTGACTCATAAATTAAATCTCATATCATAATGATGTTCTTCTCATCTATATCCAGAAGCACCTACTCTCATGGATCTTTTCATCTTCTCTTTTTCTTTCCGTTGAAAATATACTATTCCAAGATTGTCATGCTTTGTGATATCTTCAAAAGCAAATTGTATATAGTAACAAATGAATGTATCCTAGCTGCTAAGAAATACTGTATGGCTAAGTCATGTCTTTACATTTTTGTCTGTAATAAATTGTACTCTTGGAGCTTTTCTCTGCAGGCCGCCACTGAAAATGGACTTGTATCCAGATAGACACTCCTGGTCAACAAATGTAAAATAAAATAATAAAAATAAAATGTGTTGGCTGACATGTCTTCTATCACAGCCTCTCTATGTGACTTCTATTAACATCCACCTATAATATTTAGCATCACTGCTCTGCAGGCAAAGATTCTTTTGTGAGAGATGTGTACTGCTAATTATATCTACATTGTAATAAGTGAATGCTGATACTTGCAGTAGGTTTTGTTTACTTGGTTAGCCCAGATATAGACATGAAATAACTAACTAAATAAATAAATAAATATATCCAAAAAATAATTACAATGAATGAAATAATAAATACCGCAGGTAAGAATACTACTCCTGTATTTAAATGAGTTGCACAGATATGAAAGAATATTTGTATTTATTTACTTATTTAACCTTTGTTGACTGGATTAGTCTCACTAGGCTAGTAGATGCTTTTCAGGGCAGAACTGACTGAGTTGCTATTTATACTGCTATGGAAATTTGGCTAGGACCATCAGGGAACTGCCCCTATTCTTTGTAGCTGCCAAAGAAGCACCAACATGAAGGAGGAGAGAAAATATATGGAGATTTTGGTGGCTTGACAGTGAGAATTTGGAGAAAAAAAAGTTTACTTGGCATTGAGCTTCATAATGTAAACATTGATTCCTGTGTGGTGGGTGTTATAAATAAGCAAGCTTTAGCTGGAAAAGGAAGCAAGTCTGTTGAAATAGTGCAGATAACAGAATTGGTTCCAGGAGTGCTTGCACATGATGTTCTGTTAAAATTAATCAAGCAGTTCTGCTGCTTTATGGGGTGAGATGGCAGATAACATTTTTGGAATAGCTACAGACGGCAATGTGGAAAAGGAATCAGGTGAAGTGGCATCAGAATGCAGCAGTTAAAACTTAGCAACCCTGACTGAAAATAAAAGAGGAAAGCATCAATGAATGTGAAGGTGTTCTAGCTTTGTGGCAACAGATAGTAAATAAAACTTATGCAGCCATAACATCAGGCAAAAATGAACAGCAGCAAAATCTGCAAGTAAAACTGTTTTTAAAAAGAAGACTGGCTATGAGAATAAGAAAAAATATATAGCACAATGTTAAATTGACAAATATTATCAATGGGACAATTTGGGTTTTAAAGCTCAAGAAATTTGTTGCTTTAGATATAGATATATGGGTCTACTTCATTTGACCGAAAGACCATTTGACCTAAACCCATTTGATCGAAATTTTATTTGATTGAAAACCAGTATTCAAGGCATATGACAGGGATTTGTCCCCCTCCCCAATTGATGTGCGACCCTGGAGTTGGTATATATAGTTTCGGTGGGTGTGTGGGGCAAAGCCCCCCACTGATTTTCATTTAAAATCTGTACTTTTTGTGTTATTTTCTTCTTTTAAAGGAAACTAGGTGGGGGGCTTCGCCCCTAACACTCTCCCAATGTGGGGGGCTGTGCCCCCACACCCCCTAACTATATATACCAACTCCAGGGTTGCACAACATTGGGAAGGGGGACAAATCCCAGTTTTATATCTTGAATACTGGTTTTTGATCAAATGCAATTTCGATCAAATGGGTTAAGGTCAAATGGGCTTTCGATCAAATGATGCAGACCCAGATATATATATATATATATAGAGAGAGAGAGAGAGAGAGAGAGAGGGAAACTTTTTGTGACTTAACATTTGAAACTGAAGGACTGATGATGAAATTTCTGAAACTGTGTAACAAAAAGAAGGAATTTATCCATGGAATAATTGTTTTCTGGTAGTAACTCACATGTTAAAAATGTTACTTTACAATTTAGAACCGAAGAACTGGAAGAAGACAATGGGCAGGATTCAAAAAGCTTACACAGCACTAAATTCTATGTAAGCATACTGGTATGGCTCGAACACATGGTCGGAGCCTGTACGATCCAGTAAACAAGGTTGGGGGTGTGCACGATCCTCTCAGCACTATTCAGACACGGACACCATGGAATAATGCAAATCACCTCATTTGCTGGTGAAAAACATGCAAATGAGGTGAATTAATGATCCAGCAAGCAGACAGGCATCAGTGCTGGAGCTGTGTCCACAACAGAAATGTATTCGGTTACTAACCGTGTACATTTCTGCAAAAATCAAAACAGGGACATGAGAGCTCATAAAGCATGTGTTATGTTTATTAGGCATGCCAATGGCCAAAACTATGCCCATTGGCATGCAAAAGTGATTTAAAACTGCAAAAATCATTTTTTTTTGGTCAATTGTGGCTGTTTAAGTGGAGCACAGCTGCGTACAAATGCAATTGTGCAGAAAATAAAAAAAAAATGTAAAAAAGTCAATAAAATGTGAAACATGAATTTTGCCATTATATTGGGCAGCATGCAGACTCATAATAATAGGTAACAGTGGTTGCTAAGGACATAGGCTTTGGTGCAGTGCTGTAACTAGGGTATAAGCCAGTAGGGGGATGTAAATGAGCTAAATTTACTGAATAGCAAAATGGGAGACTGTCCACCGGTACCTAACCATGTAGGAGCTATAATGCAGTGGTGTAAGCAGAAGAAGCAGCTGACATGAAAAGGGGGTATGTCATGCTTGTCATAAGCACATTGGGGCTCCGTGGGTCCTTTTTGTGCTCAACTAAGCACAGCTAAGCAAGGAGGTGTGTCTGAGGCTGATTAGCTGTGCTTAGCTGGTTCATGAAATGATAGCCATGTTCATGTCCAGGGGAGGGCCCTTTCTGCTTAGCAATCAATGTTTACACTAGCCAAAACAGTTTGTGTAGTGCACCGCGGGGCTTAAACACAGTGGAAATAGAGAAACAAAAGGAAGCAGCAGAATAAAGAAAATGAACTACAAATCATTAATACGGACTCTGCCACTCTCAGTGGCCCATTTATACCCCTCAGTAATATAGCTGGCAGGTGGAATGCATCATAGTCAGCCAATCACATAGGCAGCATCTTCAGCTCACCAGTATAAAGTATGCAAATACCTTTCAGTCTGTTTTTCCCTCAAACTCTGCACCAGTGGTGTACACACTTGGGAATTTTAACTGACAAAATGTTAGGGGCTGCTGCTTTGCTACATCTGTATGTGCTATAGACTGAGGGCTGGGATGAGGATAATAATGAGAACTGGCCCAGACCAAGGAGAAGAAGAGTGTTCAGACCCAGGTTAACCTTCAAGAGGCTACATGATCTGGAGATACTAGAGCACTACAGGCTGGACAGAGACATACTTCAGCAACTCACAGAGCTCTGCTGACCTTACCTCAGACCCAGAGCCAACAGAGGGGAACCCATACTAGTTGAAACCATGGTATGTGTAGCATTAAGAATACTAGCTACAGGTACTTTCCAAGGACCTACTGGGGACATCATGGTGGTCTCACAGGCATCTGCATCCAGGGTACTCCACCAGTTCCTGGATGCCATGCAACCACATGCCAGTGAGCACATTTATTTCCCCAGCACATGTGAGGAGAGGACCAGCAATATGCATCTCTTCTGCCATGTAGCAAACTACCCAGAGATACTGGGTGCCATAGACTGCATCCACGTCCACATCAAAGCACCTCCCTGTGAAGGCCCAGGGCATTATCATGAATGTGTGTAATGGCAGCCCTGGCAGCTATCATGATTCCCACATCTGGCATACCTCACAGCTGTACCAGACATTTGCCAGGGGGGACATCCCATATGGCCATCTTGTGGGGGAAGCTGGCTATGCACTGGAACCTTGGATGATGACACCCATTAGAAACGCATTTACACCCTCTGAAGAACCCTATAATGAGGCACATGCACAAACTAGGAACATTATACAGCATGTGTTTGGGATGTTATGGTTCCGCTGCCTTGACATGTCTGGTGGAGCCTTGCTGTACTCTCCAGCCACATCTGTGCACATGTTCATAGTATGTGCCATGTTACACAATATGATCCAGCAGACACAGCTGTGGCAAGAACATCACAGGGATGGGGCATACAGTCCCTCACCATTGCCAAGGCCTCCACAGGCACAGGGGGACTCAGAGGAGGAACCCCCTGAGCCTGCCCCTGTAGGCAGATGTAGGCATGCCCAGTATACCCTGGCCTTGGCAAAGAGGCAATGCATAGCACATACACTGACATGCATGGATGTCAATGTCGGGGTCCCATACTCACCAAACAACCATACGCTCCGCAAGGATGGCATGCAGGGTCAAGCCAACAATGTAAACCACCAACGACCAGCAAAAAACGATAGTGAACATGCAGTAATGAAGAAATAATGATTATTTATTTATAATTCCTTCAAATCCAGACCGGTTTCGGCTATTCAGCCTTTATCAATGAATACAATAAAGTTTTTTGAATGAAATGAAGCAGCCTGCATTTATACTAGTCTCTGATAACCTGGAAGCAATATTACAGCACCACCCAGTGGCTGGAGTAACAAAGTGCATGTTCCATTCTTGATTAAAGCATATGACCAGTGACATAAAAATGCCAGAGGTGTAGATATTAAGTCATATTTTTAAAGATAAAAATCAAAGCTCTGGAAGTAAGCCATTATATGACATACATATTACAAGGTAATAGACCAATACCATAGTCACTATTTGTGAATGCATATCATAGTGTAAAAAAGCAGAAAATATATACCACTAGTATATATATATTTTGAAGGGTGATAACCACAAGTTCAAAAGAACTGAATAATAATGAACCAAGTACTGATCATATAATATATTGCAAAATAAGGCAAAAAGAATATAGTGGCCTCATTCTCAGCTATATATAGATTATAATAAATTGAAATAATATGCTTGTAGATAATACAAGTTCAACATTGTAATTGTACAATACTCAATGTTTAACGCCAACATACCAGATACGAGTACCAAACCATACATATGCATAATCGTATCCTGAACAATTTTTTATCATGCTTTATAGAGTATAATATGAGCGTTGGTAGGCCTAACCACCATTGAATGGTACTAATTCTTGATCTATATGAATGTTTGTTGTTGTAACCATGATTATGAAATCCTCCAGTGTTCAGTGAAACTCACAGATGGTCATTCAGACCTGGGGGGAATAAACATCCAAGGTTGGTTATCCAATATTGTTCCTTGTGGTTTAAAATGGTGTGCCAACCCTGTTGGTTGTTCCTATCTCCCTGAATGTTGTCAATGATCATGAACATAAACTGGGCATTGGGATGTTGTATCGTGTGTCTGTATAAAGCATCTGTTTCTTTTTTGTTCCTCATGTCACTACAATGTTCTGTCATCCTTATTCTAAGAGACCTAGAGGTTTGACCAACATGAAAAGCTTTACATTGGCAGGTAGCTAAGTAAATAACCCATGTACTGCTGCAATTACCAAACACCCTGGTTTTAAATACCCGAATGGTGTTGGCACTGGTGAATTCTTTTAGTGTACTAACTTGTAAACAGGAGCAGCAGTGACCACATGGAAAAGTACCAATTAGTTTATCACCACTGATAGTGGTCTGATGATATATCGCACCTCCCCCTTCTCTGTTTTTGTAATATGAAAATAGCCCTCTCAAATTCTTGCCTCTTCTGTATGACATTTGACATTGAGGGCCTAGTATTGACCTTAAAAATATATATATACTAGTGGTATATATTTAATGCTTTTTTACACTATGATATGCATTCACAAATAGTGACTATGGTATTGGTCTATTACCTTGTAATATGTATGTCATATAATGGCTTACTTCCAGAGCTTTGATTTTTATCTTTAAAAATATGACTTAATATCTACACCTCTGGCATTTTTATGTCACTGGTCATATGCTTTAGTCAAGAATGGAACATGCACTTTGTTACTCCAGCCACTGGGTGGTGCAGTAATATTGCTTCCAGGTAATCAGAGACTAGAATAAATGCAGGCTGCTTCATTTCATTCAAAAAAACTTTATTGTATTCATTGATAAAGGCTGAATAGCCGAAACCGGTCTGGATTTGAAGGAATTATAAATAAATAATCATTATTTCTTCATTACTGCATGTTCACTATCGTTTTTTGCTGGTCATTGGTGGTCCCATACTCACCCCTCAGCCTCTCCCAGCAAGTCAGCCATAGAAATCCATTATGAAGTGTCTGGCCAAGGCCCACAAATAGGGACAATGATGAAATAGTCCTCTTACAGACTTACACAGTGATATCACAGCAGGTCTTGCAGTTGCATGAAGTCTCTGAAGGGTAGAAAGTCTGAAACTCAAATGTCTGCCATTACATCCTAACCTTCTGTCTTTAGTAGTATGCCAGTAATCTCCAAGAAAAGCACAGCACTATGCTAAATGGAGTAAAAAAGTAAAGCCAGCATCTGCACTGTCTGTGCAAATGTGTACAGTTGATGGGTATGCCCCCTCCCGCAACACACCTGTGTCCTCATAGAAATGCAGTAACATGTATGTTTGTAGGGTAATAACAGCAGAGCACACATTCCCAGGGCTGTCCCAATCAACTTGATAACTTGTTGCACGTCCACAATATGCAAGGGTTGATGAGCTATGTACATGCATGGTTTATACTGTCAGGAAGTGGGCAGCACTTACACTTGGTTGTAGTTGCTTAGTGGCCTAGGTACAGTACTGTGGTTGACAGGGTCCATGTTCCAAGACTTTCTGTGCCAACTATTTTGCATGTCAGCTACACCTACAGTTGGACCTGTACACACTGTCCAGAAGTCAATATCCGTTACTGCAAGAAAGATAGACAAGTCAGGGGCAGGGGGCCTCTCATCTGGTCAGTACACAGCTCAGAGTAGCCTACACAGTGCTTAACATGCCTCTCAACTGTACAGATGTTTGCAAAATGTCCAGAGTTTTGCATTATAAGTTTGCTGTTTGTAATGAAATTGTGGTTTTCTGGCAAATCATTTGCAAATCATGAAAGAATAAAGTCAGAAAATAATGAACAGATTTTAGTTTCAGACTTCATTCCCTTTAGAAAAATGCATGCTAACGCAAATCCTGTTATTGTAGCAGCTATCTAAGTTTGTAAGGGCAATATTTAACACCTGTTCCTATTTTTGGCCCTTTGTCACCCAATTATTTATGGCTTTCTCCAGATTTCTGGCTCTAAGAGGTTGAGAGGCATGGTATCTAGTAGGACAGCAGGTACCTGAAAGCTACTGTACTGCCAGATTATAAATGGCTGCCACATTACTGTGTCAGCACTGACAACAAGTCACTGACCACAACCCATAGCCCTGGAATGACAGGCTATCACAGAAGTACCACAGGTGTGCCACATATATATGTTATGCTTGTCCTAACATTGCATTTGCCTGCCAAACTATTTCTAAACAAGAAAGGTTCATGTCAAAACATCAATGGCAGACAGTGGTGAAGCAGACATCTTACCCATAAGAAAAAGCAAGAAAATACCAAACCTGTCTCCCAACTGTCTATGTTTGCCAGAACATTATTAACACCCTATCCCCGTGTGTTCACCTGTATCTGACTGTCATATATGGGCCTGTCCAGATGTCAGTCTGTGACAGGTTGACAGCTAAGGCCAACATGTAGCCTCGTAATAACATAGCACCTGTCTGTGGACCACAGCAGATGTAGTGGTGCAATGCTGGACAACCTAATAAATATGTACAATCAGAGGTATGAAGCCCATAACCCTTTGTGTGATGTTATGGCATCTACCCTGCTCACACCAGAAATACAAATACATAACAGCAGCCACTTTGGCCAAAGCCTGTGATTGTACTACAAAAGGACAAAGAGACACACATAAGGGGAAGGGGAACCACTGGCCAGACAAATGGAAAATGTGCACACCAGAACAAATCGTCCAGTACATAGGTACCATGCAGGGTGTGGAGTCAGTAAACATCACCCACAACTACAAAGCACAAACCCACGTAAGTGGAGGCCATCAACAAAACAAAAACAAAGACAAAGGACACCTCAGAGGCAAAAATACATGGGAACTCCAGCAATCTACACACCACAGAACATGCATAGTCCACACACCAGTGTCTCGCAACCACTTACCATAAACCCAACATATTACTCATAGGAGACTCCATCGTGATACACACAGATGTGCTTCTCACCAGGCTGGATAAGGAGAAAGTCATGCTTACCAGTCTCTCAGGTGCAAGAATCTGCCATATCACACATGCATTCAGGTCACTCCACAACAGGTACTGTTATCACTCTGGTCTAGTTCATGGTGGTGTGAATGACATCAGATGTACTTCCCTGGACTATAGGAAGACAGACATGATTCAGCTTGCTGAATATGTGTCCCATGCAAGTATGTCCCAAGCCTTAAGCAGCATTCTACCATCACCTGGAATGATGGCTAAATGCAAACAGAAAATTATTGTCAGTAACAATTGGCTTACATACTGGTATCATCCCAGGGGGATCCACTGCCTGGCAGCCTGGGAACATATGACTGACAGACCATGCTGCTTTGCTAGAGAAGGCCTGAATTTGTCTCACTTGACCTTCAGGCCTCTGGCAAAGGCCCTTGCCTCTCCCATAGTGCCTTTTTAGGGAAAGTCATGGGGTCAATACTACCAACATATAACACTCAACAAAATGCAAAGTAAAGACCATGCTGCTAAATGCTTGGAGTCTAAACAGGACAATGTACACATTGCAAGCATTTGTAACCCTGGCAGATGGTGACATTTGTGCATTCACATAAACCTGGGCCACAGCTGCGGGGAGCAACCCATTCTTACCTGATCACTCATCCCTTCACACAGCTGGACACCAAAATGTGTTCAGCAAAGCCAAAAGAGGTGGAGTATAAAGATATATTAGACAGGCACACACGTCCATGCTGGTCAAACAGTTTGACACACATAAGACTCCCAAGTTCAGTCAACTGATGACAAGACCCATATCCAAATTATAGGTAGCTATAGGCAAACATTTCTAACTCAGGATACCCACCCCACATATCTGGCCCTCTACAAATCTGTCAAGATTCACCCTGTTATCCTGATCTTGACTGACTTAATTACCCAGCCACTGATTGGAAAACCAACCATGCCAGAACAGAAATGCACAGCGATTCCCCCATCTTATCAATGCTAAATCTTTAGGACAGCTACTTGATACCCCCAAAACATGTGATACATATGTTGGACTTGGCAGTAACCAACATGGTTAACCATTGCAGCACCCATATGGTATCATCCTCCCTGGCAAGATCTGGCAAAAAAGCAATCACGTTCAATATTACCATCTCTCCTGACCCCCCTCTATCCATGGTAAAACAAAAATGTCTCCTAATCTGAGCACAACCACCAGAGGGATGGTATAAACAACTGAACAGTCCCCTACTCCACTGGAGGAACATGCATCAATGTCCAAATGTACACAAAAGCACTATACCAGCAGATATATACAGATGCGTGGAATCAGGAATACCTGGCAGGACAACATCATCATTCACAAGGGAGAGTAAACCCATTTGCAAACATCTGCAATAAAGGAGCTATGTAACAAAAGGATGACATTGCTGTCTAGGACCAAGAAGGAGCAAGTGTACAATTGGAAGTAATCACCCCTAGCCTGAACAAACAAATAAGAGCACCACTGAAATCCTGTAACGTCATCTCCAAGTCCAAATTGCCCACATCTAAGACAGACAATCATAAGGCTTTCCTCATATATGTCTGCATTCCCAAAGGAATCTCCCAGATCTGTGCAGAACTGGTGGTCAAGAACACCACATACACAAGTGTTGTAGATATAGCCAATCTACTGTCTGACAGATTCAGCAGAAATGTCTCCCCTCTGCACCCCAAGGAAAGCAGGGCATCCCCAGTACCTGACCATCCAGCCCTTATCACTAGGGAACATGGCATCACTACCCTCTCAAAGCCAAGAAGACAGCCTCCATGGGACCTGAATACATCCCAGCCTGCAACCTACATGAACCCAGGCATGAACTGGCAGCATCATTACGTAACCTATATAACCAAAACCTGACTACTGCCTTTGCCACAGCTGAGTGGTGCACATCCACTGTCATGCCTGTACACCAAGGTGGAGTGTTCAGTGATCTGGGAAATGAAAGACCCATCAGCCTAACTAGCCTGATCTGCAAGGCCATGCAATGGATAATCATGGACCTCATTAACAGGGACATTGGCAAACTCTGAATACTTCACCCCACACAGTCTGCCTTTCTCAGTGGAAGGTATGTCAGTGAACTCTGGATTACTTCCCTGAGACAGCAAACAAAGGCATGGATGAGGGAAAGATGGTGTACTCTGGCCACCTTGACTTGACCAACACCTTGCATACTATTCCCCACTTGGCCATAGTACATGAATTCTGTCAACTAGGCAGCAATCCATGTGTTACCAGATGGGTAGCAAACTGGTTCATTGATAGAACAAACATGATCATAATAGGGGTTGCCAACCCAACCAATACACCTGTGATGAATTGCATACCACAGAGATTGGTCTGGGGACCTCTGGTATACAGGATATACTTCCCTGAGGTGCAGGGCAAAAACACTGGCCTATGGCTGACCAACTTGGCAGATGACTGCAAGTTGGGAACAGTCATCAATTCCTAAAGTGATGTGGATGTCCTAAACAGGGTCTCACCAAAACAAATGACTGCTGCCAGAAACATGGCATCAAGCTGAATGCCTGCAGATGTATCATCATCCCCATCTGGGAGACTGATGTCCCCACATATTATCACATTTACAACAATGTCCTACATGCACAATCAGTACTGAGGCATTTGGTCACCCAGGTTGATAGCAACATGAAGTCTGTGCACCATGTTGCTTCTGTTGCACAGAAAGCTTCATAGATGGGCCAACTCAAAAATAAAAGTGCCTCATCCAGGGACAAAGAGTTCATAAGATCCACATATTCTAAGCTTATAAGGTCAATTATGTTGTACAACATCCCTTTCAGCATGTAAGTCACAAAGCACATGCAGCAGCTGGAGAGACCACAGAGGTTCCTCACCGGGAGACTCCAGGACCCAAAACACCTACCCTACACAGATAGGCTAACAGCACTGTCACTCTACTCAGTTCCATACAGACTCCTCGGAGGTGACCTTTGTCTTGCATACAAAGCAATCCATTCCCTGCCATGATGGGACTGTTGCACATCTGGAAGGCAAGGCCCACTTGAACAACCTGTAGGTGCACCATCAACATGATCTGTGATATCAACAGGGCTTGTTAGTGTGACAGATATGTATCCCACAGACCCCATCATCTGTGGACTACACTCCCTGTGCACATCAAGCCCAGAGCCACAATACCCCTTGTGAAGTGCTCCCTGTATAAGTGCACAGGAAACAGAAAATACAGTCCTGTGATTCCACCTGTGTCCCTGCTGGACAGGGGCTCTAGGTGCTGACACGTCTTAACATGGGCTACATTCTCATCTGAGAGGGTTTTAAGGACTTCAGGCCCAATAGCCTAGCAACCTCATATCAACCTATCAACCTATAAACAAATGTCTGTAAGTGGTTCACCACAATACTCTGTACTGCTCTGCCACTGACATAGCTGGAAATCACAGTGCTATCTGAAATATGCGACATATATAATGGACATTTCTGTTCAGAAGAATGCACTCTGTACCCACACCAGGATATGGCTTTTCATTTAAGAAGAATACCATACAAGCAGGAGATCCCCAGCCAGTATATCATTGAGGTGCTGGACTGTTTCCATGGCTTCATCAGTCAATTAGCTGTAGCCACACCTCTCAACTGGCCGGATTGGGCAAGAATGCCCATAGTTTGGCTCACCATTTCAGTCTGTGCATCATACACCCAGGTAAATCATTGTGATGATCTGAGGATATCTGTCACTAAGTAATGACACAATACATTTCAGTGTCAGACGACATATATGTCAGAAGATGTCTGCTAAAACAAACCTTGTTACTTTAGCAACTTTCTATGTTAATTAGATCAATATTTACAGTATCTCCCTATGTTTGGGACACTGTCCCCCCATTTGGCAGGCTATCTCCAGATTTCTTGCACTAACAGGTTGACAGCTTATGGCTGTAGCTCTCAAAATACCAGACCAGAGTACAACTATCTCTGAAATGGAGTCCCACTCTTACTATAGAAGGTCATACTGGGAATGTTCATACACTTATTACAGCCCATGTCTAAACCCACATCGGAGTATATAACTGTATTGTGCATAGATGTCTTTGCATACAGACAGCTATGCACATGATAACTTTCTCTGCCCACATCCGTCAGACAGGATTACCCTCAGCTAGCTGTAGGTGGCCCATATGTGATATATCTGCATCTGTTTCATGTGATACACAGACATATATATGGGCAACATATAGCAATATTTCAAGCCTGCAGACATAGACATGGGGAAGAGAGAGAGACATACAGTGATAGAGAGAGAGAGAGAGAGAGAGAGACATAGGGAGACATGCACACAAAGTGAGTCATAGACAGGGATACCCTGAAAGGCATAGAGTGATGTCCTGCTGCGGACAGTTGCATACCAATGGTAACCAGTCGCATGTGCCAGCATGAAGGTGAGCAACATTTGTAATAGTACTGAGGTAGGGGGTTGTAATATCACATCACTAGCCTTTGCATGCATGTATGTTTGTAGGTTAAAGTATTATGAGGCCTTTGCTCCTCAATATACATCCAAAGGCCCTACTGTACAAGATCTGCTGATGACATTCACTAAAGAAGTACCATTGGATACTTCTCAGCCCAGACAATCTTCAGCCATATAAGCTATGTGGTGCATGCAATAACTACATAACAATATAATGCAAATAACTAAATAGGTAGGGGTTCTAATCTCAGTTCTGGCAAGTGTGTTTGTAAGTGTGTATGTTTGTATATTAAAGCATTTTGAGGGTTTTCCCACCCAGTACATTTCCCATCGCCCTACTTTACAAGGGCTGCTAATGTTTTCACCTTAGAAATATGTTTGGACAACCCTTGCCTCTCCCATAGTGACTTTTTAGGGAACGTCATGCGGTCAATACTACCGACACATAACACTCAACAAAATGCAAAGTAAAGGCCATGCTGCTAAGTGCTTGGAGTCTAAACAGGAAAATGTACTCATTGCAAGCATTTGTAACCCTAACAGATGGTGACATTTGTGCACTCACAGAAACCTGGGCCACAGCTGTGGTGAGCAACCCATCCTTACCTGATCATGCATCCTATCACACAGCCAGACACATGCAATAACTGTGTAACACTGTAGTACAAATAACTAGATAGGTAGGGATTCTAAACTCAATACTGGCAACTGCACTACTGTGTGTGAGAACTATATTCTGTGTGCTTGGGTGAGAACCATATCCTCTAGGGAGGTGGGTTATACCATTTTAAGATGTGTTGCACCAAGTACACTTCCCATTGCCCTACTTTACAAGGGCCACTGATGTCATTCACATTTGATGTACCTTTGGACAGCCTTCAGCCCTATAAGCTATGTGGTGTGTGTGATAATTTCACAACAGTGTAGTACAAATAACTAGATAGGCAGTGGTTCTATTTTCAGTTCTGACAAATGTGTGTGTGTGTGACTTTATGTGTGTGTATGTTTGTAGGTTAAAATACTATGAGGCCTTTCCACCTCAATACACATCCAAAGGCCCTACTGTATAGGATCTGCTGATGTCATTCACCAAAGAAGTACCTTTGGATACTTCTCAGCCCTATAAGCTCTGTGACTTGTGTGATAACCATGTAACACTATAGTAGAAAATACTAGATAGATAGGGGTTCTTATCTCAATCCTGGCAAATGTAAGTGTGTGCGTATGTGTGTGTTTGTAGGTTAAAGATTTTTAGACCATTCCCAGCCTGTACACTGCACATTGCCCTACTTTACAAGGGCTTCTGAAGTCATTCAACTCAGAAGTACCTTTGGGCAATCTTCAGTCATATAAGCTCTGTGGTGCATACAGTAACTACATAATATAAGGCAAATAACTAAATAGGCAGGGGTTCTAATCTCAGTTCTGGCAAGTGTGTTTGTAAGTGTGTATGTTTGTAAATCAAAGTATTTTGAGGCCTTTTTCACCCAGTACACTTCCCATTGCCATACTTTGCAAGGACCACTGATGTTCACCTTAAAAGTACCTTTGGACAGCCGTTAGCCTTATAAACATTGTGTCACATGCAATAACTGAGTAACACTGCAGTACAAATAACTAGATAGGTAGGGATTCTCATCTCAGTCCTGCCAAGTGTGTGTGTGTGTGTGTGTGTGTGTGTGTGTGTGTGTGTGTGTGTGTGTGTGTGTGTGTGTGTGTGTGTGTGTGTGTGTGTGTGTGTGTGTGTGTGTGTGTGTGTGTGTGTGTCTGTGCACGCGCGTGTTTGTGTGTATATGTGTGTGTGTACGTATGTGTGTGTGTGTGTGTGTGTGTGTGTGTGTGTGTGCGTTTGTGTGTATATGTGTGTGTGTGTGTGTGTGTGTGTGTGTGTGTGTGTGTGTGTGTGTGTGTGTGTGTTTGTGTGGGTGAACCATATCACGCGGGGTGTTGGTTATACCATTTTGAGGTGTGTTCCACCCATACAACTCCCATTTCCCTACTTTACAAGGCCCGCTGATGCCATTAACCTTAGAAGTACCTGTATACACTCTTCAGCACTATAAGTTTTGTGACACATGCAATAACTGTATAATGTTATAGTATAAATAATTGGATAGGTAAGGGTTCTAATCTCAATACTGGCAACTATAGTACTGTGTGTGTTTGTGTGTGAAGCATATCCCCTGTGGCTGTTTTGTGTGTTGGTTATACCATTTTAAGGCTGTTGACTCCCTCCCCATGGCATTACTTTAAAGAAGCAGTTAATGCCATCTGCCTTACATGCGGCATGTTAAACTATACAAGCCATACCCGTTATCTTTACAGATGTATTTGGCATATCCAGATGTTTGCAACCTATATGTGATCCATGTCCCCTAACAGTGGGCATTTATGAATAATCATTGCCAAATATGTCACAGTTACTGTAGTGGCAGACATGTCAGCATCAGACTTCATACCTGTCTGATGTAACATGCTGATACAAAGTATGTTACTCTATCACTTGTCCAGGTATGTAAGAGCAATGCATGAAACCAGTTGCTATTTTGGGATTTTATCCCACCATCCACGAAGGCATTCCCAAGATTACTTGTTGTAAGAGGTAGTAAGTTATGTTTCCAGCATATAATATCTGTGGTGCATGTAATGTGTATGTAGCACTATAGTACATACAAGTGGATACATAGTGTTACTAATTTATTGGCAACTGTGTATATATTTCTATATGCATATTCCCTGTGGCGGTCTTTACTGTGTGTATGCAATGGTTATACCATTTGTATGCCTCTTCCTCCCTGTTAACTCCCCCATTGCCAACCTAGATGCATCCCCTACAGATGTCATCCACCTTACAAGCACAGTTTCACAATTTCTAACACAAAGGCGCTGCAGTGCATGCAATAGTCATATCACTGTGTATTGTACATAGATAGGTGGGTCATCTAATATGGGAAGTGTCAACTCTGTGTGCATGTGTGTTTGAATACATGTCTCCATGCAGCAGTGTGTTTGTGTTTCAGGTGGCTCTACCATGTTAAGAGCCTCTGACCCCACCACTGGCAATCCTAACAGCCCCTGCAATTGTCAATCACTTGAATAGTACTGTCAGACACTGCAACACCACATTACCTCTGTGGTGTTCCTGTTATGTATCAAGCAGTATTGTTTGTAAAACTGGATGGTAGAGGTTTGGCTATCAGCAGGGGCAGGCCATGAATATGTGTGTGTGTGTGTGTGTGTGTGTGTGTGTGTGTGTGTGTGTGTGTGTGTGTGTGTGTGTGTGTGTATACCAGAATACCTCTCAACCACTCACAGAAAGACATCTGGTTAAAGCCATATGGGAAGCTGGGGCAAATAGCAACCACTGAGCACACCCTTCTCATATTGCTGTGTCACACATGGGAAATAGATAGCAGAACAGTTCATGCATGTGAATGCACCTTACAAAGGGTATGTGTTGTTACATGACAATATCTTTCATTAATCTGCAAGGTCAGTCTGTCATGCTTTTCCAAAATGTTGGCCAGAAAACCAAAGGTTTATGACAGATGGAAAGAAATTATGTGTGAGACATCAGGACAACCTGCAGACAGATGCAGAGGTCTGAGCTATGGCCACCATCTGTACCCATACGTCCCAAGCTCTTACAGCATGAAATGTTTACAGAGCCATAAATAATAGGGTTACAAAGGCTATATAATAGGGACACTTGTCAAATATTGCTCCTACAAACATATATAGGTGGCAGAATAACAAGTTTTGCATTAGCACAGATAGTCTGAAAGGTATGATATCTGCAACTCGTAATGTCTGCCATTATTTGTTGACATCAACCCGCAATGGTTTGGCAACAATTTGCCAGAAAAACACATGTTTATGAGAAAAAAGACCACAACTATGAGGAAAGAATGTGAGCATTCTGTGGAAATCTCTACAGTTAAGAGGTATGTCTGTACCACCCTACAGGTTGCAGTCCATGAATGACAAGGTGTAACCTGTGACAACAACTGAAACAGTCAAAAGAGGTCCCAAGACTGTAGGACAAGAAACATGTCATACAGTTTTGTACTGATTGCATAGAACAGTTAATGCACGTCAGAAGCACCTTACTGTTATGAGAAATAGTGTAAATTAAGGTAATGTCACACAAAGAACGTGTCATAGTAGCAAACCTGAAGCAGTCCTGTGTGTTGCACTTGCCGTGGGCATGTTATGTGCTGCCAACTATCACATTACAAGTTATGTCCCACACTCCACATTTGATAATGTCACACACACATTATGTGTTGCCTATGTGTGTGCAATATGTAGACATGTGAAAGCCCTGTGACTACCTGGTGCCCACAAGATAAGTGAATCTGTTGGGGTTAAAGTAATGGCTAGGCTTGTGTGTGACCTAGTGCCAGTACTCAAGTAACCTCCTCTGTATGTATGAGCCCATGATACTACAGAACACCCAGGTGACATGTATGAAGGCTAACTGGCTGTGTCAAGGGGTATGTATACAAGCTCACATTGTCTGCCCCCACTGTCCCTCACACACTGTTGCATGTATACACACCTGGTAAACATGTACATATACAGCTGTACCTTGACTATTAAAAAGTCGCTGTGTTTCCAGTCTGAGATGCTCATCATTGGTGATGTCAGCAGGCCCACAACCTGCAGACACACAGACACCTGGAACACAAACAGAATACAGTAAGTGAGACTACAGTCAGCCAGCAGTACTAACAGCAATTGTGCATCATGGCTATAAAAGGTACATACACTTTGAAGTGTACCCATAACAATTGCCAGGAGACAGCACTTTACACAGCATTACATTACTACACTCTACTATATTCACCGTATGCATCAGACCCACATTAGCATATCCCTGCATTAATGGCATGGATAACAGGGATGTGGCACAGGTATCCCCACATGCACAGGGTGTGGTGTGGGTTTGTCAGAGGCCTAGGCTGGTCCGTATGGTTGACATCCTGTGTGTGTATGTGTGTGTGTGTGTGTGTGTGTGTGTGTGTGTGTGTGTGTGTGTGTGTGCGTGTGTGTCAGGGGTAGTGTTATTCAAATGGGCCATGCAGAGGAGTTGTATGTGTCTGCTGGTGACCTGCCTGTGATAGAGATGTGTGAGTGTTTGCATGGACACAGTCAAGCCATATGGTTGTCCTACATAAGGGTATGTTGGACAGCCATGGACCATACATGGCAGGATTTACAGTTCATCGTCTCCGGCCACGGACACGGGAACTGGTTCTGCCAAGAGTCTCACTGGCACCACCAAGCCCAAGGCCAAATGCAGTACTACTCCCCAATGGTGACTGCTGTCTGCTGGATCCATGTCCCTGACAGTACCGGCCAAGATCACATGCCCATGGCCTGCTCTGTTGTGGTGTGGACAGCACCCTCCCTTTGGTAGTGTGAGTGGTACTGCCACTATGGGATTGTGAAAGTGTATGGTCATGTGGACTGCCATCTAACCTTGTTGCTGACCTACGTCCATGTGGCCGATGCCCTTTTTCCACCATGTGCTCAAGCACAGACATTGCACGGACAATCAATGACAATATCTCACCACACCATCTATCCATGACAGAAGCATAATAACATGTGGCATTACCAATGCCATGGATGTAGTCATGCATGACAGGAAGTGTTGCATTCATAACCCTGAGGATCTGTCTGGTGTTGCATTCAGAACATGCCTGTGCATCCATGATGGACCACAACATGCATCTCATGACAGCTGCTGTGACACTTGCGATAGGGGCTTGATGGGCAGCAGTCCTCCTTCGAGCACCCTGCCCATCTACCTGTGGTTGACCTCATGTGCTCCATGGCTATGGCTAGTGTTTACACTCACACTTGCCATAGTCACTACACTGGCCTTTTCCATGCCGCCATCTTCCAACTGTCCATTATCTGTGGCTGCTGGGGACTGGGTATGTAGAGATACATACTGTCTGTGTGCAGGGACATTGTAGGTGAAAGTGGGATGCCAACCAATGGCACAGATTCAGCCCCTGACAACCCTACCTGTGCCTCACTATCACCACCATCATCATCAGAGTCTGCTAAGACACTGACATCAGGTTGTGAGGGGGAAGATACCTCATCCCATCCTCCATGTTCACCTGTACAGGGAAGACAACATAAGTAAATTAATACCTGTGCTATAATGTTTGCTGATACATAGACAAAGACACACACACAGACACACACACACACACACACACACACACACACACACACACACACACACACACACACACACACACACACACACACACACACACACACACACACACACACACACACACACACACATAGGTAAGGTGGCACAAAGGTATTATACAGACCACATAATTTCTAAATAATGCCATGCACAACACACAATCAGACCACAACAGACACAGTCTGGACAGGCCCTCAACAACATGCAGTGCAGCTATATCCACTTTTTGCTGATACTAATATACACCTCTGAGATATGTGAGGACTGGTAGTATGTGATAGACCTTCACCTAACACACACTGCACCCGTGTACACAATATTGATGTACCACTGTATAGTGCAGTGGCACCACCTACAGAAATGTATGTGCCAATATGTTACAGCTTCTGTGAATAGGCTCCTGTGATGACCACTGTGATGCACTCCAGTTAACCTCACCACAAGTGAACATGCACATATTGCAATATGGCTAAGAGTAACAGTTGTGTGCATGGAAAAATACATGCCCTTAACATGCCTAGGGTATTGCTGAGCCACAACAAGAGATTCCCATACTCACCAGCTTCAGGCAGCTGCTCTCCAGCCAGACCAGAGGGACCTATGAAGTTGTGGGGGAGAGGTATTGTCAGCACACTCACATGTGGCATTGGTACAGGATAAATGATTCATATCTGAACATGTACAGTACAAGCTGGAATACTACACAATTTGCTGTCATTCACAATAGATGTGCACTTGTGTGCATTACAAAACCCGACCCACAAATGCAGTTTGACCTGACATATGCATCCTGATACTCCAAGGATGCCAGTATGAATGGTACAGTATTGAATTGATGTCTACTGGGGCCTTACCAGGACACTCCTCGCCTGATGACTGTGTGCTACCCACCTCCACAACATAGGATTGTATGGTTTCTTGGGGTGCAGTGGCTGCCCCAAAGTTGGTGAGGAACTCCTCTGTTGGTGTAAGTGGGGGTTGCATGGCAGGACCCCCACCTGTGGCTATCTGGTCCATGGCCACACCTGCAGCCCTTTGCCGGAAATTGTGGATGAGGTCAGTGGCCCTGTGCCTGACCTGTGCATATGTTTGGCCATGTTGCCCCAGATTGTTCACATTGTCCACTAGGTCTGACCACAGGGTGGTCTGCTTTTGCAGCTGCTGTCTCCCCTTCCCAAACATGATTGTGTGATGTAGTCTCATGGTATCTATCATTGCTGCAGTCTCAGTTTCTGAATATGGTTGCTGCTGTCGAGACATTCCACTTGAAAGACATGAACAGGGAAGCACATCATAGGACCTCATACATTGGGCACCATTATATACAGATCCTGAACATCCACATTTGCTAGCACAATCCACCACTAACACCCACATCATACCCCTACCATCTATCAGCACAGTGTGTGTTGGGGTAGTTTTACAATACTGACATTACAACATGCATTGCACTCTTGATCCTGATGTTTCATGTTCCCCCCAATGATGACCATTAATGTGTATAATCTTCCATTTATTATTCACATCAGATGGCACATGCAGCAGCTGGGGACATAAGAGAAGTTCCCTACCAGGGCATACCAGCCCATCAGACATCTACTATACACCTATAGGCTATGAGGCCAACCCTCTCCCTGGTGTCATACTTACCCCTCAAGAGATACCTCACTCTGGCATGCCAGGAAATCAAACACTCCACATTGCTGGGACTGCTGCACAAGTGCAGGTCATGCTCCAGTCTGTTAACACACACACAAACACACACACACACACACACACACACACACACACACACACACACACACACACACACACACACACATATGCACACACAGCCTCTATCTGGTGAGTGACTTGGACTGGCCTTGTTGGTAGCTTGGATGTGTGTCACACATATTCACCCTGCAGGGGAATTGGCACCTTGTCCACATCAGGCAGAATAGGTACCTACACCTTTGCAGGCATAACATGGTCAACTGGATGGTTAAAGGCACATACACCCTTGGGATACCACCTGTGTCCCTGTTGGATGGGGACATAAACTGTTGCCTTGCATACACATGGGCTAACATGTGGCCTAGGGATATGGCTGCTCAGGGCTCACAGCTTGGCATCCTGGCATGGTACATGGAATACCATTAGTGGCCTGCCTGCTGTGACAGACTGTGTTGTTATGTGTCCACACACATCAGTTCCATCCACTGCTGGTTGTCCCCTATGGGCAGCATTACAGTAGCATGTATTCAAGCCTGCATAACACGAATAGGTGAGTGCTCCTTCAGGTGCATGTGGATATTCCAGGAACATCTGAGCTACACAATAACTGAGATCAGTGCATATGTGTTGTAGGGTGACCTCCTCATAGGTGTCTGACATCTTCAGCATCCAGATGTTTGTGGAATGAGTACATGTGCCTGAGAGATGTAGACCCCACTGCCAGACAAATGTGTATTTCCACACACCAGTTGATCAATACATGATATTTGTCCACATAGTTTGATGGGAATGGGTCTGTGACATGCCAGACCCCTGGGGGCACAGTGATGGTACCTGGGTATCTGGTACTGTATCCATTCCCTTACATTTTATGCTCAGAATGTACGCACTGCTGCTGACCCAGTGCCAGCATCCACCCACTACTACTATTTATAACCTTCAGTCCTGCTGCAGGGATCACCAAGTATGCTAGCCATAGGTGTAAGGCAATCAGATACAGGTGTAGAGTACACACTCACCTAGGCAGAGTATGTCAGGAAAGGTCATGGAGATCTGGACAATCTGTGAAATAACTGTATGACATTGTCAGACTGAGAAGGGTTCAGTGACAGTACATGATGTGATATGCCATTTGTATCCACCAGTACGTACTGTCAGTGTGTCACCCCTGCACTAGCCCAATCATCAGGTAGCCTAAATAATCAGCACTGCCACAATTGAAGGATGTACACAATGGCAGGATGACAAGTACATGCACATTAAAGTACAGTCACCCTTCAGAGCAGACAGAGGTCACAGTCAGTGTGGGGATCATTTATCCCTCTCTCTCCATAACCCCAATAACACTCCATATTGGCATGCCTATGAGGTTAACATCTCAGCAGAGTGGTCAGTCCAAAACATCTGTCACCCTTTCTGAGCAACCAGTGCTACAGGTACCTGGCCAAGTAGTTGACACACACACTTTGCTATTTGAGTTTTGAATCTAACAAACACACACACAGATACGCACACTCCTGTTAAAGTCTAGCACAACTTTGCTACCTATGGGCCCTTTGGCCCATACTTTAAGATAGCTCTGACTGCCTCAATCCATCTTTGTAACAGCTACTGTAAGGCCCTCAAGAAAGGGTGACAAATCTTACTGTGTGATGAGCCTATTAGCAAAATGGTAAGTGTGACCAAGACCAAGGCTATTGCAGTGAGATATACAGTATCACCATGTACATATGCAAGTACTCTGAGAGCTGACCTAGTGCTATATAGACCTGACACAATGTCAAGGTGTAACAATATGTGACAATAACTAATAAACGGACAAGAGAATACTCTATCAATGCAGTAACTAAACAGTTCAGACTCACAGGGGTTCATATATGACAACATTACAGGACAGTCTGCAATACATACAGGAAAAGTGTAAAATACTAGGTGCATAACTTCATAGGATGATAATAGGATGTTGGCCCAGATGTCCTCATAAGCCTAGGCTGGATGTTTATCCATGTCCCTTCAAAGTCAGCACCTGTTTCCCTTATCCAGTTGGGGCACAGGTGGGATCCCAGGGTTGTCTTTTGTGTTTCCCATGCAGTCATCCAGCTTCTTCTGAAAGAAGGCTAGAGAGGTACTCTGCTAAACATGGAGAGGTAGTTTATTTTACAGCCAGTTTATTATTAGAGACACAAATCTATCCTGCCAACAAGTACTATTCATGTCACAGACCATGTGAGGGCCTTGTGTGCGGGTTGTGTGAGTGGGGTTTATCTTCTGGATATGCATACAGTCCAGCAAGGCTGGTTTGGGAATGGCCTTGTTAGCAAGACATGCATCACCTATGACCAGTCTGTATGACACTGAGTAGAGCGACAGGGCTTTCACTGTATCTTATAGGATAAGTGTTGCAGACCCTGGATTTTCCTGGTCAGGAATGTCTGTGGTCTCTGCAACTGCTGCATGTGGTTGGCAAGGTAGATGCCAGATGAGCCATTGTACTCGGTAATGGGTCTGATAAGGGAGGAGAACATGGATGTTGTGGCCTTCTGGTTCCTGGATGACTTAGCTTTACTTATGAAGTGGACCATGTGGACAGCCTTCTGTACAATTGTGCCAATGAGGTGGGAAACTGTCAGGTTGCTATCAACCTTGGTGCACAAGTTGCCTCATGCCTGATTGCATGCTCAGTACATTGTTATTACTGTGTAACTAGTATGGATGGCATTTACCACAGCAAGGATAGTGATGCAGTCCCTGGCATTCAGTTTGAGGCAATGCTTCTGGGACCAGTCATTAATTTGGGTCAGAGCCTCCTGAAGGATGCTCACATCACTAGGAGGGATGTAAGACCGTAGCCAGGTTACAGTCATCTGTAAACCTGGTCAGCCACAGACCACTGGTTTTGCCTTGCTCCTCAGAACAGTATATGCCAAACAGTAGAGGCTCCCAGACAGATCCTTGGGGTACACCGCTCTTTAGGGGTCTACTACTGGGGGGGGGCATCCAATACTTTGAATGAGTGGGTACTATCATTGAGTCAGTTAGTTACCCATCTGGTAACACACAGGTTGATGCCTAGCTGTGTAGGCTTATGTATTATGGCCGACTGGGGATTATTGTCAGAGGATTTGACTAGGTGAAGGTAGGCAGTGTGCTCCATCTTCCCCGCCTCCATGTGTGTGTTGACCACGTCAAAGCAGATGACTAGGTTTAGCAGGCCCTTGAGAGGGCATTATGGACCATTCTCCCTGATGATGAGGGGAGGGGTGCAGGTGCTGTGCATGTCCTCCTGTACTGATGGTGAGACAGGGGGTTGAAGTTTTCACTTACCTGTCTGCATCAGTTTAGGTACATCTCTGGTGTATGTGTATGTGGTGTTATTGACCACCAGTACAGAGCAGATTTTGGTGTCGTCTTTGAAACTGTAGACATATGTGGGGAAGGCCTTGTGATTTGCCTTGGTGGATTTGTTCAATTTGCACTCAAAGTTAGCCTTTGAGTAATTCACTTGTGACCTTATTTGTTTGTTCAGACAAAGGTGGGATTGCTTCCAATTTGGGACCTGCTCCTTCTTAGCCCTGTACAGCCAATAGTTCAACCTATTATAGGGTTTGTGTATTGCTGCTGTCCACCATAGAGATTTAATCTACCGTGGGGGAGATGATTTTGCCAAGTCAGGTATTGCTGAGTCTATACAGCTATATAGGTACTCATATAGAAGTTTAGTGTAGGCTTGGACACAAAGTCATGACACAGTTACAACTACAACCACCCTGATACAGGCCCCATAAGGAGCTCAGTGTCCTTCCAGTAAGTGTTTTACAACTGTTTATGCTTATTTATGTTGAATTGTGTTCCACATACATCTAATATGATTTATGCTGTATTACTGAAGGATACTATGGCATGCTAAAATGTGTTTGTCTTTTCCAAGTTGTTTAGTATATTAGTATGTGCTATTTGCATAGTTGCACCTTGTCAACTAATAGTATTCCTGTATATGTGTTGTGTGTAGACAGCTCATACTGCTGTCTAATTACATCTATATAATTGTGGTGTAAGTGGTGCATAGATTCACATTACAGACCTAGGACAGAGTGCTGCTTGCTATATTTTTATACGTGACTGCATACCTGTTACCTGAGATTCCTTATTACTAATGTGTTATCCAATTGGCTCATTATTTGCATATATTGGTAGTTGATTCAAGACATATTTTCCTGTACACAGTTTGTTTTGTAGTCTTTATAATGTATCTTTACCATCTTAACAGTGCTTACTCCTCTCTGTACTCTTCCTTTCTAGACCTAACACCACTTTAAATAATTGGCTGCAATAACACCTTTATCTTTAACCTGGCCAGTGGATACACTGTTATATGAAAAGCGCAGTCCGAGTATGAACTGTCTGCAAACACAAACAGCTAAAGTTAACTTTGTGTATGTGTCTACCTGTTTGAGCTAATATTCATTATCACCTGGAGAGCACTCTGCTTTGGTTTTTAAGCAGCCCCCCCCCCCCCACACACACACTCATCTTTCATGTCTCTTTTATTCCCTTCTGTTAGCAAATAGTATCCATTAATTATCAAATACTGTGTGTATTTAATTAAGAGCACAGTAACCTACAGATACAAGGTTATACTGTTTTTCCACCTAATAAAGTGCTAAGAAATGACTTAAAGCTTCACAACAGTTCTTGGTAAAGTTTGATTGTTTTTCTTAAACACAAACTTGTCTTTGCCTGGATCTTGGCTCATTAACATCAGTACAAAAGAACTCACAGCCCACACTCTTGGTTCCCCCTCCCCCTTCCCTGTTTATTACCTTAAGCCAACTCCAAAGTTAATAAATATTACCTGTGGCAGGCACCATTTTAGATTTTACAAAGCTGGACTGGGTATGAAGCACTAATAGCTCCCTTCCAATCAGTATCTTAGAAAACCTTTATTACCTGATTTGGCTTACTAAGACTCTTGCTACCCATTAAAGAGTACCTCAGTGGAAAACTGCTCAAGAAAGCTTAATGCTTTACATGTGAGCTCTTGAACGCTAAATGTCTTACCAGGGCATAAAAGTGAAATTTACTCTCATAGCCATAAAACTATAAAACGTAACAAATGCAACTCAATAGACAAATTGTTATAAAAAGGAGGAGAGGAACCTAATAGAAAGTAAGAAAGAACCTACTTTTAGCTCCGATGCAATCACGCAGTATACACAGACCCTTACTACCTCGTGGTCTGGTTTGGCCCTACTCCACTCACCCTCGTTGCACTTGGGCTTGCTCCACACCCTACCCTGCCCCAAATTCCGCCCGCCCCCAGTGGTGCTAAATATATAGTACTATAATCACACCCCCTCTTTCTTCAACCAATAAGCTATATCCAAGTCATCAATAGGCTCTCCAGTACTTATCCTTTCTATCCTATCTTCAAAAGTTTAAACTGGGGACAAGTCAACCTCAATAATCCCAATGTTACTTGCAATGAAACCACTTAAAATACTACCACTGTACTCTCTGCTACCCTTTCTGCTTGTCCCATATCTTCCTGCTGCCTATGAACATAATACATATCCAGGTTTCCACTACCGAAAAGGCCAAACGTCCACTTTAATAGCTCCACGCAAGCTTGAACACTTAATACATCCCCTCCCATCTAACTCCTTACTTACTAGGTTTCAGTGTCCCATTAGAACAAGATATGCTAACCCTAAAACCAAAAGATACCAAAGTCTATTAATTAAAATCTGGAAGATCACACTCATATCACAATGCAACTTGACAATTGATGGAGATATCCATCCAAATCCTGGTCCATCCTCATCCACTGGCTCTAGGTCCTTTACTAACTATCCCACTACTACACAAATCTTAGACAAAACCCCAAACTCACTCTTGATAAGTCACCTAAATATCAGAAGTGTAAACAGTAAGATTCAACACCTACATGCCCTCTTAGATGCTATTTCCCCAGACATATTATGTCTTACTGAAACCTGGCTAAAACCTTCTACTTCAGATAAAGAAGTTATACCACCACACTATAACATCCTAAGGCTTGATTGAATCAAAAGAAAGGGAGGTGGGGCAGCTGTTCTGTACAAATCCATGCCTGAAGTGTCCAGTAATGCCCTGCAAATATCCCTGTTTGGCAATGCTGAAATTCCTATAACTATGCTCCACATTAATAAGAACAAATGTATAAATCTCATCTGTGTGTATATTCCCAGATGCAATAACATAAATACCCTTGAAGATATCCTACATTGGTTATCCAGCAATTACCCCCAAGAAACCATTGTACTTGAGGACTTCAAAATAGACTGCAAAATGTGTTCCACAGACCCACCCCCCCCACTCACCACATAAACCTTTATGGATTTTCACAGGTCATATCCTCCCCCACTAGGATCAGTAAACCCAACAATAAAGCAAGTATTCTGGACTGGATTCTTGTTAACATGCATCCCCTCAAATACAAGAGTGGGACCCTGCCTGAAGATGTAAGTGATCACCTCCTTACCTATTTAATCAGGCAAAAAGCTGATATCCACAGCCAGTCCATTTTTAAAACAATAAGGAGCAATAAGAATTTCAACTGCACAAATTTCCAAAATGAACTCAAATCTTACAAATGGTCAGTTCTGAAACAATTACCACTTGAAGAAGCAGTAAATTACTTTAATTCCAAATTTGTATCCATCCTTGACACCCATGCACCAGCACGGACTATTAGAACCAAAACAAAAGTTGCTTCTTGGCTCTCAAAAGAAACCAGATATAAAATGCTACTTAGAAATGGGGCTTGGGCCTCTTTGAGGATCACAAAAAAAACATAGATCAACTTAGATACAGACAGCTAAGAAATTAAACAAAAAAACTGACCACATTAGACAAGAAAAACTATTACTGTCATCTACAAGAAAAACACCAAAACAAGCCACAAAGGTTTTGGGTGGGTATAAACAAACTCCTTAGTCATGGACTGCCATCCATTCCTACCCCCTTGAATTCTAACCAAAACCCCCCAGCAGAAATTGCCAATACCTTTAACAGCTTCTTTACAACAACCATCCATAACCTAGCTAACCAATTATCCCCTGGATGCCCATATTCTCTGGCCACTACACCCTGCTCCGAACTCCCCTTTAACTTCAAGCCAGTATGCACATCCTTGGTCTGAAAATTACTTAAAAAACTAAAGCCTACCACCCTGTCGGCTGATCTCCTCCCTGCAGAATATTTACAAAAAGCTGCAGATGCCATAGCATACCCCATTACTATCATGATCAATAGAACTATAACTGAAGCATCCATTCCCTCTGTTTGGAAGATATCCCATGTCATCCTACTCCATAAAGGGGGCAGCTCTACTGAACTTTCAAACTATAGCCCACAGCTATTCTGTCTCCCTTGGCTAAAATTATGGAAAAATGCATCCAGAATCAACACCTGAACTATCTTATCCATAATAACCTTCTAGCCAACACCCAACATGGCTTTAGACCATTCCACAGTACAGCCTCAGCCCTCGTCTCCTTCTCTAACATCATTAACCAACACCGAAACAATAATAAACATTTGTCTGCTATCTTTCTCAATCTTTCAAAAGCCTTTGATATGGTAAACCACCAAATACTCATAAACACCTTGACATCCATCTCCCTAGAGGACCAGGCCATCCAATGGTTTCAATGATATCTCAGTGGTAGACAACAGGCTGTCCTATGGCAGAGCAAACTATCCACCCTTTTATCCATCATGCTCGGAGCACCCCAAGGCTCCATACTAGGTCCACTATTATTTTCCATTTTCATCAATGATTTGCATAAGGTCATCCCAAATGCTACATGCATTCAATATGTGGATGACTCCACTTTAGTATGCTCCGACATTTCACCTACAGAGTTGCAGATTCTATCCCAAAATACTTTTAATACATATGAAAATTGGCTCCTTAACCATTGTCTCATGTTAAATCCTAATAAAGCCAAACTGCTGCTTTTCTCCCCCACTCACAGGTCTCTCCCTATAACCTTTACATTAAAATTCAGCAACGGCACCATTATTTCCCCAGATTTCTCAACCAAACTGTTAGGAATTATAATAGATAATAACATTAAGTTTGATCAACATATCAATAAAACTATTAAAACAGTTAATAAAAAACTTGGCTCACTATATAGGATAAAGCCTTTCCTAACACCATTAGCCAAAACTGTAATTGCTCATATACATTTCCTCTCCACCCTCCTCTCTGCTTCCCCTCTATTTACAAACCTCAGCAAAACTGACCTTAATAAACTTTCTGGCAGCTACAATCACATTACTAGATTTGCTACCTGTGCAGCCTACAGAACTCATCACTGTCATAACCTAAATCTACTAGGATGGCTTGAACTGCCTAACCTACTTCAGGTTACCCAACTAATAGTTGCACACAAGATCCTGTACCAACCAGATGATACACCCGTACTTAAAAACCTCATCACCCCCTACAGTAACCTTAGCGCACTTCGTTCATCTGAAAGACTACTAGTTCAAACTCTCAAATCCAGCAACACAGCCAGTAAATCTCTATTTGCTAACTCTGTTGGCAAAACATGGAATTCTCTTCCTTCTAATCTTACATCTGAACTCTCTCTACCTCAGTTCAAGAAAAGTCTGATTCATTACTTTAAAAAACGATGGCTATGTCCTTGTCCTAATCCAGACTAACTCTAACCATCACTCATGTGCTCATGGAGGACTTCTGCCTACATTTTATTGTTTCTTAACTTATACATCTTATGATCTCCTTCGATTTACTACCAGGTTAGCCTACTAGGCATTCAATACCCTATCATTCTTAAAAACACTGTCTAGAGTTTTCCAACTGAGTAAAAATGTAATAATTTGTTTGTGTATCTGTTTTTGTGTTTGTTTACATCTGTGTAAAAATCCTTTTATTTGTGTTTTATTTTGTATTTTAAACTGTAAAAATGTAACAGTTTGTTGAATGTCTTTTTGGAGCTTTTTTCCCCCGGGCCTCCGCTGAAAATAAACATGTATCCATTTGGACTATCCTGGTAAACAAATGTAAAATAAATAAATAAATAACAGTTAAGCACTTTTCCAATTTCAAGCTAGTCAATATAATAAAACTAGTAATTATTTCTGTTTCAAGGTAATACAACAACCTGTTGCTGTAGACTTTTATGTCTGTTTGATGCACTGAAACTCAGATTACACATTTGTAAAACAAGTACAACATATTTACCTGATATTTTGCAACTCATTTCTGTATGTTTGAGGTTTCCAGCTACTACTATTACTACATACATGTGCACAGTTAATACTTGATATACATTTCTGTTCTTGGTCAGTATGGCACGCTGTGTTTACACTCTTGCAGCTCAGTCATGCCTCTCAACCTGTTAGAGCAAGACATCTGGACAAAGGCACACATAAATGGGAGGAAAAGCCCCAAACATAGTGACACTTTAGAAATACTGCTGGAACACACTTAGACAGTTGATAGCAAAGTAGGATTTGCATTCAAAGGAATACTTTGCAGGATATGATATCTGACATTCACATGTACCCTATTATGATAAGACTTCAGTCTTTATTGATTTTCCAGTGATTTGCCAGACAAAACACAACTGTATGAGAAAATGACTACAAATATGAGGGAAACATGTAGTCAGTCTGCATAACTCCGGACAGTTGAAAGGTATGAGCTCAGTATATAACATACAGTTCAAGACACACTTCTGTGCCAATTGTTTACTATGCACAGACCATATATAGGTGTCTTACATTTGTAAGATGAGCATATGTATAATAGTAGCATTCACACGTGGCATATGAATATTTACAACATCCTAGGTAGCTGACCTGGAAGTGTCACAGTCAGTATTGTACAACAGACAGTCCAGTAGTAGTCATATGTGAGCTGACCTTTGCTGGGGTGACTCAGAGTCCAGAGCTGTGCTCTATGTTACTGCAGACAGAGCCAGCATAGATGGCCATAGGTGATGGACAGCAACGTCAGTCCAGCAAGTCTTGTTGAAATCAGTTGTTCAACATCCTATTTCCCATTATTGCACCCCCCTTCTGCATTCCATTACATGCTTAATTGTTTTCATACCTGAGAGTTTCCTGTTTCAAAGTAATGCAAATGTGTAGGTTTCAGTAATCGCAGTCCAACTTTGCATATAAAGGTTCAGACCTGTTTTGCATAGGCAGCAGCTTGCCTTTTGTAGGTAGTGCTTATGAGCAGGTGATGGCTAGTGCATCACTTGATTTTTCCCACTTGCTAATTACATCCAGAAGAGCTGTGTTGTCTTTCCATTAGCCAATAGCATGGCAACACAGTGCTATAATTAAGTCTGTTGTGTGGGCCTCATCCCTTTTCTTTGCCTGTGAGCAGAACATTATGGATGTGTGGGAGCTACAGCATCACAGAGGGTAGGTAGAAATAGGTCTTAGAACAAGAAATGTGGAAAAAGACCAACAGAATGGATGAGAAAGTTCCAGAATTATGGACAGATTGTAAGTATTGCTGTTATAAAGTTCGAAAATTGTTAGATTAACAGGGTTGTCTGGACATGCATTTTCTGCATGATTTGAAGTCTGACACTGATATGTACATGACATACGTCTCAACTGTACAGATTTCCACAGAATGTCCAGAGGTTTGCCTCTTATATTTGGTGTGTTCCTCAGACATTTTTTTTTTGGCAAATCACTAGGATAATCTGAGTATTGAAGTCACTAAACACTGACATCAACTTGTGTTTCCAACTTCATATCCTTCTGAAACTTTATGCTGAAACAACCCCTATCACTCCAGCAACATTTTCAGTTTATACCACCATTATTTAAAATATGTCCATATTGTTGGGCATCTGTCTCCAAGTATGTCAGGCTTTGTCCAGATGTCCTGCAGTAAGAAGTTCAGAAGTATGGTATATCATTATTTAGTGACATAATTCCTGATATCATCCCAGAGATTTAGCAGACTCCCAGACATGTTATGAGGAAGAGCCCATAGATATGGTCTTAAAACCCTGGACATTCTGTGGAAATCTGTACAGCTGAGAGTTAGGTATGTCTGGCCATTGTTAACGGACTGTCAAGATTGTGTAGCAGTGAAGTGTGTAAATGTTTATTGGGCTGAGTAGGGCGAGGAGCAGATGCTAGTGTCATAGATCCTTTTCTATCTGACTGTGCATACTGCTACAGTTGCTGGTGGGGTCTATCAGCTGTATATGTTTGTAGGGGCAGACTGAGACATGTCCCTTAACACCTCAGGATTCCAAGTACACTGTAAGTTGGGGCAGTATATCTAGGTGTAATGTGTGACTGGCAATCAGGATATGATTGCTCAAACAGTCACTATACTGTAGAGGTCAGTTGGCTTACCGGTATGTTTCTAAAAATGTGGTACAAATGGTTGTGGGTAGATAATTTCTCACCAACGTCTGTTTTTCCCTACAGTTACACCCCTGTGGTGCATGAAATATTTGCAAATGCATGAACAATTCCCCAGAGCTGATGTGGTGTAGTGTTGTGTTGGTCTGACTGTAGCACAGAAGGTGCTGGGTGAAATGGTTGGCATCTCTCAGTGTTTTTCCCTTCTGTTACATGACTGCACTCATATCTCCCCACTGTCCAGATTTTCATAGACTGTCCAGATGTGTGTGTCTAACATTTTAGGTCTGTTCCACATAACTGTTGTGGATGTCTGAAAAATCACTGGGATGATGTGAGCATTGAAGTCACTAAATAATGACAATCATTTGTGTTCTGGAATTTAAATCTATTAGAGAATGCACGTTAAACAAATGGTGATACTCTAGCAACTTTCTAAGCTTATAAAATCCATATTTGACTTATGTCCCTATTTTTTGGCCTTTGCCCACCTCCTTTGTGAGACTTTGTCCAGATGTCTTGCACTAAGAGGTTGAGTGTATGTATATATATATATATATATATATATATATATATATATATATATATATATATGTGTATATATATATATATATATATATATATATATATATATATATATATATATATATTTATATATATATATATATATATATATATATGTGTATGCATATGTATGTATATAGATATATATTATATATATATATATAGATATAAATATATATATATATATATATATATATATATATATATATATATTTATAAAATGTGTATGTGTGTGTTTGTGTGTGTGTGTGTGTGTGTGTGTGTGTGTGTGTGTGTGTGTGTGTGTGCATGTGTATGCATGCGTGTGTATGCGTGTATGTATGTATGTATATATATATATATATATATATATATATATATATATATATATATATATATATATATATATACACATACATATATGTGTGTATATGTTTATTTATATATATATATATATATATATATATATATATATATATATATATATGTGTATATAGATTCACTAGACAATCTCAACCTACTGAAATGTCGAATTTCAGTATGTTGAGACCGAATAGTGGAAAGTGGGGTTTCGTGACACTGCACTATGCCGAATATGGAAGTGTCGAATCTGCAAATGTCAAATCCAGTATCCTGGTGTCGCGTTCATGACATGTGGTGCGGTTTGTGGATTTATCTGGGGTTTCAGGTAAGTGGTGTGTGTGTGTGTGTGTGTGTGTGTGTGTGTGTGTGTGTGTGTGTGTGTGAGTATTGGGTAGGGATTTTAGTGTGTGTGAGCATGTGTGGTGGTGTTTTTTGTGTGTTTGTGTGTTTAGTGCGACCTCAGAGTTAGAATATATAAGTAGGGGGGTTTGGGGGTGCAACACCCCCACATGGGGGTGCAGGGGTCTTGCCCCCCTACTTATAGGTAAGCTAGGTGTATTTGTGTGTGTTGTTATGTTTGTTTTAGTATAGTTAGGTAGGTGTATGTGTGTGTGCTTATGTGCTGGTTTGTGTGTGTTTCTGTGTGTGTGAATGGTCGTGATTGTGGCATTCGTGATTTTGGGTTTTTGGGTATGTGGTCTTTCCAGTATTCAGTCTCAAAATACTAAAATTCGACATTTCAGTATTTTGAGATTGTATGGTGAATCGATATATATAGGTATATATATATATATATATATATATATATATATATATATATATATATATATATGTAACATTACTAATTCAAAACATTTTTCCCTAATGTTGGATGACTATCCTTCATGATATGTTTACTGAAACATTACAAATTATCACAGCTTATGTGGAGTAGTGGTAGCTGCTGTGACAGGGCTGCACAGGGTCATGTGATTAAGACTTGCCAGTGATGTGTGATTTCCCCTTTATGTTAAATGACTGTAATGTATGATATGTTTGTAAAAGCATTGCAAATTCCCTCAACTCAGATGGTGTAGTGGTATGTCGCTGTGATCGTAGGGTCCTGGGTTCATGACTTGGCAGCACTGCTTATTTTGTTGCTGGGCAGAGTAAGGGCTGATTGTGACAGAGTGATTAAAGCCCTTTTAAGCAGTTCTAAGCAGGTTTGCATGGTTTTGTGCAAAGCTAAGAGATGCTAAGTGATGCTTAAGTCTCCTTAGCTTTGCTTAGTGGTGCTTATTCCCACTTAAACCCATGCTAATTTCAAAAAAAGAAAAGAAAAAAGGGTTATAAGAAAGTGGTGAAATTTGGGCAAGCAGGGGGAAAACATTAAGGAAACCTGCTAGGAATCTGCAGGACGGGTGTAGGAATGGACCATAGCTCTCTATTTCTTCTGCAGCAACAGCTGTGAATGATGTTGACAATTTTGAATTTAGAGCCTCACACCACACAGGGAGCAGTGTTGGTGACATACATTGCTTGAGGAATTTAAGGTGGAGTTGATTTACATCACTGTATGTGGGGCAAAGTGGAGAGCTAGGTATGGGACGTGATTTTTTGTGGTGACAGGTGCCCCCCCCCCTTTTTTTTAAGATGAGAGTGGGATGTTGGGGAAAGGTTGTAGGTACATTTGGGGAGGTAGGTTGTGTAGGAGAGGTTGCTTTTGCAGACAGACAAGACAGCAGGCAGGGGTGATGTTTGACACATGAGCGGGTTAACACCTTGTATGAGGGGGGGTGGTTGGGAATCTGAAGCCCATGTGCCCCCAGATAGAAACAGTGTGAGACTGAGGTCCCCACCCATGGGCAGTCTCAACTGTACCTTCACGGTCCCAAAAGTGGTTGTACTTGAGGGCTGGACAACAGGGGCAGCCTGCCACTCGAGGTGCACCAGGCGGCCCTCCATCTGGCTCAGCCAGCCATCCATCTCTAAGCAGATGATGTGCACCATACCCAGGAACTTGCCGTGGGTGACAGGCTCCTCTCTGTGCCCGTGCTCGGGGGGGGGCATCTTCTGAGGCAGTTCTACCTGAAGGTGGTGCAGGACAAGCAGAGGAGAAAGTTCCAGGTTGGGTCCCAGATGTACTGGGGCCTGCTGCCATGGTCAGATGAGGTGGGACAGATCCATCCACTGGGATCTGCCTTCCTGAATGTGCTATGGGGTTGAGGTTTTCCAAGATTTATTGGTTATTCATGAACATAACATGTCAAAATTAGTTATAACAGCATGCGTGGGTGCTCAATTTAACCCAAAACAATAGATTGGAAAGAGTTGTAGAGCAAACAGAACACACACATAAATGGAGCAACAGGAAACATTGTAACAGCATGCCATTTACATTGATGGCAACAAGCCACCAACAATGGTATTTGAACAAGGTATGTTAATATGCAACCAATTAAATATATGAACAATAATAGAACACAAGTCCCTACATTAGGTTTTGAGAAAAACTTACTTGTAGTATATGAATAATAATTAGTGATGCATATAAGGGGTGGAGGGAGAGAAAAAAGTCCATTAACAATTGTATAGACTTCTATTTTTCACAACAGTACTGCACAATACTCTGCAGGTCTGCCCTCACATTACATCTACCTATGGCCCATAGCTTCTGTAGCACATACATACATACAACATACATATATACATACATACATACCTTTTAAATTGTCACCCTGGAATGGTATGGGGCAAATTGTGACAACTTTGGGTGCATGACTAAAGGGGACTAATACATGTCAGGGTTACCTATATGACAAAGAAGACCCCACACTGATGTTGTGTGAGTGTGCTACTGGCATACTTCACCTGGATACCTATCTCTGTCCAAGGTTATTGGCAGCAGTGACCACTAGCCATGACAGCATGACACTTGAGAGACATGTATTGGGAAGAGTACATGGTGTATGTACCTATCCTGCTGTTATTTGCAGGCATGGGGTTGGACAGTGGAATAGTTGTACACTGTGTATTAGTATACCTTTCTACAGCTTCTACAAACATTTCTTTACCTGTAAAACATGTGGTAAAAATATCTATTAACACTACCTGACTGTTTCTGTAAATATTCACGATTTCTTGAGTGTAAATATGCACACATCTTAGCACCACTCCCTGGATTCAACCATATTGCAGAAATGAACAACAAAGCTATTTGTCATCACACTGAGCTACTGGGGAACTGCTTTTACTTGTTTGACTGACTTCTGTCTAATACTCTCTTGGTTAGACAGTCTGACTTTGTGATCCTGAGATTCATGGCAGCGAGAGTTTTGCCATCCCATTCACACCTGGTAAGAGTCTCTCTTACATGCAGCCTGAACAACAACAAGCCATCAAAGGGGGTGTTGGTAAAGGAACACTTGAAGGGCTCTGCAAATTGACAAAGGAGCAACCGGGAGTGTCTCCGTAAGGCAACACCTGTGCTTGCTGCCCTACTCTCTCCATCTGCTGTGTAAGAGATCAGCCACATGGAGGTGTTAACTACAGAAGTCAAGGTTACAAGCTGAGAAGCCACCTTGCCCACAGCTCACTCAGCTTTAGGATCCTGTAGGGAATCTCCAAACACCTTGAGGAGATCCCTCTGAAGGCATGTAAAGTGGGACAAATAATTCAGTGACATGAGTGTAAAGGTCACTGAAGAAAACATACGCTTCCATACCTGTCCATTGTATGGGACTCTTTATTCGGCAGATGGATAGAAGAAGAAGTTTCCACTAGTTCTTTCTTAGTGGCTGCTGCCACCACCATAGCATTGACAAGGCATGCCCTTAGATAGAAAAAGCTTGTCATTCGGAGTAGTTATAAATTTATTGGGCCTCCGAGGAACTGGTTCCATAGTCTGTGGAGTGCTCCACACCTTCCAACTCACTAGGGCCAACAGTGGGTCAAAAGGTTGAGACACCCAAGAGGTGGAGGGTCGGGAACCAAATATGTCCAGGTACATAGACTCATCCTCAGAAGGGGCAAGAGACTTCCATTCACCCCTCTGACTAAGGATTTACAGGATGTCTGAAAATGAGGCATCCTCAGAGGGGAACTGTGGAGACCCTTTTGAGTCCTCCAAGTCCGTGTCTGAAGTTAGAGACTCAGGGGAGTCCAAATGCTTCCTTTTATACTTCCTCTTCTGAGGGACCTCCTCTGAGGTGTGCTCTGGGGAAATTTCAGAAGAGATGGGGTCACACAATGGGGCATCCTGGAGCCTGGATTTCCTACGCTTGGGGGGGAGTTGAGGTTTGGAGGCGGACACCGGCACCAAAGGAGACAGAGCCAATGGAGCCGAGGTTGGAGTGGTTTCAGAGTACAGCACACTCCTTATCACCTTGAAGGCACCGCAGTCCCAGCCCAAAAGAGTCGCTTGCTCTGAAGGGCCTGGATATCTCCTCCAAACTGAGGGGGATGGCTCCAATGCTGATGTAGGAGCTGAGATCAGCTGCACCAAAGCCCCAAGAGGGAGGGTAAGGTCAGACAAGGGTACAATGCCACTCCTCCCCTCAGAGCCAATGAGGGAGCATTGGCCCCAGATCACTTGATAGAATGGGGTAATGAGGAGATTGGACCAGAAGTCAGAACTGAGAGACTGGAGATTATCAGAACTGATGGTTCCACCACAACAACTTCCATGCACTCTGGCTCCAAACTCAAGATAGTTGGAGGAGGAGTCGATGATGATGTTGGTCGGCCTGTCAGCACCACTTCCTTATAGGCTGTGCTTGATAATAATTTTGCTAATGCCGGTATCTTGAGAAGCCTCTTTACCACCCTCTCCACATCATCATCCAAAAGACTCCTGGATGACTGAGAGGAATGGGTGGAAGACCGATGACTGCTTCCCACAGATTTTAAGAGTGGAGATTGTGGAAGAGACCACACTGGTTCCAGAGGGGGAGACCTGGTTCTCTTGTGAATCCTGACTGGGTCCGAGACTACTGATAGAGCCGTTGGAGAAAGACCCTTGTTGGAACCAACACTCGGATCCAACAATGCTGAAGATTTGTCTTTTCCTTTGGTCAACTCTAATATCGAAGCTGCCAATGATGATAGCTTAGTGGACTAAATGCCAATAAACTAGTTTAACTACAAACAACAAACAAAAAATGTTTTTTTTTTTTTTTTTTTGCAAAGAAGGAGTGAAGGGGGAGAGCCTCTAAGCTCAAATGGCGAACTCCCCCAGCTGAGGAGAGCCTCTAACATAAACTGTTGCTCTTAGAAAAGAAGGGAATAAGGGGAAAGGCCTCCATCTAAAAATGGGGGTGAAGGGAAGGAGAACCCTCTAGGTTAAATGGGTTCACAAGGAAAAGGTAGGCCTAAAGAAAAACGATGGCTACAATAACCTATGAAGAAACTCTGTAACACTAAATATCTAACAAAGGTTTAACAAAATATTTAACAAAATGTTTGAATGTAGTCAAAAAGAAAAACACTTAGCCTAAGCCAGTATTCCGCAATGTCAATACTGCAAGCAGCAAATGAGATCTGGGTGACTCTCACTAGGCATGTTGGGATAGGGACTATCCTCGAGCCAGTAAAAGCTCTTGAGCTATAGTATATGGCCAAGTCAGAGCTGAGGATCGAATCCAAACTGACTAGCAAGAATGAAGGCGAGATAGGGACAGCATAACATCACACATTATGCATACCTGTCTATCATATACTCAGGCTAAATTTGGTACAGCTACAGATGAGATACGTAAAAACTACTGGGGCATTCTGGCACCAAGCTTCTTGGATCCACTGGGCCAAGAGCACCCCCTCCCTATGCTTTAGGTCAGCATAATGATGCCTTGCCTGCTCACCAGGGGATTCCAGTAGCACTGATGAGATCATGTGCCAGATGGCCCAAGGCCTCTGCTTTGTACTGTGAGCCCTGGTACTGGCCCTGCAGCAGTCTATGGTCATGGTCTTTAATGAGGAGCCCAGCCATGACCCTGGACTCCAAGATATCCCAGCACTGCACCCAAAAGCACGTTCCCTCTCCAACACCAGACATAGTTCCTGCAGAGATCCAACTACAACAGGGTCTGGCTGTATTCCCACCTGTGCAGTTTAAATAAGGCTATATTCCTGCCCTTTGCCATCAATGCATCTCTAAAGAGGTAGAACACCTAACATCATTCACCCCGTCATTGATAATGGAATGTTACTCAATGCCCCCCCAAATCTGAGGTTCCCCAACAAGAGATAGATAAGTCCAGTCCCTGACAAGTTGATCAAGGGCTCCTCTTGAATGCCAATAAATGTAGTACTGTTACTTTAAGGAAAAAAAAAACTTCTGTAAGTACAATCAAGTTATAAGTCCAGTCCATTCTTTCCATAGTTAGTCTATCACTGAAAATAATGCCCAGGCTGGCATATACTACATTAACAGTTTTGACTAACTGAAAATACTTTTAAGATTCATTACTAAAAAAGGCATTGAATTAGACAAACTGAGTTGTCTTGCATGGTTAAAAGTCATTGCCTACTACTCTGTCTGGCAGATAAGCCTCCTAACTAATCTATGATATGAACCATGAAAATACTGTATTTTTTTTATCTCCTTCACATTTGCAGAATCAGTGATACAACTAACGCCTGCCCGGTGATTCATGAAATGGTTTTGGATGAGCCATACAGTTCTCATTACGTAGGTCCTTTCCCAATGATGCTACATTTTACAGTTCAGAGACATGTTAGATGTGATGAGGAAATAACTCATTAATGGCTCATCTGCCTGTCTCTGAATCACAGTTAAATACTTCAAAATGCAGATCAGGGCTGATATGCACTTCTTGGTAGTTAACTGCCAAGACCACATTTTACAGTTCACTCCCAATCCCTGTACTGCTGAAGTGCCATTATAGCACAAAAGTGTTCCCCCACCCCCAATCCTCATACAATTAAAGTGCCATTATAACACAAATATAGTTTTCCATGGAGCTAGTGTTTCTCCCACCCCACCCCCTGATCCCTATACTGTTAAAGTGCCCTTATCATAGAGATGTAGTCTTTCTCTGGTCGGTAGTGGTCCTCCTACCGAATGTTATTGACTATATTCATAATTCTAGGGTGTGAGGAGGTATAACAGCCAACCCAATGCACACTCCCACACACATACATACACACACCCACACCCACAAACACACACATGTATATGAACACACACACACACACACACACACACACACACACACACACACACACACACACACACACACACACACACACACACACACACACACATACACACATCTCCTGATGCTACCTTACTATTACAATCCCCTATCCTTACATATTCTATGAGAGGTAAACCTGTCCTTTTGGCCATATTGACTACCACAACATGGTAGAGGTGGGTGTGCTGATCTTAATATCTGAGCGATTTCATGACTCAGTCAGCAAGTACATGCCTTCCTGGAGACAGTTCTGGGGAGGAGAACACATGGCTAATTAGCATAGGTCTCTCCGCAGACTGCCTTATTTACTTGTAGCAAGGCCTCAGAGACAGCCTAAGGTTCTATTTCACATCTTTGTACTGGAGCAGTGTAATAGGCTGTCTCTGAATTCAAATAGGCAATTGTGTGTACAAACGTACATGTAGCAGTAGATTTATGAATTATGTCTACAGATCTAAACCTTTATTACCACCTTAACAGCACCTGGTATCGTGATTCATAGATCATCCAGTGCAGCCCTTATTTTTAGAACATACTTCCTTTGCAGAGCAAAAGCATGCTTCTCTAAGAGCCTTTAAAACTATATTAAGTAAATGGAAGGGAGCAAGTAAATTCTCAACTGAGGCATGTGGGAGCAGTATACTTAATAAGGGAAATAATTACCTTTTTACTGTTGGATGATATGGCTAATTTTCTCCTTGGTTAGATAGGCAAGAGCTTAGAGTGAGTCTAGATCCCATGAATAATAAAAAAAAATGTTGAATGCTACGTAATATATGTCCTTGTTGATCACAAATAAAATTGCAAAAGCTTAACAGAAAAAAAATGGACCAGCTAAAATTAATCACTACCAGAACTGGATCATATTCAAGTGGCGCCTTAGGCAGGGTAATGGCTCAGGTTCCCCCACCCAGACACAGTCACCTTACCCCCGATAAGCACCCACCTCACACCCCCATATACAGTCCCCACCCAACCCCCCTCAGCCATTCTAGTCTCATTACTTGGTTATTTATCCCCAGTTACCATAAACACTGTTCAAACCTATTAGTATGCACACTGTTTTCTGCTCTACTTCTACAATAATTACAGATATTTGGATTTGATTTAAAACTTTTATTTCAAATTTTATAGCACAAACACTAATAGACATTTGCTAAACAAAGCAATACAGTCTCACAATGAAAACAGACTTAGCATTAAAACTTCTCTTCTCTTGATTGAAACCCACATTCAAAAAAATGCATCTGGCCAGTGACAGATAAAGTTTACCTTTGGGCTGTTTTCAAATCATAGACCCCTTGCACATATTTTTAGGACCAAGCAGGCATTCATGACAGCACTACTTGTTAGAGTTTGCTTTCAATTTATAGTTTTGAACATTTTTCCAGTAAACAATGAAACAAAACGTATGCACCAATAATGACAAAAATAGCCCAATTCAGAATGTTTCAGCCATGAAAAGACACTCACACTTCTGTCGTTACAATCTACCAATATCGGTCAATATGCATCATCTCTGCAGAAGTAAAAGTCACCTGAATAATTCCACATTAAACAGATCTGTAACTAATGAAGAGGTTGCTGATAAACAACTTCAAATTTCAGCATTTCATTTACAAATTCAGCACCTGCTGCCCTTGAAGAATAAATTGCCTATATAACATTAAAAAATTATAAGCTAGTAATATTGTAATATGGAATGGATGGCAAACTGATAGCAGGTTCATAGTTACTAGGCATCCCATCCAAAAGATGATATACTCAGGACTACAGCACCCCACTGCCCTTAAAGGGCAATACTCTATGAGCAATCCACCTTCATGTTTCAGGAATAGAGCCCACAGGCTTTTGTATCCACAGCAAATATGCTACCTGTTGTGCTACTAGCAAGGCATTTTAATTATAATGCACAATAGTGATACCATTTGCTTAACAAAACAGCTGCACATTGTAAACAGACTTAGCATGAGCAGCAGTAAACTTTTCTTCCTTTGAAGGTCACAATTCCTTGAAAATACACTTGAAACTCAATTTCTTCAAAATGTACCTGAAACTGAATTCCATGAAAAATGCACTTGACACTCAAGTCCTTGAAAAGTGCACTTGAAACTCAGTTATTTGAAAAATTTATCTGAAACTCAATTATTTGAAAATGCACTTGAATAGCTTGGTAGCTTGGTAGTTGGTGTAGAGGCTTCAGGCTCTTGTTTCTTGTAACTAAGGTACAGGGTTTGAGCCTGAGCAAATTGCTACCCATTTGCTTTTCTTAGCTAGGTCCTATCATGCACCATAGCTCTGAACCTCTTAAAACAAACATAGAAACAAACTTTAAATATTGCTCTTATAAACTTAAAAAGTTGCTAGTGTAAACAGTCTATGTTATCATGCATGTTCTGAAGTATATTAAGTCTGAAACTGAAATGTAGTTATTTAGTGAATTCAGTTCTCAGTGATTCGCTATAAAAATGCAGAAAATCACAAATTTTATGAGGATCAGACCAAAAATGTAAAGCAAAAATTTGGAAATTCTCCGGAAATGTTGACAGCTGAGAGGTATGACACACACGCGCACACACACACACACACACACACACACACACACACACACACATACACACACACACACACACACACACACACACACACACACACACACACACACACACACACACACACACACACACACACACACACACACACACACACCTCTTACTAGTCCATCCATGTTGTCTGAGCACAGAAATGTCTTTTTTTATTCAAATTCCACATGTGGAACATGGCAAGGAGAACATTATCAACATGTTTATATGACAATCATGCATAGATGCAACAGGTGTGTGACTGGATGCAAAGGGCATTCTTAATGAAGAACACACTTACACATATGTAATTTTTTTGTTCTTCTTTTCTTTTTTTATAAAAAAATGAATTCCCTGGCCAGCGGGCCCCATCTCAGCCAGTCAACCATAGGCAACTGCCTAGGTCGTCTAGTGCTGGATCCATCTCTGATCAATATGCATGATTCATTTTTGTTAAGACTGTTGAGATTACCAGTCTTGACTAGTATGACAAAATAAATATAGGGAAAAGAAGGAACAAGTTAAGTTTTATCACCCTTTAATTATTAAGCTCTGATAAGTACTACATATTCTTACTGTCATCTAATAATGCTCAAACATTATTCAACCAGTTGTTTTCACACAAATGTCTCCTTCATCAAACAGCTGCTTTTTTATGAGCAAAAAAAATGAAAAAAGATTAACAACAAATTACTAAAAATGTCTTACACTGACACCAATATTTTCATCCTGCTAGATCTAAGGGGAAAAAAAGACAACAGTCTACAGTATAATATTATTACTGTGAAACTCAGCTTTAATAACTCACATGAATATTGTATATTAGGACTTTACCAGAAACATTTGCCACTCCATTCATTTCTTGATATATCAATAAGTCAGTGGAAAAGGAGTCAGTCATTTCCAACTAAGCAACTCATATCTAGTTGCAAGATTTTTAGGAATTAGTTCAGAGTGTGTGTGTGTGTGTGTGTGTGTGTGTGTGTGTGTGTGTGTGTGTGTGTGTGTGTGTGTGTGTGTGTGTGTGTGTGTGTGTGCATATAGATGCATGTATGTAGATTAATCAGTAAGATCTAAGCAATCAGTCTGCAACCATTTCAAGCCCAGCCAAATGGAAAAATATATGTTATAGATAATTAGACATATAGACTGATTGATAGATAGATAGATAGATAGATAGATAGATAGATAGATAGATAGATAGATAGATAGATAGATAGAGAGATAGATAGATAGAGAGACACATAGAAATCATCATTATCATCAAACAGCTTTTTCCCATTTTCTACATTTGGTTGGAGTATTATGTCAAATGTTACCACCTCTCTAATTTCAATGGCAACTTCCTGTGTTCAAAAGGAGTGATGCCTGACTGTTGCAGGTCTTTTGTCACACAATCCATCCACATCTTTGCAAAACATCTTTGTTTCTTCTTGCCTTTTTCCTGTATGTCTCAAAGGTTCTTCACCAATTCATTTTGTGCTTTTCTTCATGTGCCAAACCACAGCAATCTGTTCACACTGAAGTTTTCTGAAATTGGAGATGCTTTGGATTCTCTTCCAATACTATCATTGCTTCATCTGTCCACAATGTGCATCCTACCACCCTTCTCAGGCACTTCACTTCCATCAGCTCTAGCTTGCTCAATTGTTTTGACTTCACTGCCCAGGTTACTGTACCATACAGTAGTACTGGCCACACTACTGCTTTGTTCTCTTTTCTTTTCATCTCCTTTGGCAGTCTTCTGCCGCGCACTACCCTGACACTCTGTTTCAGTGCTCTGCAGCCCCTGATTCAAGTTTTGACCTCACCTTTCTGACTTCTCTTGTTCTCTACCACTCCTCCCACATACTTGAAGCTGTTAACCTGTTTCAATATTTTCATACCATCTCGGGTTTCAGTTTTTTCTAATTTCCCCATTTGCTGCCATGACATTTACCTTGTTTCTACTTAATTTTCCTGCATGTGATTTCAGTTTGCATTTCATCCCCTATCATTTGCTGAAGTTCCATTGTAGATCCTGTTTGTGATGCCAGAATGTCTGTATACAGACACTTTGTTCATCTGTCCTGTATAACCTATTTGCTAATTTAGTCCATCACCAGTATGTCCAGCAGTAGGCTGATTGCTGAACCTAGATGCAATCCCACTCTCTTACTGGGGACATTGAACAATTGCAAGACTGTATAAATCGGCTTTCTTGGGACCTTGTAATATACTTTTTGCAAGTTCAAGAATGTCTAAATGGACTTTTTCTTCATCTCTAGCTCCTTCTCCATTATCTGTATCACTGAAAATGTTAGGTAGATTGTGTTGTATTCTAATATGAATCCAAACTGCTTATTTCCCATCTTACTTTCTACTACTCTGGGTATTCATTTACTAATGACTCTTCATTATTTCATGTAGTGTGACAGACCATTGATACCTCTATACTGCCAACTGTTGGAAATATCCACATTTCTTTATATACACTAGCACTAAGATGTTATTTCTCCATTCATCTGGGATATATCTGTCTCTCCGTACTGAGATGAATACCTTCAGGACCCATTCCTTCCAAACACAACAAAAATATTGTTCAAATTAGCTTTACCTCATCTAAGTTTTCTACTTTCCATGACTTTATTTTCCTTAGTGCTGTTCTTATGTCTTCTATGATTGGCTCTTCCTCTTCTTTCATCATATGCTATATATGAGACAGTATAGCTTCTGCAGGGTTTTCTTTATTCAGAAGCTGCTGAAAGTGCTCCATCCATCTGACTTTGCTGTTCTGTGGACTGTTGAACAGGTTACTTTTGAAATCCCTTATTAATGGTCTCAATGACTATCTTCATTATCATTCTGTCTTTGTTTTGCAACCCCATAAGCTTTATTTGTGCCATCTTCTGAGTCAGTTTCCAAAAGCTGGTAGAGTGCCTCTGATACCTTTCATATTGTGACTGTTCTTTATCCTTCTTTGTTAGCCAGCCTACCATTCCTTTTTACCCTGGTCTGTCTTTTCTATGTCCGACTTTTCATGCACTCCTTTCTTTTGATAATTTCCAGGACATTTGTATTCCTACATTAGCTTTCCATATGTGGTTCTTCACACATTCTGTTTTGAGACACTGCCATTCTTCTTCAATTTTACCTTTTTTTATTTTTGTTCCTGAGGTGTGTGAGTCCTGAGCATTTCCTTGAACTCTTTTGCTTTAATTCCAGTCTTCAGACTAGTGTCTGCTGACCTTATTGCTTTCCCTTGTCACTGATTACAGCTAATTATGACCACCAGTGGTTTATGGTATGGGCCACCTGTTTCACTGGGGACGGCTTTGTAATCTTTGATTCTATCCGAATTTCCTTTATTTACTATGAAGAAGTCTATCTCATTCTTTATTCCTTTTGCCTCATCCATAAGGACTCAGGCAGTCTTCATATCTTGTACTTTCTGTCCACACATGAGTATTAATTACACCTTTCATAACGCAAACTCATATTGCTCTACTTTATTTATCAGGCCCTTCAATTACTGCCTGAATGTAGTCTTTTCCCATGCCATCACAACCCTGCTGTGAGGCATAGGTTGAGGTTATAAATATTACCCTATCTTTACACTGAAGTCTGGCTGCCATGAGTCTGCTACTAGTTCTGGGGACTTCATTTTTTTAAAACACCTTTATTAAATTATCACTTAAGACGCAGACAAACATACATTAACAGAAAAGAAAACAAACCATTTTAACATTTTTTATTTAAACACAATATACATCACATATATTTTCTTTGTTACTATCATCAGTCCAACATTACAAAAAATGCTAAATTCCTGCCTTTCTTTAAACCTCCCTTCTCCTCCTGAGCATTATTCTGTATTTATTGTTCCCACAATTTCCATTTATGTCTATGTAATTTGCTCTTTCCCTTCTCTAAAGATCCCTCTTCCAATTCTATCTCTTTTATAATATTCAATATCTCAGATATAGTTGGTGTAGACTTTGATTTCTATTTTCTAGAAATTGTTTTTATTTTTTTTGGCAGCCAACAGAATTAAATATAATAAGGCCATACTATGACTAGGCAGTTCAGATCCTGTTACTGGGTTCAAAACAATCATTTCCTTACTTACAGCCATTTGCTTGCTCATTATTTCTGATAGAGTACTCTTTATGGAATTATCTGCCTACTCATTACACCAACAAACATATGTTCACAGGTAGCTCTTTGTTCTCCATCACGCCTCCAAAATTTGCTATCTACTTGAGGAAAAATTCTTTAAAATTACCTATGCAAAGACATCCAAGCAAGGATGTTAAACTTCTGGACTTGGTTGCATACCTGGGAGCCATGCATATTTCTTCCACCATTTTCTTGTAAATTTCTTGTAAATTGCTTTTCCAGTCTCTCTTCCCAATCTTTTTTAAGCACCTCTGATTTATTCTAATACTTATCATGCAATATTTTATATGTGTACTAACTATCCCATTTTTAACAGCTGCTTCTGTTCTAGATTCAGCTAACAATTCTATCAGAGCAGGTATTTATTTTAAAATTCCCCTATCCATTTCTCTTTGCCTGTGCTCTGAGATCAAGTCCTTGTAGGGAATGCAGTCTTTAGAATGAAATCCAAATAAATTCTGTTGACATTCATCACTGCTTTCAGAAGACTTCCCTCAACACATTTCTCACTCCATTTCTAGTCTGTCATTCCTCTGTGAAAGAGAGCCCGAATCCAAAGACAAGTGGCTTTGCTGCTCTGCCATCTCACCTTGTCTCAAGGATTAACAGAATGTCCATTGTCCTCCTTATCATCTTGCCATCCACTTCCAAGCTGCATTCTGTCAGTAAACCTGTATTCATTGTAGCAATCCTTGTTTTATATTTTGCAAGTTGATGGTTTTATGTCTACCTTTCACTCAACACAACTCTCCCAGGCTGAGAACTGGATATCAGCTGGCCAGTAGCTTTTTGACCTAAAGTTTCTAGGATTTATGGTGAGCAAATACTGGCCAAAAGAGGTACATAGATCACTCTGACCATTAGCATGGTTTTTTCGCATAAGTCACAGTATTTCAGTTCCTTAATTCACTTATCACTGGCAAATACCGATAACTAGGTTTAGTGATAGTCACATGACTAAATAAGCTAGAGATAATTTTTGCACCATTGAGTGGCTAGCCATGAGATGGCCACAGTCCATGATCTGTGTTCTCATATCTAGAGGATATATATGTCAACATCACTGATGCTGTTATTAAAAATATCTAAACTCAAATATGTCTAAACACAAAATATTGACAAAGTCAGTAGATCCAAAACCAATATTTTCCACTATTTGTGTCATAGAGCATATAGATAGAAAGATAGATATATACATACCCATACAGCCATACATACATGCATACATGCATGCATGCATACAGTGGCGGTGTACCAAAAGCTGGTAGAATACCAGTCACAGATTCTTGAGTGGTCTTTGTGATGAATGTCCTGCTCTTACAGGAATTTACATGATGAACATAATAGAGGAGTTGTGATGCATCCTTTTACACATAGGATCTAGATCCTTTGGATCTGAGGCCTTCAGTGACACAATCTGTAAATTTTCATTACAGACTAAAAAACAAAGAAACTAATTGTCTTAAACTTTTTTTGATGAGCTCAATCACAATAAATTCCAAAAATCATAAAACCCAGGTAGAGTTCCAAAGCAACAGGCCTCTATTCATCACAGACAAGTGATCCTCAGTAACAAAAAATCAGAAAAATGTTAACAATGCTAACTATATCAGCTTTTATTCAAGGCAAACAATATAAACAGGGTTGTAAGAGTGTATTTTAGAACAAATACCCATTCCCATCAGTGGCAGCTCATGCTATTGGACTGCAGGTCTGCAGCCCCCTAAGCTGCAAATAAAATGAAATTAAAAGAAAAAAGAAATTGAAATAGAAAAAAAAAAGCAATCCCAGAACTACTCCACCAATGCATGTGTGTTATTCACTTATTCCTGAGTCACGTATACATAGGAATCAATCCAGACTGCTGGTGAACCAGTCAGGATTAGGAAGACACCATTCTGACAACAAAGATCCCATAGAATGGAAGCAGATCGGATAGCAACGTCTGCAGGCTGGGCATTGCTCTCACAGGAAAGGAATGCAACATCTGGCTGGGTAGGTTGCTCTCACTGGGCTTAGCAACAAAGGGCTTGAAGCTGCATTTTACTGGATAGTTTGAGAACTGAGGTATTTTGCTGTGAAAGTTATTATTGGAGGTATGCTGCATAACGCGCAGGGCTTAGCAACAAAGCTGCACTTTACTGTTTGAGAATGGAGGTATTTTGCTGCTGCTTTTGCTGAGAAAGTTATTAATAGAGGTTCGGTGTGTGTGTGTGTGTGTGTGTGTGTGTGTGTGTGTGTGTGTGTGTGTGTGTGTGTTTGTGTAATGCCCCAGTTAGCATATAACTGGTGGCTAGAGAGACTCAAACCCTGTAGTTTGGGAAGCAGGTAGCTAGAGATTAGCTTCCCTACCCACCACAACTTGTGAAATTTTTTCCTCATATTTTTGTTCTGTTCCTCATAACATCTGTGGTTTTCTGGATTTTGAATTCACTAAATAATGACAGACATTTGAATTTCAGACTTCATATTCTTCAAAAAGTACATGTTAGCACAAAACCTTTTTTTCTAGCAATTTTCTGTTTATACGATCAGTATTTGATAATTGTCCCTATTTTGGGGGATGTATTCCCTCATTATTGGCTTTGCCCAGGTTTTTTTTGTAGCAGCAGAGACCAGAAAAGACTACCTTTCCAGATTTTAAGTATTTTTCTTGGCTTTTTTGACTAGTTGATACTTTCGACCACTGTTTTTGCTTGTTTTATCGAAGTTTGCACTGTTTTTACTGTCTTTATAAGCTAAAACTGTTTACTGCACTTGCTAATTTAAGTTTTGCCTAAAAGTTAAATTACAGGCTAATACACTCAAGTGTACTAGCTTTTGATAGCAATTAATCGAAAATTATAGCATTTATTGTGTTTTCTGCCTTTCTGTAAAAAAATCTTGAAAAAAACAAAAAAATATCTTTGTTTTTCCATACTTTCCTAACTAGTGTTCCAGAGACCAGATTTTGCTGATCCCTGGGCTTTGTCTTGGTTCCTGTGTTTCTCCATTTTCCTTGTTTGGTCAGGGGGAAGTTTCTTTACTCACCAGTGAGAGTGGGGAGTACTGAGCTGCCTGTTTGTCCTTAGAGGAGTGGTTTAAGGCAGTAACTTGTAGTTTATTGGCCATTTTGGGTCATTTCCTGTCTTTTCCAGCCCCCTGCTATAAAGCGCGCTTTAGCGCGCATTAGCGCGGAGCTGCCACCGTTGCACACTAGGGCAGCACCGGTTAATCAGGTTTAAACTATTCGGGCTACCTAAAGTCCACTCTTCAAATTTTCCCTTAAAACTACCGTCCTCAAAGTATACTACTGTTCTATTTAGTGTATCCTATAACTATAAATTATCTCTACTTGACTCCCAAGTAGACTATTCTCTATCTGTATAGCCCAGCACTTGCTCCTACAGTACTTATCACCTTGATACAGCACTCTTGTTATAGATAGTACCCCAAAAAAGCAAACCCCATTTCTCGGTCACCCACATCCCCCAGAACCTTTTTTAAGTTTTTCTGTCTATTCCTTCTAGCATGTCGAGGGATCAGTTGCTAATGTCCTCTCCTGCTCAGCTGGTGAACCTGGGAATATTGAGGCAATGTTACAATTGCCTCATGTACACAGACAACCCTCTCCTCCTCCCACAAAACACAAATACATGCGAGAGATGCAACTATACGGCCAAACTGGAGGCTGAGCTCTCTCAACATAGGACTGGTAAGACCAGACAGGAGGAGAAGGTAACCACACACACTATAGACCCAGTCTCACATAATACCATCACAACCTCAAATCATACACATAAACACACAAAGACATACTCGGAGGCTCTGATCAAAAATCTACCAAAACAGCAGAGGCCACCAAAGCAGACACCCAAACAACTACCACCTCAGAACACAACACCTGCAACACATAGACCACACAGTCAGAGTGTCAAGCAGTCACAGCCCTTAAGGCCAAACACAATGCCAGACACACTAGTCATTGGTGACTCCATAGTCAGACACACTGACGTCCCGCTCACCAGACTGAGTAAGGAGAAGGTCACAGTAAGCTGTCTGTTGGGTGCTAGAATCCGCCACATAAAGCAAGCACTCAGGTCTCTCAACAGCAGGTACAAGTATGACTCAATCATTGTCCACGCTGGTATAAACGACCTGAGACATACCTCCTTGGACTACATGAAAAAGAGACATAGAGGAGCTCTCTGATTATGTAGCCCAAGCAGGTATGACCCTGACCTTGAGCAGTATCCTACCTTCACCAAGAATGATACCACAATACAGAGATAAGATGATCAGCTTTAACAATTGGCTTAAACTCTGGTGTCATTCAAAGGGGATCCAATGTCTGTCTGCCTGGGATGACATGCTGGACAAGCCACGCTGCTTCGCAAGGGACGGCTTGCACCTGTCACCCCTGGGATTCCAGATTTTGGCAAAGGCTCTTGCCACCCCCATAGTGCCTTTTTTAGGCAAGGCTCAAATTCTAAACCTACCACCCTAGAACATAACAAAGAAAAAAAACTAAGGGTAATGCTGCTCAATGCCAGAAGTCTCAACCTCAAGATGCACGCACTCGAGGCCCTTCTCAGTATGGAGAACATCGATGTCTGTGCTGTGACAGAAACCTGGTTCAAGGCTCCTAAGAGCACCCCAGCACTATCAGGTTTTACCTCATATCATGCATTCCGGCCCCAAAATCTGGACAATACCAAGAAAGGAGGGGGGGTATCCATATTCATCAAGGACACCCACACCTCAAGATTGGTGGCAACGCACGATGCATCGGAAACCATCCAGGTGCAATTAACCATAGGCAAGACTGCTCTGCAATTTGTAGCATGTTACAGGCCACCCTCGCAAACTCAGGAACCTCACATGGCCTTCCTGAAAACACTGGAGGGGATAAATGTATCTCCAAACACCATCATACTAGGTGACTTCAACTACCCTAATATAGACTGGGAACACTACTCAAGCCCAAACACTCTAGCCCAAAAGTTCCTGGAATTCATAAACTCAAATGCCATGGAACAACTAGTCACCATCCCCACAAGAGGAGAAAACATACTTGATCTCATCATCATGAACATGGGAGCACAATGTTCAACACCGGAAGTATACCCCTCACTGGTGAGATCAGATCACAAACTAATCTTGCTGGAGGTCCTCATCCCGCCCCCACCCGAAATAAAAAAGACCACAGTAAAGAACTTCTTGAAAGCCGACTTCACACTTCTAAAGACTAGTGTGGTCTCCTTTAAAGCCCCCGAGCCGGCGGTAAACCTTACTCAAACCGCTGAATCACCTACAAATGCCTTCTACCAGCACCTGCAGGGCTGCATGGATCAGGCAATCCCAAGCAAAACAAAGACTCTTTGTACCAAAGGCAAGCGTCCAGTCTGGTGGACCCCAGCCATAAACAAACTCTACAACAAAAGGAGAAAGCTACTACAAGATAGAGCAAAATCCTTAAAAGGTAAGACACCGCTGATCACTATAAGTAAAAAGCTAAGAGCTCTCATAAAATCATCCAAAGCTAATTTTGAGAGAAAAATAGCTAAGGACTCTAAAGACAACCATAAGGCATTCTTTAGCTATGTCAGAAACCTAGGAGGAAACTCCCAGATATGCTCGGAATTAGTTCAAAATGATGTGAAGATAACTGATCCTACAGACATTGCCAACATACTGGCCGACAGGTTCAGTGCAAACCCCCCCCTTCCCCCCAAAAGGAGAGATATCTATACCAAATGATTGTAGCCCCCCCAAACATCTCTAACACCCAGGTGAGAACTGCTCTCTCCAAGGCAAAGAACAAAGCATCCATGGGACCTGATGGTGTCCCCGGCTGTGTGCTCCACGAACTCAACGAGGAATTAAACCCACAGTTAGGACAGCTGTTTAATCTTAGTCTCACCTCCGGATACGTACCCAGGTAGTGGCGCACAGCGACTGTGGTCCCACTTCACAAAGGCGGTGCCTCCACCGACCCTGGAAATTACCGTCCCATTAGCTTGACAAGCCTTATCTGCAAAGCCATGGGGAGGATCATAATGGATCTCATAAATAAAGACATAGGGAATTTGCAGACTTTGGATCCAACCCAGTTTGGCTTTGTCAAAGGCAGATCATGCCTTTTAAACTTGGTTGACTTTTTCGAAACAGTCACCAAGGCCATTGACGAGGGAAAGGCGGTCCATACAGCCTACCTAGACCTGGCGAAGGCTTTCGATACAATACCCCACTCGGGTATCATTGAAAAACTCATCAACTTAAATGTAAACCCATACATTACAAGATGGGTTGCAAACTGGCTGAGTGACAGAACCCACAGGGTCAGAGTTGCTGGTGCCATGTCAGACTCAAAGCCTGTCACAAGTGGTGTCCCACAGGGCACAGTCCTGGGCCCACTCTTGTTTGGCATCTACGTTTCTGAAGTACAAGCAAACACAGGAGGGTTATGGCTGACAAAGTTTGCAGATGACTGCAAACTGGGCGCCATAGTCGAAAACACATCTGACACAGATATCCTTCAGAAGGGTCTCACAGAAACGGATAACTGGTGCCAGAGCCATGGCCTAAATTTAAATGCCAAGAAATGCATAGTCATACCCTTCGGGAAAAACAAGGTTACCCCTAGCTACCATATAGGTGGCAATCCACTGATCACAGAAGAAGTTATCAGGAACCTGGGGACCCAGGTTGACAGTAGCCTTTCATTCGACACTCATATTGCTAAAGTAGTTAGGAAGACCTTCTACATTGCCCACCTTATCATGAAGGGATTCACATCTAGATCAAGGGAGGTCATAGTCTCCCTGTACTCATCACTCATCAAACAAATGATTGAGTACAATGCCCCATTCGGAATGTATCTGACCCGACACTTGCAGCAGCTGGAGAGGCCACAAAAGTTCCTCACCAAAAGGATAAAGGGTCTCAAAAATCTGTCTTATGCTGCCCGACTGAAAGAACTCCAGCTATATTCAGTTGCTTACCGCTTGCTCAGAGGTGACCTGTGCCTGACATACAAGGCCATGTCAAACCCAGATTTGATGAAAATGCTTCATCTCAAAAAAGTCTAGATCCCTCAGAGCCACAAGGGCGGGAGACTTAAACCTCAACACGGTTATTAATAGGACGTGCTGGAGGGATAGAATCATCACCCAAAGACTCCCTATGCTGTGGAACAAAATCCCGGTATATGTGAGGCAGAGCACCTCGCTGGCCTTGTTCAAGAGGAATCTTGACCAATGGATGGGAGATCGCAGATACACCCCAGGGGTTACCTCAGTGTCACTGCTCGACAGAGGCACAGCAAAATAATGGGCATAGTTTCTCCAAACTAAAGGGGTGGCGTAAGCCACAAAACTATGGGCTAGGCTTGTAAATGCCCTCGGGCAGATAGCCTAGTATGAACCTATGAACCTATGAACCTAAGAGGTTGAGAGCTATGGTGAGAACTGAATTTGCTATCTGATAGCCATTTAAGTTTCAGTCTGTCTTTCAAGAAACAGCTGATTTGGTGTAGTGGTATGTTGCTCTGACTGTAGTGAATAGGGTCCTGGGTTCAAGACTTGCAGTGAAGTGTATGGTGGTAACACAGCATTTTATTCTAGTAACTTTCCAAGATTATACAAGCAATGTTTAAAATGTGTTCCTAGTTTTGGGGCTTGTTTCCTCCTCCCAATGAATTTTGGCTTTTTCCAGATTTGAGTTGACAGATACAGTTGAGAGCTGAATGGATTTTGCAAGGAGCTGAGAGCTTGAAGAGAAGTTTAGTGCTGCTTATGCTGAGTCTGCTTGCATTGTTAATACACAAGAGGTAGTGCACTTGCTTTTGATGCAGAAGGCTGTGGATTCTACTCCCACAGTATATAGATGCATTGCTGATACTGTACTGTGTTGTACTTTTAAAGGGGGTAGATGCTGCAGTCCTGAGAATGTCCACTTTGGCATAGATACCTAGTAATGATGAACCTGTTACCAGTTTGCCATCCATTCCCTATTGCAATATTACTAGCTTATCATTGTTTATTGTAACATAGGCAATTTATTTCTCAAGGGCAACAGGCACTTTATTTGTAGATGAAACAATGAAATATAAAGTTGTTTTCTAGCAGCAACCTCTCTATTAGTTACAAATCTCTTTAATCTGTAATTATTTAGATGAATTTTACTTCTACAGAGATTGTGTATATTTACTGATACTGGTGGATTTGTAGAAGTTTGAGTAGACTTTTTTAATGAAAATGTTCTGAATAGGGCAATTTTGTCATTATTGGTGAATGCAATCTGTTTCATTGCTCACTGGAAAACTGTTCAAAACAATAAATTTAACCCCCCCCCCAACAACTGTACTGTATTATACAAGGAATGTAATTTAATACAATCAGGAAGGGCACGTGTATGCTTCCTGTGCAAGGGGCTTAATATTTGAAAACAGCTCAACATTAATCTTTATCTGCCACTGGCCAGATGTATTTTCTTTGATTGTGGAATTCACTGCTATTTCAATGAATGTGAGTTTCAAGGGCAGAGAAGTTTTAATGCTGTCTATTTTCATTGTGAGACTGCATTGCTTTGTTTAGCAGATGTCTAATAGTGATTGTGCTGTAAAATGTAAAATAAAACTTTGAAATGAAATCAAAATCATTGTAGAAGTAAAGCAGTATGCACATTACAGTGTTTATGGTAAATGGGGCAAAATAGCCAAATAATGAAATATTGGAATAGCTGCAGGGGGTGGCCCCATTTGACCATGATTTTGTGCGGGGGAAAGGGGATCAAACTCAGACAGCCCCGGCTGAACTATATTTCTCAGTTGTCCAGATTTCTGCAGAATGAATAGATTTTTGCTTCTTATTTTTGAAGAAAATATCCAGGAGTAGCCACCAAACCACGATGCAGAAGCCAAAAAGATATTTTATTAAAGCCAAAAGCTCAAATCAAAAAAACTGTGAAGCGCTTTTCGTTTGATCTATGTCAAACTTCTTCAGGGTCTGAAGAAGTTTGACATAGATCAAACGAAAAGCGCTTCACAGTTTATTTGATTTGAGCTTTTGTCTTTAATAAAATATCTTTTTGGCTTCTGCATCATGGTTTGGTGGCTACTCCTGGATATTTTCCTCAGTTCGTTATCGTTTATTTTCCAATGTCTGTTGCTTCTTATTTTTGGTTTGATCCTCATAAAATTTGTGGTTCCCTGGCAAATCATTTAGTAATGAAGTCAGTAAATAATGACAGACATTGAGTTTCAGACTTCATACCCTTCAGAAAAATGCATGCTAAAGCAAGACCTGTTATTCTGTCAACTGTCTAAGTTTATACAAGAGCAATTTTTAGCACTGTTTGTATGTCCCCCCAATATATTTGGTCATGTCCAGATTACCTGCGTTGAGGTTGAGAGGTACATGCAAATAAATCATTTTATAGAATTAGGTATATCCAAACCTCTCAACTCTCCCCAATTTTGGCTCAAAATGTTGCTCTCCCCCTAACAATCCTTCTGCAAAATGGCAAATTTGGAAAAAAACGAGAGTTTACAATTAATAAATAATTGTAATGATCAGAGTTATAGATTACTTTTAATTTCAGAAATGCATGTGGATTCCCTTATTTTGTCAGCTGCTCAAGTTAACAGTACTAATATTTAAAAAGTGTCCCTTCTTTGACAGGTTCCCAGCCGTATTGTGTGGCTATTTTATATGTATGCATCACAATTTTGGTCCATTTTTTATAAATTTGTGGTTTTCTGGCAAATTAGTGGCAAGTCATCAAAGACTGAAGTTAGAAAATAATGACAGACATTTGAGTTTCAGATTTCATACCCTTCAGAAAATTCATACTTATGCATGACCTACTATTCTATTGTCTTTCTAAGTTTATAAGAGCAATATGTCCCACTTCTGTTTATGGCTTTGTCCAGATTTCTTGCTCTGAGGTTGAGAGGTATGACAAATGTGTTAGGGCCATCACTGTCAGCCAGAGACATTGTTGCACCCCACATAGTGACTCTGGACATGTCCAATCAAGGCAAGGAGCAGTTATGCAGTGTAAGTGTCCAGAGTATGCCCCATCCAGGGTAGACACAAGTACTACAGTGGCTTTTCATCTGTCATTGATTTTGCAGAATGTTCTGGTTTTCTGTCATATTTTTATACTGTTGATTTATGCTTCTTATTCAGAAAATGCATGTTGTTGCAGTGCCTGTTGGTCTGTGTTTAAGTAGCAATGCTTTAATGACCATCAGGTAAGCTTGTCTGAGACTGTAAGATGCAAGTAAGTTTTAATAAGCATACTGTTAAAGAATTACCAACATTGAAAGCCTTTTTGTTGTTGCAATGCAGATAATATTTACATAACTAGATAGCATATAAGCTTTAGGTATTAAAATGTATATGACAGTATTTGTAATAAAGGACAGAATTACAATATTTTCAGAAGCTCATTACATTTGTTGGAGACTTGCAGTCATCTTTGCAGGCTTTACTCGTAAACTAAACAGGATGTCACTCTATCATGTGTGGTCCATAACCTGTGCAATAATCCATTAAGCAATTTATATTGAGCTTGTTTCTTGTTTGCTGTTCATGTTTTACTTTGATCATGTTTTCCCCATGAAACAAGTAGATAGTTGTTGTCACGCAGCAGGTCTTTTTTGGATAAGAAACATTTTTACAAGTGGAGTTATTAGAGATATTGCTACTTTCAGCATGTTACTTGGTACTTTTATAAAGCTGAATATAAATTATAATTAGAACTGCAGTGCAAGGAGAAGTCTCTTGAATTGAGTGTTGCTTGTTTTTTATACTTGATTTTAAATGACATTTTAAAATTTTATTTTTTCATTCCACAAAACCTTTTTGTTTCCATCTAGATATTAAGTAAGCTGCCATGTAGCAAATACATTGAAATATTTTTTTCTTCTACAATTCATTTTGTCTTGATTGGACTCTCATAATGATGGTTTGGCACCCAGGGCAGCATATTTAATTAATATCCCAATTTTTAGCATAACACCACCCCTTTCTAGATGGTTATACCCCTTCCTGTTGGCCCCACCCATTTAGCTGTCTCCTGCAGCCCCTCTTTGATTTGAAGTCACCAGTTACCACTGATCCCCACACACTACTACTGATTAGCTCAAGCTGAATCCTAGTTAAGGAAAACACTACCTATCTATTTGCAAAACATGCACACTACTTATCTATTTGCAACCCACATTCCAAAAGCATATATTAGGAAAAGCATACACATAAAAAGACTTTTAACTAAAATCACATTTGGCTACCTAATGCAATAAAGCCTTCAACAGGTCTGTGATAAGAACTAAAATAAAGAAAAAACATACAGCTATCTAATCATAAACATAATCTGACTAGAACACTATAAATATAAAAATATATCTGTCTAATAATATCATCTAGTAAATATCCATCTGTGTGTATTAGTATGTGTAAAAAAACTAACAGCTCAGACAAAATATCAGTGCTTTGCAAAAAAAAAGGAAAACTATCATGACAGTTTTTGTTTATAGTCCCAAAACATGTTTCTACAATGAAAACTAGTAGGAAAAAAAACATACAAAAATGACAGAAAACAGTGGATGAAGAAACTAGTAATGTATAGAAGTCTGCAGATGTGTGCATGAATGTACACGAACGTCCACCAGTAAGGTAAATGGGGGAATTATACCAATACTACATAGTAATAGCAGAATAAAAAAATGTGTGTTTTAAATTTACCATTTAAATCTGTGCCGTGATGCAATAAATCTAATCAAAGCAGAATTGAGGTAAAAGCATATATACATTTATACACATTTTACACATACTTTTTGTTATTATTTAGTATAGTTTCTCAAAAAATTCTCTAAAAACCTTTACAGATTGTGTGGAAGCTTATAAAAATATGTCCTGGTTTTCTGAATGGATTTAATTTCAACTGGCAGAATAATTCTTCTAAATCCTTAATGACAATCAGCAGCTTGTAAGGGTTTTGGGAGATCACCTTCCTTTTGTATATAAAAAGAGCAGAAGCATGCAACAAAAATCTGTGGGCCACCTAACTGCACTTTCTGTAAATACTTGATGGAGTGTGAATCATCTGAGTGCCCCTATCTTAACAAGATGGTGAAATCTTAAGCAGGTGGCAACTGTAATACTGAAAAAGATGTGTATAGGGCCAAGTGTAATGACTGTCCTGCATTTTATGTGGGTAAGACAATGAATAAACTGAAAAGGAGGATTTCAGGCCATCTGTCTAACCTCAGACTTAAATGCCAGAGGAACGCCTTATCCAAACACTTATTAGAACACCCCTGACATTCTTGTTTTAAATTTATCATTCTGGACTGTGTGGAGATGGATGAGCTTGAAGGGGATATGAATGATATTTTGGAGAAAAAAGAATTATGCTGGCAGTTGAAATTAAATGCATTCAGAAAATCAGGACTTAACTCTTATTGCTTTATTACGAGTGAATTGAACTGACATAAGCTTCCACACAATCTGTAAAGTTTTTTGGGGAATTTTCGAGGAAATATTTTTAGTACTAAAAATATACTAAATAATAATAAAAATTATCTGCAGAATATATATAAATGTATATATGTTTTTTTACTTTAACCTCAATTCTGCTTTGATTAGATTTATTGGATCACACCAGAGACTTAAATGGTAAATTCAATACACACATTTTTTCATGCCGCTATTACTATGTAGTAATGGTATAAATCTCCCATTTACCATACCGGTGGATATTCACGCACACTCATGCAAACACCTGCACACTTTTATACATTACCAGTTTACTTCAGTCACTGTTTTATGAGGTTGGAACTAGACAGATTCCTGTGCTTCTTCATTTTTTCATTACAGACCATGTCACTTTCCATTGTACTGAACTACTGCATATGTTGTTTGATGTTTAGCTGACTAACATGATTTCTTCTCTGTCTTGTGTAAATGAAAAAATTGCTTTTCTTTTTTTTTTCTTTTTAATAAACTTTTTTTGCTTCCGCATCCCTTAGCATAATTCCCTTTCCCCTACTGATCCATTTCTCCCCCACTGTGGGAACACTGCCAGCTAGAGTGAGACTTAGACCTATGTGAGCTGATGTCTGGGAATGGTTCAGCATTTATTATTTATGCTCTACCTGTTTTTTTTTTTTAACTTTGTTGAATTATCACCTGTGACATAGTCAAATTTACAATTATACAAAAGTAATCAAACTGTATTAACAAATTAACATTAACAAACATTATTCTTCACATATATTGCTATAGATCATATACCCTAAGCAACATTACATACATTGTTCAATTCCTGAGCCCTTTTTTAAAAAAAGAACGATATTTACTAAACCATCACTTACAGCATATCTTAAGTATTCTCCCACAATCTTGGCGAGCTAAAGCATGTAGTCTCCACTCTGGCTCAAAGCCGCCCTTGGCAAACCCAGCATGTATACTCCAGAAAAGGCCAGTTTTACAAAAAAATACTCACCACCTCCTTCAGCTCCCTAGAGACTAAGTCTCCTCCCATAGTTCCATCCTTCTGCTCAACCGTATGTTACATGCTGACTTATTAAACAGACTCCTTTTCTGCATGTACATATTACGGATATATGAATATATACATCGTTGTATAGAGACATTGTGGGCTTAAGTATTGTATTGTGAACAGTAAACCAAACAGTTAGTGAGGAGAGATGTTTAAAAGCAGATGAAATATCTCTAATGAAAGTACATTGTAGCCCTGAGGAATGAACTGGAAGCTACTGTAGGGAATACAGAATAAGTGGCACCAAGAAATTGGGGACTAATATGAGGTACTCATGGAGTAATGTCAGGGAACACCACTGAATCCTTTGCCTAAGGCTGCATTTTAACTCAGGCCTGCCCTGAAAGAAATTTGCTTTAAATGAGGTCTATTTGGAATCCAGGGATGTCTTTGTTGTTGTGCCCCCTAGATGATGGTGAAAAAATGAAATCTTAGGAGGATTACTTTAGATTACTTTAGAAAATACATTAAACAATGTAGTACTGCAAGGTTCAGTATTAGAAGTATTATTATTGCTAATGTTTAGTTGTTTTGGGTGAGATATCTGATTGGGTTGCAGAGAAAGTTCAACCAGTTAAGTGAAGACATCGACCAGGATGTGATATTACTGCTTTTTTAATTTTCCATGACTTTTGGGTTTCTAATACTATGAGAGGATTAAACCCCATTCCTAATAGTAATAAATTTCATGAAATTAGTATTGTTTAATATCTTATGTTAGCCAGAAATGCTCTTTGCAGCACCTGCAATGTGCCCAGAATTGACTCCTTCTGCAATTCATACAGAGTTACATGCATTGGTAGCATATTTAAGTATGATCATAAATTTATTTTTATAAGACCTTTTGCTCTTACTACTATTGGAACTGTCTGCACATCCTTCTTACAAAATGTCCTACTTTCTGCCTGTAAATCCTGGTATTTTATGACTTTGTGTTTATCTGTACATAAGACACTGTAGTCATTGGATGTAGCAATTTCAATGATCAATGCTACTTTTGTATTATTTTAATAGACTCCTATACCTGGTTTTCTTTCATCTATTTTTTGAACTTTTGTTCATAGGTGATCCCATATGATATAAACTTCATCATTTTCTATAATGCTTTGCACCTCATGTTTCCAATGTTTTTCAGCTACTTCAATATTATAATGTTTGCTCAATCCCCAATGCAACAGTATTTCCACATTATTATGCCTTTAAGCACACAATCCTTCAGCAATTAATGTACCACTCCCAGCAATAAGATGTGCAACTGTTTCCAATTCAGTTTTACAAAGCATGCATTTGTCTGTTTCTTCCACATATTCAATGGACTTTCTAAAACAATGGGTATGTAGTTCACTATCCTGGGCCACCAATATTAACCTTGCATTCTTTATTTAAATTCACATCTCCTTAACTAATCCTTCATTAAATCCTGATCAGCACAAGGTTGTTACAAGAGTTTTTTTTGCATTTTCAACTGTATTTATACATTTTCCACATTTCTTGCCTCCTCATCTGATCTTTCACTCTATATTCTTTTGTTTTTTGGCACATTAAATTGCTGCCTCGTTTTATCTACTTCTGGTTTGATTTCTATTCCCAGCTTCTGCTAAATTAAGCAGGGAAGTCATCTCAGAGTTATTCTGCTGTGTTTTAAAACTTTCACTATGTTTGGGTCTTGTGAGGTCAGCAGATTTGTACACAATCCTACAACTGCAGTTCCATACATGTCATCAATTTTGAGGAGACCCATACCTCCTTCAGAATGGGGATTACATAATCTTGGTATACACTGATTTTTATAAATCATTTGATAAGCATGAAACATTTTTCTTGTTTTCCTGTTCAACTGATCCAATAACATTTGGAGCCAGTCACTCTCTCCAAAGCTGTAAATTAGCACAGGAAGAACACATTGCTTTATAGCTTGGACTTTGTTCCTTGATGTTAGAGCTGTTTTCAGTATTAATTTTAGTCTTCTAAATATTCCTTGTTAAGCTTTATTTGCATTTGCTCGTGTTTTATTGTTGATCCTTCATCAATTCCCAAATATTTATACATGTCCTCTTGCTCAAGTTATTTTATATCACATTACTGTCCCAGACTGATGTTTTCTTGGTGATGCAGCTTTTCTGCTTTAAAACTTGCTTTTGCGCATTTATCAAGGCCAAACAACATTCTTATATCATCTGAGAAAGTTTTGACCACTTACATTTGTGCTTTCAGTTCCTCATCAGATGAATTATACAGTTTTAAATCATCCACAAAAAGAAGATAAGTTGTTACACTTTGTTGTTTTCTGAAGCCAAATTGTAACAATGAACTAATCTGTTAAGTAGACAGCTTAATGGTTAAGGATAAGACAAAAGAGCAGCAGTCACAAAAAGTCACCCTGGAATATCCATCTTTGAAATGTATTCCCCTGAATTAATAATTTGTAATTTATCATGGCTTAACTGCAAAGTGGCTTACTGTTGTTTCATGGTTGCTGAAATGTAATCAATCAGTGTAGGATGTATGTTATAAAGTTTAACATATTCTTTTATCCATGAATGCAAAATACTGTCATATGTTTTTTTTTGTTTTTTTTTTTTTTGTAGTCTATCTGTGCCATACTTAGATTCTTCCCCTTTTTGCAGTTCTACATTTTGACTTTAACAACAAATGATCCTTTGTTCTGTATGACTTTCTTTTATTACCTCTTTGTTCTATTTCCTTGATTAAGTTTTCTTCTAAATGACTATATACTCTGTTGGCATCAGTTCCAGCGTATAGTCTATGCATCGGCGAAAGACAGGTTATTAGTCTATAGTTTTTAGGATGGCTTTCAGGTTTGCTCCTAAGGAGGAGTATTGTTTTTCCAGTTGTTAACCAAGTAGGCATCTGTTTGGAGTGTGCATATAACTAGTTCTTACTCATGGCTAAATCTTCATGTAAAGATGTTAATACTTTTAGTCAGAAGTTAGGTACTGCATCTGGGCCTGGGGTTTTCCAATTAGAAGCATTTCTTAATTTTATTTCATTTTCTCTGGCTGTTAGTTCATCCTATTTCTTATCCTGTACATTTGAGCTTCTTTTTCTTTCTTTTACTTCTTTCTAATGATTTAGCACCTTTGTTATGTTTCACAGGTGCTTCAGAGATATTCCTTCAATATGTGCCTATTTCTTCTTTTTTTGGTGATGTTTCAGTACGTTTTACCTTGTTTCCCAATTCTCTATTATTTCTTTTTGGCTGATCAATAAATTGCTTATTTTGTACTTTTTCTTTATATTTATCTACATATCTTTTAGATTTTTTCTGCCTGTGCTTATATCTTTAGTTTATTATTTGCAACAGTGTGCGTTAGATCTTGACCTGTTCTGATGCTGTGTGTTGCTTTTATCATGTTTATCTTTCTAAGTATTTTTGTTGATCTATTCCCTCTTTTGTGCTCTTCTAACAGTAACATTTCTTGTCATAATTGCTTTATAGTGTTCTCTAATCAATACTTCCATGATGGCATTTGACTTCTTTCCTTCTTTTCCCATACTGCCCTGTGTTTGTGTGATAAGAGTTCATGTGTTACTAATTTATCTGCACAGTAATATATATCCTATTTACTTCTGTTATATTGCATGATTTTCTATGAACAGTCCTGATTACTACTGTATTCATTTGTTTTATTAAACTTCTAATATTCTGGGTCTTATTGAATTTCTGTAGTCTATTTCTTTCATTGATCTTAATAGTCCATCTCTATTAAATCAAGCAACTCTTCCCTTAGATCATTTTTCTTCTAAACTGAGGGCACATTTTTTGTTCTTCATTTCCTACGGGGAGTCTACAGAAAGTTCTGGAGCATTTTCCTATGCCACATTCTCTTCAGTTCCATTCTGTTTCATCTATTGCTCTTTCATATGGGAACTCATTGGGTTATTACTCCACAATATTGACTGCATCAGAGTTGCCACAGTTTCCTATTCCTTCCCTTGCTGTGCAACTCAAACTGAACTTTTGCACTGGTTTCCAGCTCTGAAGGTTCCATAGGTGCTGGAAGCTGTTGAAAACTGGGGGGGGGGGGGGCAGAGGGTGAAAGGGGAACTATGCTTCTGCCTTCCCCCTTCCCAAACAGTTTCATTGAACAGCAGTGAATTAAAAGGGCACCACCACCTCTTGGTTAAAATAAAACCCAAACTCTTTCTGTGACAGTAAGAGCAACTTGCCCAACAAAAAGTAAATAAACTGGTGTGCAGTTTCAAATTTAAGGGTTGTCTCCTTTGGAAAACCCTAAAACCTGACAAAAGCCCCACCATTTACTCCACCTCTTTCAAGAAGTAAATGTAAGTGTTTTTTCATTCAGGATTAATTGTTAGCAACAGATAAATATAAAAACATTGTACACATATTAAAATGTATGATTTTGGTGTAACAACTGGTAATATCTGTTGAAATTATTACACCAGATAATCATGGGGGTTCTACAAATCAAATTGAGGAAATTTGGACAGGAAAAAATAATGTATGTTTCCTGCAATATGTATTTAATTTTCTTCAATTCATGCATTATTCCCATCCACAATATTACAGTGGTGACACAAAGATAGCCATCCTTTCTCACTTAGTAACATAAAATAAAATAAAGAAATACTAAGACTTTTGTTGAACATTTCTAAGCTATATCAAAGTGGATTATTTTGATTAGTCTAACCACCTACTACTGGTTCCATTTCACAGCACCCATGATGCCATTTGAAACAAGCAAAAGATTGTTCAGATAAAATTGAACTTAAATGTAAAATGGAAAATGCAAATGAAAAACTAAACATTTGAGGCAACGCAATTCAGAAATAGGTGAGCTCTCAGAATTATTCAAAACAGTCATGGAGTACTCTCACCAAAAGTGAATGTCCTGATTGACACCCTGATTTCTGAATTTCCTGAGAAACACCCTAATTCCCTATCAAAATGGATTCCATGACAGATAACCCTGGCTTCAGTGTGCTTGTGCTTAAATACTGATGACTTTTCTCATACAACCTCAGCACTTGCAAGTGCCGATGCATTACAGGACAGGAACAAACCAAATAACAGACAAAAAAAAAAAAACACAAGAGAGAACCTCAAAATGGAAAGCCCTGAAAATAACTACCTAAACAATCATAATGTCAGAAGCATTGATAGAAAAAATAGTAACTAAAGTATGAAAATGAAAAGAGTAAGCATATATACACCCCCTAAAAACTAAGAAAGCACCATCTATTCAAATTCCTCTTAACACTTTTTTAAACAAAGAAAATGGTGTTAAACATTCTTTGCAACTGGCTATTGGCAAAACCATATAACAAGTTAGCCAGAATATTCATCACAGGATGAGCCCACAGACAAAAAAACGAATCAATGATACCCCACAAGCATCGTGGCCACTGCCTATAGCCCTTCCCTGATATTTTCTTGGTGATACCCATCTTTCTGGTGCTTACTATGTCTCACATAATAAATAGACATCTCAAGTAGTGACAACCCTTGATTCTGGTACTCACTGAGCACTAACAGCTGCTGGCCAAATATGTTTCCCCAGTAACTTTGCACTTCCCAGCACACTCACGAGGGAACCTTTTGAATCTGGAGAAAGCTCTGATTATGTGCATACCCTGTACAGAATTGCACACAATTTCCAGCAGTAGTTTAACTTCCACGTGCACTTTGGTTTAAATACACATTAGTGTGCGTCGGGTCATCCTTAAAGAAAAACTCAACTGTGGACTTCTGGTAAAAGTGTGAGCGTTCTATTGTTCCAGTGCCTATACCTGATCTCTCCTTAATTTGGGGCTCCATTATTCTAAGTCCAACATCCTACTGCATGAACGGCTGGTGCATGGCTGAAATTGCCAATCCAAATGAAAAAAAGAAGCCAGCACTCCATGACACAGGCGATAATAGTTTTATTCCAAACATAAAAACAGCAAAAAAGCATAACTGTACACCAACATGGTTGTAACAGTTTCGACAGACCCTTCCTCAGCAACCAAACTTGATGTAGAAGGTGAAGACAAAACCATACATGCTGTCGGTTGGGAGGGTGGACTAATGGTTAAGATATTTGCCTTACAAACACAAAGTACAGGGTTTGAATCTCACAGGGGATAATTGGCTAGGCTTAAAATGGCTCGCAAGGGCAGTTAGCCTAGTACTAATCTATGAATCTATTATAAAAAAATCATTTGGAATGCATGTAGCGCCCTCTAGTGCATCAAATAATAATGCACTAATACATAAATATATAAAAATAAATACAAATGTTCAAAATATTATATATAATGTATTGATATGTGAGAAAAATATAAAAAAAATATATAAACAACTACCCAAGTAAATTTATTTGGAGGCTCTATACTTGGATGCTATCCATGTGGTCATTGTACCTATTGCCCTAAGGTGTTAAAAAACAGACCTTTTCTTCACATAATTGTCCACAAGTTTATGATGTATTATACTTTGCCAATTGCAGTACTTCCTGGGTGATCTATTTAGCCCAGCGCAATTGTTGAGCTTCTTTATGTTGGACAAACTTCCCGTCCTTTTAAAGTTAGGATAGGGGAGCATCTTAGTGATATTAAAAATAAAAAGGGGTCGCACTCTTTATACAAACATATTTCTAAACACCCTACTGGCAATTTTTGTTTTATGGTCATTGACCACGTTAAGGATAGACATGCACAACTTCAAATTTTACATGATAGACTTACCTACAAAGAGAAAATGTGGATCATCAAACTAGGGGCTCTTTTTCCCCCTGGTTTGAATGACCATTTTTGAAGCAATTATTATACATGTTTGCTGTTTATATATATTTTTTATATTTTTCTCACATAGCAATACATTATATATAATATTTTGAACATTTGTATTTATTTTTATATATTTATGTATTAATGTATCAGTGCATTATTATTTGATGCACTAGAGTGCGCTACATGCATTCCAGATGATTTTTTTATAAGTTGGTAGACAGCATGTGTGGTTTTGTCTTCACCTTCTACATCAAGTTTGGTTGCTGAGGAAGGCTCTGCCGAAACCGGTACAACCATGTTGGTGTACGGTTATGCTTTTTTGCTGTTTTTATGTTTGGAATAAAACTATTATCGCCTGTGTCATGGAGTGCTGGTTTCTTTTTTTCATTTGGATCCATTATTCTGTCCTGCTGTAGTGTTACCACAGTTAGATTTTCTACACTGAATCCTTCACTTCACAGGTAATCTATAACCTCACTTTCTGTTTCTTTAAGTTCTCCATTACTAATCCCCTTTTCTACTTTCTCTCTCTTTTTTTTTCTTTTTTTTTTGTATTGCAAAATGTTCCATATCAGGATGCCTTTGCCTGTGTTTCTCTTCAAATATCTCTGCTGTTGCTCTTTATGTATTGAATAATTTTGCTTTCTCCTTTGTATAAATATTGAACCATATTAAATTTCTTTTTCTTTCCTATGTCCATATTTTTCTTCAGATATCTCCTGCTCTTCCTGTTTCTTCTTGGGAGATTCATTGTTTCATCATACTGTGATATAACCTATGTTGGACTTTCTACACTAAAACCTTCACTTTGTAGGCATTCTGTAACTTCGGCATCTTTTTTAACTTCTACTTTACTAATCTTCTGTTATATATTCCACTCTTTGTCATCTTATTTTTGCATTGCAAAATTTTCCATATCTGGGTGCCTTTGCCTGCATTTCTCTTTGAATATTTTTAGGGCTATTTTGTTTGTATTGATTAATTTGGCTTTCTCCCTTGCACAAATATTGTACCATATCACATATCTCTTTATTTCTCATGTCCATATTTCCTTTTATAACTTTCAAAAATCTCTAGATTTTGTTCTTTATATTTTCTTACTTTCTTGGTTGCCTCTTTTTCCAAACCACACAGGGTTTCTTGGTTTATATAATATTTTCATGAATCTATTGTATTAATGAATAAGAAGTTATGTACCTACCATAACGTTCCATGTTAGTTGTCTTCTCTCGCCTTCTTTCTTGCTTGATGGGTTCGGAGCCAATCCCTCGGCTCCGACTCGGCACTTGCTAAGCTCGAGAGTCACTTTTACCAGCTCGAGGCAGCCCCATATCCCATGATGCAAGGCGGTAAGTACCCAGATCTCGTTTGCTGACAAAGGGCAAAAGCACCAAGCATAAAATACTTCCCAAAGGAAGAAAGAAAACTTACAGATGGAAGAAGGACCAGGTCTGAATGGTCTTCAGCATAACAGTTTCTTATAACAAGGTCTGTCCAGGCCAGGGGAAGGAGGGAGGGTCGAAAGAAGGCGAGAAGACAACTAACATGGAGCGTTATGGTAGGTACATAACTTCTTAATGTTAAGTTGTCAATCTCGCCTTCATTCTGCTTGATGGGACCGCGTCCTAGCACCTCTATCCTGGATGGCTCAATGGAACAAACTCTTGAGGACTGTAGAGCCAAAACTGGCTCTGTCTCTGGAGGCCAAGTCCAATTTGTAATGGGAAACAAAAGTGTGAGGAGTGGCCCAAGTGGCCGCTGCACAAATAGTGTCCAAAGGAAGTCTAGCTTGAAAAGCTGTAGAAGTAGCTAAGCTCCTAGTTGAATGTGCTTTAGGTTTTGAGCACAGCTGTTTTCCCCTGAGTATAAATTTCAGAGATGACCAAGAAAGCCATCTGGACAAGGTCACTTTAGAAACAGGAAGGCCTTTTTTATTATCCGCATAGGAAACAAAAAGTTGATCAGATTTTCTAAATTTTTTTGTTCTGTCCAAATAATATCTAAGTTGACGGTGGACATCAAGATAATGTAGCTTTTGTTCAGCTCTATCTGAATAGTTAGGGAAAAATACAGGGAGATCAATGGATTGATTCAAATTGTTCTTTGAAGCGACCTTAGGTAAAAAGGTTGGGTTAGTTCTCAAAGATACTCTGTCTTTGTGAAAAACCAAATAGGGGGGTCGAACCGAAAGAGCATGAAAATCTATGTCCATATTTTTCTTCAGATATCTCCTGCTCTTCCTGTTTCTTCTTGGGAGATTCATTGTTTCATCATACTGTGATATAACCTATGTTGGACTTTCTACACTAAAACCTTCACTTTGTAGGCATTCTGTAACTTCGGCATCTTTTTTAACTTCTACTTTACTAATCTTCTGTTATATATTCCACTCTTTGTCATCTTATTTTTGCATTGCAAAATTTTCCATATCTGGGTGCCTTTGCCTGCATTTCTCTTTGAATATTTTTAGGGCTATTTTGTTTGTATTGATTAATTTGGCTTTCTCCCTTGCACAAATATTGTACCATATCACATATCTCTTTATTTCTCATGTCCATATTTCCTTTTATAACTTTCAAAAATCTCTAGATTTTGTTCTTTATATTTTCTTACTTTCTTGGTTGCCTCTTTTTCCAAACCACACAGGGTTTCTTGGTTTATATAATATTTTTCATGAATCTATTGTATTAATGAATAAGAAGTTATGTACCTACCATAACGTTCCATGTTAGTTGTCTTCTCTCGCCTTCTTTCTTGCTTGATGGGTTCGGAGCCAATCCCTCGGCTCCGACTCGGCACTTGCTAAGCTCGAGAGTCACTTTTACCAGCTCGAGGCAGCCCCATATCCCATGATGCAAGGCGGTAAGTACCCAGATCTCGTTTGCTGACAAAGGGCAAAAGCACCAAGCATAAAATACTTCCCAAAGGAAGAAAGAAAACTTACAGATGGAAGAAGGACCAGGTCTGAATGGTCTTCAGCATAACAGTTTCTTATAACAAGGTCTGTCCAGGCCAGGGGGAAGGAGGGAGGGTCGCAAGAAAGAAGGCGAGAGAAGACAACTAACATGGAACGTTATGGTAGGTACATAACTTCTTAATGTTAAGTTGTCAATCTCGCCTTCATTCTTGCTTGATGGGACCGCGTCCCTAGCACCTCTATCCTGGATGGCTCAATGGAACAAACTCTTGAGGACTGTAGAGCCAAAACTGGCTCTGTCTCTGGAGGCCAAGTCCAATTTGTAATGGGAAACAAAAGTGTGAGGAGTGGCCCAAGTGGCCGCTGCACAAATAGTGTCCAAAGGAAGTCTAGCTTGAAAAGCTGTAGAAGTAGCTAAGCTCCTAGTTGAATGTGCTTTAGGTTTTGAGCACAGCTGTTTTCCCCTGAGCGTATAAATTTCAGAGATGACCGAAGAAAGCCATCTGGACAAGGTCACTTTAGAAACAGGAAGGCCTTTTTTATTATCCGCATAGGAAACAAAAAGTTGATCAGATTTTCTAAATTTTTTGTTCTGGCCAAATAATATCTAAGTTGACGGTGGACATCAAGATAATGTAGCTTTTGTTCAGCTCTATCTGAATAGTTAGGGAAAAATACAGGAGATCAATGGATTGATTCAAATTGTTCTTTGAAGCGACCTTAGGTAAAAAGGTTGGGTTAGTTCTCAAAGATACTCTGTCTTTGTGAAAAACCAAATAGGGTCGAACCGAAAGAGCATGAAAATCTATGTCCATATTTTTCTTCAGATATCTCCTGCTCTTCCTGTTTCTTCTTGGGAGATTCATTGTTTCATCATACTGTGATATAACCTATGTTGGACTTTCTACACTAAAACCTTCACTTTGTAGGCATTCTGTAACTTCGGCATCTTTTTTAACTTCTACTTTACTAATCTTCTGTTATATATTCCACTCTTTGTCATCTTATTTTTGCATTGCAAAATTTTCCATATCTGGGTGCCTTTGCCTGCATTTCTCTTTGAATATTTTTAGGGCTATTTTGTTTGTATTGATTAATTTGGCTTTCTCCCTTGCACAAATATTGTACCATATCACATATCTCTTTATTTCTCATGTCCATATTTCCTTTTATAACTTTCAAAAATCTCTAGATTTTGTTCTTTATATTTTCTTACTTTCTTGGTTGCCTCTTTTCCAAACCACACAGGGTTTCTTGGTTTATATAATATTTTTCATGAATCTATTGTATTAATGAATAAGAAGTTATGTACCTACCATAACGTTCCATGTTAGTTGTCTTCTCTCGCCTTCTTTCTTGCTTGATGGGGTCCGAGCCGATCCCTCGGCTCCGACTCGGCACTTGCTAAGCTCGAGAGTCACTTTTACCAGCTCGAGGCAGCCCCATATCCCATGATGCAAGGCGGTAAGTACCCAGATCTCGTTTGCTGACAAAGGGCAAAAGCACCAAGCATAAAATACTTCCCAAAGGAAGAAAGAAAACTTACAGATGGAAGAAGGACCAGGTCTGAATGGTCTTCAGCATAACAGTTTCTTATAACAAGGTCTGTCCAGGCCAGGGGGAAGGAGGGAGGGTCGCAAGAAAGAAGGCGAGAGAAGACAACTAACATGGAACGTTATGGTAGGTACATAACTTCTTAATGTTAAGTTGTCAATCTCGCCTTCATTCTGCTTGATGGGACCGCGTCCCTAGCACCTCTATCCTGGATGGCTCAATGGAACAAACTCTTGAGGACTGTAGAGCCAAAACTGGCTCTGTCTCTGGAGGCCAAGTCCAATTTGTAATGGGAAACAAAAGTGTGAGGAGTGGCCCAAGTGGCCGCTGCACAAATAGTGTCCAAAGGAAGTCTAGCTTGAAAAGCTGTAGAAGTAGCTAAGCTCCTAGTTGAATGTGCTTTAGGTTTTGAGCACAGCTGTTTTCCCCTGAGTATAAATTGCAGAGATGACCGAAGAAAGCCATCTGGACAAGGTCACTTTAGAAACAGGAAGGCCTTTTTTATTATCCGCATAGGAAACAAAAAGTTGATCAGATTTTCTAAATTTTTTGTTCTGTCCAAATAATATCTAAGTTGACGGTGGACATCAAGATAATGTAGCTTTTGTTCAGCTCTATCTGAATAGTTAGGGAAAAATACAGGGAGATCAATGGATTGATTCAAATTGTTCTTTGAAGCGACCTTAGGTAAAAGGTTGGGTTAGTTCTCAAAGATACTCTGTCTTTGTGAAAAACCAAATAGGGGTCGAACCGAAGAGCATGAAGATCAGACACCCTCCTGGCAGATGTAATAGCCACTAGGAACAAAGTTTTCCAAGAAAGATATTTCAGGGAACAAGAAACAGCTGGCTCGAAGTGGAAAAGAATCAAGGATGTCAGCACTAAATTTAGATCCCACTGAGGAGGAGGATTCCTGATTGGAGGCTTTAGTAGGAAAATTCCTTTCAAGAAGGCCCTGCAGAGCCTATGGGACATAATATTATGATCTGCTATCCCGACATGAAAATTGGAAATAGCAGCCAATTGAACTCTGACTGTGGAAGAAGAGGAGCCTGCATGAAAAATCTCCGCTAAGAAGTCCAGGACTGCCTGAACAGGGGCAGTAAAAGGATCAATATTCTGGGCCTTAGCCCAATAAGAGAAACGTTTCCATTTGCTTGTATAAATCCTCCTGGTAGAGGATTTTAGCGAAGCTACTATGATGTCTCTAACTGGGTTAGAGATCAAAGGAAGCCTGGCTAAGGAAGGAAGTGGAGCAACCATGCTGTGAGGTTGAGAGAAGGGATTGACCGGTGCAGCTGACCCGATTGGTGAATCAGAAGATCTGGCACTGGGTCCAGATGCCACGGCTGCACCAAAAGGTGATGATGGAGGAACGGGAACCAAACTTGTCGAGGCCAGTAAGGGGCAATGAGAATCAATTTGGCTCTCAAAACGGTAGCTTTCTGGATCACCTGAGGGATCAGAGGAAATGGAGGGAAGGCATAAAGAAGTCCCTGGGGCCAATCCTGGGTCAGAGCGTCTCTGGGGGGATGGCCTGATAGAGGGAAGAGGCTGAAGAAGTCTGGACATTTGCTGTTTTGGGGAGTAGCAAAAAGATCGCAACATGGCCGACCCCATTCCAGAAAAATCTCTTCCGCTATAGATTGCTTGAGAGACCACTCGTGAGGCATGAGAATAGCTCTGCTCAATCTGTCCGCTACAATGTTGGTTTTCCCAGGGATATGCGTTGCTACCAGAAACCGATGAGAGGAGATGGCCCATTGCCATAGTCTGAGCGCTTCTCGACACAAGGGGTAGGACTTGGTTCCGCCCTGTTTGTTGATATACAAAACTACAGACATGTTGTCTGTGTGGACTGCAATTGTCCCTACGGGAAGAAAGTCATTGAGGGCTTGCAACGTTAAAAGCACTGCACTCATCTCCAGGACATTTATGTGCAGATGGTACTCGAATGGCTGCCACGTCCCATGAACCATCCTGCCCTGATAATGACCCCCCCACCCGATCAGGGAGGCATCCGTGGTGACAGTGGCTATCGGGGATGGGGGTACAAAGTACCTGCCTTGGTGAACCTGAGGCGATGTGATCCACCAAGCAAGATGCTCTTTGCATGTCTGTGTCACCAGAATCTGGTGACGCATTGGAAGTTGCTGGTATGATCATTGTGTGAACAGCATCCACTGAAGAAGGCGCATGTAGAATCGAGCCAGGGGAAGAAGAGTAATGGCCGCAGCCATGAGACCTAATACCTTTAGAACCATTCTGGCCTGTACTTTCTTGCTGGCCAGAATGATCCTGACATGACTTTGAATGTCTGAAACTCTTTGATCTGTAAGGGTAGCTGACATCCGAACAGTGTTTAAGTTTGCACCTATGAAGGTAATAGACTGGCAGGGCGATAAGGATGACTTTTGAAGTTGATTGAGATGCCCAAATGAGAACAAAGGTCTATTGTGTAATCCCTGGCTTGTATAAGCTGATGCCTGGTGGTGGCTGACAGGAGCCAGTCGTCGAGATACGGAAACACCTGGAATCCTTGACGTCTCAGGTGAGCCGTGACCACTGCCATGCATTTGGTGAACACTCTGGGGGCTGTAGTGAGACCAAAGGGCAGGGCTCTGAACTGGAAATGACTGGACCCCAGCCGAAAGCGGAGAAATCTCCTGGAGCGTCTGTGAATTTTGATGTGATAGTACGCATCCTGAAGATCTATTGAGCACATCCAGTTGTCCTTCTGTAAGAAGGGCAGAATTGACTGAAGAGTGACCATTCGGAATCTTGTCTTCCTGACAGACTTGTTGAGTCTGCTGAGATCCAATATTGGTCTCCAGTCTCCCGTCTTTTTGGGGACCAAAAAGAACCTTGAGTAGATTCCGGGCTCTGAATGGTCTTTTGTAACTGGCTGAATGGCTCTTTTTTGCAGTAGTTTTGAAACTTCCAACTCTGCAATTTCCCTTAGACCGGGTGGTACATCTGGAAGGGAACTTGAGGGGAAGGGACTTTCCTCGAAAGGAATTATGTAACCCTTGGATATGATCGACTGTACCCATCTGTCTTGAGTGAGGGAATGCCAGGCTTCTGGGTGCAGTGATAATCTTCCCCCGACTGCCTCCAAGGAGGGACAGCCGGGCAACACCTCAGGGATGCTGAAAAGGCTTGTCAGAGAGAGGCTCCCTGTTTCCTTGGTTTTTCGGACCCCCTCTGCCTCTAGAGCGGCGTCTGTTGTTGTTACCCCCTCTGCCTCTAGGGGTAAACTGACCACGTGAATCCGGCGTGACTCCTTGGGATTTACGGAACCACATTTTCCCACCTTTCTGTCCTTTGGGATAAGGTCTAGAAGGGGTGGAAAAATGGACTCCAACAGCAGAAAGAGTCTTGCCGTCCTGTTCGCACCTGGTCAAGGTTTCCTTCACCTGAGGGCCAAACAAAGCTGACCCATCAAAGGGAGAATTTGTGAAGGAAGCCTTAAAGGGATCCGCAAAATCACATAGCCGCATCCAGGCTTGGCGTCTAAGAGCCACACCTGTACCTGCGGCTCTACTCGCTCCATCCGCAGCATAAGATATTAGCCGCATGGAGGAGTTTGCAATGGAATTGAGGGTTCCTAGCTACGAAGCAATTTTTTCTTGAGCCCCTGCAGCTGTAGGATCCTGAACTACCTCACCCAGCTCCTTAAGGATATCCCTCTGGAGTCTGGTGAAGTGACATAGGTAATTCAGCGAACGCATAGCAAAGGTCGCTGAGGAAAACATCCGCTTGCCGTACCTATCCATGGTCCTAGAGTCCTTATTAGGAGGATGGACGGGCACGGAAGGATCTGCAAGTTCCTTTTTGGTGGCCGCAGCCACCACCATGGCATCAGCGGGGACACCCTTAGTGAGGAATTGCTTGTCACACGGGGCAGTGATAAATTTTGAAGGCCTCCTAGGGACTGGCTCTACAGAGTCAGGAGCTGCCCACGCCTTTCGTGCAATAACCTGCATAAGGGGGTCAAAAGGTGGAGACACCCAGGAGGTGGAGGGCCGAGATCCAAACGCCTCTAGGTATACTGACTCATCCTCAGAGGGATTGTTGGTGGGCCAGTTTCCCCTCTGTTTCAGGAGTTCTAGGATGTCTGAGAAGGAGACATCCTCAGAGGGGGATATCCCTCTGACTCATCAAAGTCAGTATCCGAAGTGACAGACTCGGGGGAGTCTACATGTTTCCTCTTACAAGTCCTCTTCCTAGGAGGATCTCCCAAAACATCAGGAGAATCCTCGGAAGAGGGGGAAATTCCCAATGGGGAAACCTGAGGCGGAGGATCTCTGGGTCCTGTAGCAAGAGAAGTGGCAGAGATGTCAACAGGTACTATAGAGGGAGGAGCTACGGGAACAGACTGCTGACTGATACCAGTGGCCAGTACACTCTTCATCACCTCGAATGCTCCCCTCCCAGGCAGGTCCGAGAGAACCCGCTCCGAAGAGCTAGGAACTCCAGGAACCACCGAAAGGGAAGTCTCCGAGGCAGATGTTGGAGCCGAGCTCACCAAGGCCGAGGCTCCAAGGGAAAGAGCGGGTTCGGACAAGGGTCCGATGCCACTCACCCCCTCGGAGGAGACCATGGAAGCCCGACCACCGAATCCCTCTAAGGAAGGTCTCGAAGAGGAGATAAGAGTAGAGGCTGAAGGAACAGAAGGGGGTATCCGTCCTCCAGCCGTAGCAGTAACCATTCCCGAAGACTCCAACTCCAAGCTCTGGGGTAGAGTTGAAGGAGGAACTGTAATGGGGTGTGGACCAACAGTCGTCTGTTGAGACGGACTGTGTAACATTTGGGCCAGTACCTGTGACTTAAGTAATCTACTGACCACTCTCTTTAGGTCATGATCTGACAGTCTGGATGACCTTGAAGATCGGCTCCGATGGCTCCTTTCCGATAGAAGAGGTGAAGCCGGAGCCGAAAGTATCGGCTCCAAGGAAGGAGACCTCGACCTCTTCCTGGAATGAGCCATCGGAGCCGATACTATAGATCCTGTCGGAGCCGACAGGAAGCCTCGATGTATCGGCTCCAGCCGGAGCCGATACAGCCACCAAAGTAACGGTGTCGGAGCCGATCGGAGCTGACACCGATGCCTGTGCCACATGGGTGTCAGAATCGATTGGAGCCGACACCGAAGTGGTCGATACAGATTTGGCACCGATAGCCATCGGTGCCGAAGGCTTTGTTAAGCCAGAATCGGCTCCAGCCGGAGCCGATCTCGACTCGGAACGAGTCGGAGCCGAGGCCGCAGGCTTAGACACAGAAGCCTGGGCCTTGGAATATTTAACTGATTTAGATGGAGCCGACTTAGCCGGAGAGCCCTCCGGCTTAAGAAGGCCCCTAAGGATCAGTTTATTGCGTCTTTCCTGCAGGACTCTGGCTGAAGGAATGACAAATAGCACAGGAGTCCTGCAGGTGAAGAGGCCCCAGGCAATACAGGCAAGAAGTGTGACCGTCTGTCAGAGACATCTTCTGACAGCACGAGTCACACTTCTTAAAACCTGAGACCCTCTCCTTTGACATGGTGCTTACACAAACACACACACACACCAGTCAAAAAATTAACTTAAATAAAATACCAAAAGGTATTTCTATAAACAAACACACACACCCTAACAGGAAGGGGATGGGATGGGTAAAGTTTGACTAAAATAAAATAGAAAAGACAGGGATTTTCTGTCACAAAAAGTAAATAACTAATAACTAATAATTAAAGGTTTTTTTTTTAGAAAAGGGGCTTAAATATTCAAAAAGTGAATCACTTACCAGGAGCTGGTAAAAGGAGGACCTCATAAGTGAAGCGGCAAACGAGATCTGGGTACTTACCGCCTTGCATCATGGGATATGGGGCTGCCTCGAGCTGGTAAAAGTGACTCTCGAGCTTAGCAAGTGCCGAGTCGGAGCCGAGGGATCGGCTCCGAACCCATCAAGCAAGAATGAAGGCGAGATTGACAACTTAACATCACACATTTGTATTTGAATATTCTGACAGTTTTTGTTGTGTAAGCATTTTTCTTTCCTCTGATTTTTCTCTTAATCTTTTTGTATATCTTCTGTATGGAAATTATGGACTTTTTGCATAACAGTAACAATGCATACATTCTTTTTTATCATCCATAGTACACCCTATCATCTTTATGGCTCTTTTTGGCCTATCAGTTTCTGTGATTTTTGTAGACTAATACTTCCTTCTACAACAGTGGGGCCATCATTCACCTGAACCTGGCTTATCCCCATCATAGGAGTGTTTCCATGCCTTGAGGATTCTACACTGTAATTTTTTCCACTCTGGCAAAAGTGCTCCTACTAGGATTGTGCCCTTTTTTATCTTGGGTCTTGTGCACCCAGCTGTCTTTTTTATTTTTTAACCTGCTTCTGTCCATGACATACACACAGTCCTTATCTCAGTGTTGTCTTGGTGAGATTTTGTAAAAATAGGGCACACTCTGTGAAGATACTCACCAAGCCTTAAGGATGAATTAAATTCCAGCAAAGCTACTGTCCTTTGCTTGCTGATTTTATCATCTCTCCACTCTTACCCCTGAGGTAATAAGACATCAGAAGTGATACAGTAATTAATGTTAAAGGTCCAGATTTAGTAAAAAAAAAAAATATATATATATATATATATATATATATATATATGTGTGTGTGTGTGTGTGTGTGTGTGTGTGTGTGTGTGTGTGTGTGTGTGTGTGTGTGTGTCTGTGCCTGTGTATAAGTATAAAGATATGTATTCATAGTCAATTAAACTTGACAGAAAATATGATAGGCTAGGTGATCTGTCTAAGGAAACAGGTGTAAAATGTGTGCTTCTTTTGGAACATATCTAAGATGGACAGATGAGTAAAAGGATCTGATTATTATAATCATCTATAGTTCAAACCATGCACTGTAAATCAACACAATGTGAACAGAAGACATGGAGGGCAATGAAGTATTAAGATGAAAAGCTGGGAGGGCAGATGCATGCAATACTCAATTCATGGTCTTACTCTACAAGGCAGCTGCATGTTTACACTGGAATACAGTGTCAAATTCTGTCATCTAAATAGAGAAGGTAGAGGAAACTGGTAGAAAGCATGTAACATACAGATATTCGAGTGGTGCCAGGAGTGCAGATGGTGAAGGGAAAGCTTGTCAAAATATAAAAAGAAGATAAAAAGGGGTATAATATGTAGATAGTGACTAATAACATTTAAGTGCATGGGGTTCAATGGTCACATAGGCAGACTAAAAAATATAGGCACAGTTAATACTGGCTGCAAAGACCCTAGTTCTGTCACTTCAGCATGCATCCCAAACTACTGCTGCATGCTCTTATATCCATACACATATAAATACAGTTAATAATAAGAGTCAGGCAATTTAATTGGCCATCTTGGATTGGAAGGGGCCTATCTGCACTTTTGTGGGAGAATTGTGTTGATTTGGATCTCACTGATAAATGGAAGCTGGTCTAGAACTTGGAATAAGCATCCTCATTGGTCATTTTGAACTTTGTTAGATTTTTTTCAAGTTTTAGCTTCTGGTATTTAGGTCCTGCATTTGAGCAGGATTCTACTTGTTTGTACATAGCTGAACTGAGCAGGGCTACCAGCCATAAATCTGAGCTGAGATACCAGATTACTAGAGGCTTCTGAGCTTCGAAAAAATATGCTAACCTTTTTTGCATATTTATACTATTTACTGCACTTTTTTATTTCCTGCCCCTACTTTTATACTGTATTTGTTTACTGTGTACTAAACTACACTGTTATACTACAATTGCATGCTACACTGTGCCTGTAAAATCAAAATATATTGCTGTTTTCACTGTTTAGCAAGCTTTTTTTGTTGTTTCTACTGTTTGTTAAATCTTTACTAGTATTTTTTTCATTATTTTAAAACTGTTTGTTCTGCCTGCTTTGGTTTTCCCACCAAGCAGGACTTAATTAACTGACCTGTTAACTATTTAAATAATTCATTAGAGCCTCCTGGCTGATTTTTCTGCTGTTTTAGATGTTTTTTCAGTGTCTTGCTGCTATTTTCTGCAGTGTTAAACATGCTCTAGTGTTTCCCACTGAAACTAGGGTAGCTAGTAGCTGTAGCATAGTCCAGATTCAGGTGTGCTGCTTCTGGAACTGTTTGTAGTGGTTTGTTTGATCTAAACACATTTTCCAAGCTGTCTTTGATTGGACTGGGACTCTTTGTACTTTTTTGAGAGAATTATGTTGACTGCAACCAGACTGGTAAAGGGAGGCCAGTCTAGGGCTTGAAATAATCATCCTCATTGGTCCTATTGAATTTTGCTAGAGTTTTTTTCAAGGTTTAGCTTCTGGTATTTAGGCCCTGCATCGGAGCATGTTTCTGTTGTTTGTGCATTGACCAGCACCAAGTACTACTCTGTAATTATGCGCCTAAGCCGGACAGTGAAATTTAACATATTTTCACTTAAAATGCAGGCAGAAATATCCATTAGCTGAGCTCCTCCATTATTATTTTTGAAAAGCCACCCCTAGTATCCAGAGTCTTCGACCTAGCATTATGGACAGTTGGTCTACCCTTCTTTCTACTGCCAACCTTGTTGACTTGGGTATCTTGAGGCAGTGTAGCAATTGCCTCATGTACACAGACAAACCTCAACTAATAACACAACCTAGTACAGAGTGTGAGAAATGTATTTACACTAATAATCTAGAATCCATGCTCTCTCTCACTTAAAACAGTAACACAGAGAAGGTTGTCAACTCACCCACCACTACATATTCACATAGTACCACTACTCATACACATACCACTACCCATACACATAGTACGCATCAAACACATAAATCCACATATGCAGAGGTTCTCTTGAAAACTTACCGAAACACTAGATACCTCCAAAACACGAGTCTGCTTCAGCTAACACAGTCTCCACCCACCAAGCCTAAAGGTGTAACACTCAAAAAATAACTTTTCTTGTCATTGGAGATTTAATAGTGAGACACACAGATGTCCCATTCACCAGGTTGGACAAGAAGAACGTCATGGTCAGCTGCCGGTCTGGTGCTAGGATTCAACAAATCATGCGTACACACAGGTCTCCCAGCAACAAGTACCTTTATGACTCTATCATAGTTCTTGTTTGTGTTAATGACATAAGATGATCCTCGCTGGACTATATGAAGAGATTACTGGTTGAACTCTCTGATTATGTGTCCAAGGCAGGTGCATACCTAGCCTAGAGCAGCATAATACCCTCACCAAGAATGATACCACAGTATAAACAAAAAAATATTGATTTCAATAATTGGCTTAATTTTTTGTTTCACTCCACAGGGATCCAGTTCCTATCTGCCTGGGAAGCCATGGTCGACAAACCTTGCTGCTTTGCCAGAGGGGGTTTGCACCTGGCACCCCTAGGCTTTCCACTGCTGGCAAAGGCTCTTGCCTCCCCCATAGTGTCTTTTTATGCAAGATCTTAAAAACATCATTACCAATGTAAAATTAACCAATCAGAACAAAATAAAGGTCATGATGCTAATGCTTTGAGCTTAAACCAAAACCTCCCTGGAAGCACTTCTATCATTAGAAGATGTAGATGTCTGCACAGTCACTGAAACCTGGTTTTAGGCCTCAGAGAGTAGCCCAGCCCTCTGCAAGGCTACAATGCTTTCCACACCTTTAGACCGCATAATTAACATGTGAAAACCAAAGGAGGCTGTCTTTCAATCTATGTTAGAGATAAAGTCACCTCCCGTCTAGTTAGACTGGAAAACCCCATGGAGTTACTCCAAGTCCAGGTTACAGTGGGCTAAACCCCGATTTAAGTCCTAGCCAGTTATAGATCCCCCTCAACAGGTCATAACACCCATGAGTCCTACTTAACCAAACTGAAGACAATCCAAATTTTACAAAACATACTGGTTATGGGGGATTTAAATTATCCCACCATCAACTGGGTCTGGGATACCTACTCTAGCCCAAACTCACTAGCACAAAAGTTCCTTGACTTTGAAAATTCAAATTCCCTGAAGCAAATTGTTCATACCCTGACAAGAGGAACAAACATTCTGGATCTAGTCCTCATCAGTATGTCAAACAGATGCTCTGCTGCAACTTTTGGACCACCATTAGCTAAAACTGACCACAAATAAGTCACCTTTGATTTGACACTAACAGGCTGAAATCAGACTGAAAAACTTCACCAAGACAAACTATACCTTCCTAGGTAAAGATATAAATGCTTTCCATTCCCCACCCCAAGCTGAAAGTGGTAACTGTGCCAAAGCTTACAATAAAGCCCTGTACAATCACTTGCATAAGTGTATAAACTCAGCTATACCAGATAGAATCAAAACCAGAGCCCCAAGTGAAATCAAGCTACCATGGTGGAGTTCCAGCATCAACAAACTCTACAATAAATGCAAAATGTAGCTGCCCAAGAAAACAAAGGCAAGGACTCAGCAATAGAAAAGCAACCTCAGCAGCCTTAACAGGAAAATAAGACAACTTGTCAAATCCTCCAAGAGCTCCTTTGAGAGAAAGCTATGAAGTACTACCAAGGATAACCATAAGGCCTTTCACAGCTAGTTAAGTAACTTAAAGGGTAGGACCCAAGAATGTGCAGAAGTGGTGGCCAATGTTATCACACACACTGACCACACAGAGACACTGAACCTGCTAGTGGATAGCTTTAGCAAATATTTCACCCCATTTTTTTCCTCCTAACTTTAAACAAACCCTCCCCCAACTCTCCCTCCATCTTACACATCTGAGGAGCAGGTCCTCAAAGCCCTGTCCAAGGCAAAGAACATGGCCTCTATGGGACCAGATGACATCCCAGGCTGTCTTCTAAACAGGCTAAAACATATACTAGCATCACCTCTAAGTACCCTTTTCAATCATAGCCTAACCACAGACTTTGTTCCTGTGGAATGGAGAAGACCTAACATTATTCCCATCTACAAAGTTGGCCTAACAACAGGCCCAGGGAAATACAGACCCATAAGCCTGTCCACCCTTGTTTGTAAGGCTATGGAATGTATCATTATGGACCTCATAAATAAAGACACAGGTGAACTCTAAACCATGGCTCCTACCCAATTTGGCTTCATGAATGGCAGATTCTGCCTGTTAAATCTGATGGATTACTTTGAAAGTGTGACCAAGGCCATTGATGAGGACAAATATGTGCACATATCATACCTCAACTTGACAAAGGCTGTTGACACAATCCCACATTCAGACATTACCAATAAACTTAGCAAACTGAATGTAAATCCCTTCAGATGGGTTGCCAACTGACTCACAAACTGGACACATGCTATCATAGTGGGTGACTCCACATCAACCAGCATACCTGTTACCTGCAGGGTACCACAGGAGTCAGTGCTGGCCCCCCATACTGTTTGGTATATACTTCTCAGAAGTTCAAGGCAAAACAAAAGGGTTGTGGCTGACCAAGTTTGCAGATGACTGCAAACTAGGTGCAATCACTAAATCTTCAAATGATGTGGGTTCAGCTCCATATAGGGGAAACATCACTATATTGTTATTTGTGCATATATCACACACTATTGAATATTCTTCTCTACATAAGCTTATTGATATTAATGGTTATATTGTGATGCTTACAAATAACCCAGTTATTAATCAGACTTATATGACTATCTTCATAATCTATAATGTTCTGTTAGCAATTCTTTAATTACAGAGTTATGTGTAAAGCTTGCAACAGACTGTTACAGGTCTGAAAAAAGTTTTGTGGAATATGGGATTATTTGCAAAAATACTATCAAGTGTAATTTTGTATTCATTTTTAAATTTACTTCAACAATCATATCATCTTTATCTTTTGAGGGAGTTAGATGGTTAGACTTGCAGTTGAAATGCAGAACAGGGAGATACAGTGATGCATGCATTTAATTTGTGATGTAATCCTCACACATACTTTACTGTGACCCTGATGTACAGCACCTTATATGTCTCTGTTAACAGAATCTATGTGATACATGACACTGTCCTACCACCTGAGGGATGAAGGTTTTCACTTGCTGTTGCTGGTTGGGACCACCATGCTGACATGAATTCATCTGTGCAAATTATTTATCCTCAATGCCCATTACATTTTCCTTTTTCAAAATCCTAAGCCTTGACCCACATTAGTAAACCATCACTGCACATTCATAACCCCAACTGTTTTCACAGCATTCAACACACACACTCTTAGGCAAGATGGATTAGCATGTGGAGGTAGTTTAGAGTTGCAGGTTTGAATCTCACCTCCTCCAATCTTTGTTCAGTTCTGCTAAAAGATGTAAAGGTCTGTGTCTGTGTAACATTACAAAATGTATACGGTGATTCTCTAATGTTCTCCAAAAGTAAAGCTTTTCAAACCTGATCTAAGCAATGTATATCCCTGCTCATTTCCTTTTGCAGGCAATGAGGACAGGACCTGGAATCATACACTATGCAACTAGAGGAAGCACATGCTGGAGGATCAGCAAAGGGAGAGCTATATTGCTTATTTTTTCTGTTTTGTTAAATAAAAATGTATCTGATTTTTCTTACTGGCCCATATTTTTTGCATTGCCATGTATATTGCTTAGAATGTTGGAATGCCTGTTATGTATCAGTAAGGTAAGTGCAATACTCACACTGCCATTGCACTTATAATTTTGACATGTCAAGCAGAGCACCTCACTGGCCCTCTTCAAGAGAAATCTTGATGAGTGGATGGGAAATAGAAAATTCATCCCCGGGATCACTCCAGTGGCTCTACTCGACAGAAGCACTGGGAGCTAAGGTCGGGTGGCATGATGCCAGAGTAATCCTATGGGCTAGGCTTTTAAAGACTCCAGGGCCATTAGCCTAGAGCACACCTATGAATACACCTCTGAACCTATGATTGAAGTGCAATATCATTAAATATCATTAAGCAGCAAGCCATATTTTCTGAAGATAAATTCTGAAATGCAGGCCACAACCTAAAGGAGAGTCGGGTTTGTATAACCATCACATGTATTTTGAGGAGGGTGTTTTATGTACAAGTCTAGTGCTTTGACTGCTTCTAATAATCCATGTGTTGGCACAATTGCATGTGTGGATTTTGTTGCCAGTGACCGATCTGTTGTGCATAAGCTCCCTATTCACATACAAAATGGGTGCCTGCTGTGTCAGTGCTCACACTGTCATAGGCAGACTGTGTGGTATGCCCTTCAGTTCAGCATTGGTATTGCATCTGCCTAAAACACCTTTGATGTTTTTGTTATAGCATGTGCCCTCTGTTTTTGCTACTTGTGTAAATGGGCATTTCTTTACACCACTACATAATCGGCAAGAATCATCGAGGTGTTTGCATTATGCAGGCTACTGAATGCTAATATATGCAGGTAGGTCATGCATACAGTTGCAGACAGACAATAGTGTTTTTGCAACATACACTAGATTCTTATGTGTCGCAGGCTGTGACTGTGTTTATGATTGAACATTATCACTGATTGTTACTGTTGTATTCCTGATATTTATGTGGGGATCTGCCAGTGACCATGCTGCCTGGCTCCAACGTTTGTCATATGACTTGCATATTTTCCACAATATTGTCATCTCACTTTGTCTTCATTTTGCCAATGATAATTGGTGGCTGCTTGTATGACTCAATGCATGCAGAGACTACAGTTTGCATTCACACACAGACATAACTGTTCATGGAACACTTGCAAGGGAAAAACAATGGAAATAACAAAATCCTGTCAGACACTCAGCTGCACATTTAACTCATTACAGCTGAGTGACTTTTCCAGGCATTTCTGCAGTTACCTCCTGCTGCACCTCTAGGCTTCAGATATTGCATGTTCATATTTGCATTAATAATTCCAAAACCATGCTACATACAAGGTATCAGAATATTTTATCTTGAAGCATACATGATGGTAAACACAACTGTATTGATATATGACCTCTGTCAATTAGTATTTGGTAGAACTGTAAGGTGATAACTTCATTTTTTAAAGGCTGAAGCCACACCCACTGGGAGTTAAAAGTACACACTTAAAAGAGCTCTACTGGAGACAATGAGTTAACTGAGCCAAACAACATTATTAAACAGTGTGTGTGTGTGTCTGAAAAATAATGATATCTTGTCATTTACAAGCTTTTATTTTGTCGAATTTCAGTTATGGTAATGCTGCATTTGGCAGTGTCAGGCATGATACCATTCAAATGTCAGGATATGTTACATGTGTTTGCTTTGTGTATGCTTGCCATGCCTCATGCTGGCCAGTAAACAACTGTACGGCTCATCTCATGATTTCCACTGGTAAGCTGTGTTATGCTTGCCATTGCATGGCCTCAATTGAACTTCTCCCGTTGTGTGATGGATTCATTCTTCCTGACATGTTTTGTTATTGGACATGTCCATAACTATAGAAAAAGTCACATAGGGAAAGTGTTGTGTGCATTAGGAGCCATTCACTAGCAGCAATTACAGTGATTATAATTGTTCTACTTGGTAATGTTTACACCATTTCAGCCTGAACTGTGTTTTAAATATGAAGTTCAATGTATACTACTTCACCTTAAGTCTCATTTTTGTAGATGCACAACACACATGTGGATGGGATCTTAATTAATGCATGTTAGATTTCAGATGTGCGCACCCATTTCACTTTAAGGTCAGCTACAATTTTCATAGGAATGCGTAGTATGATAGACATTTGCTTTTTATCATTATGGTTTTGACTCCTAACTTATATTGCATATGGACGCACACATGACTATGGTGAGAATATATTTTAAAGTTTCATGAGGACTGTTCTCTGTCTGTTCATTGTATCACAGTGGGTATGTTATGCAGAGAAGTAGTATCAGGGGTGCATATGTAATTTCTATCCTGTGTTGTGATTCCTCTTATCAGACCAATGGGCCCGTGGATGATCTCCAATGTGACGTAGACAATGAGCGCATGACACACACCACTGCTGGAATCCTCAGATGATGATGACCATGACAATGATGAGGATGATGACAAGGAAGATGGACCCACTTCTGCACAAACCATCATGCCTTCTGCTCCCAGAGGAGATGATGCCAGGAATAACAGTGAGATGGTTATTGGGAGCAGATCTGGGAGGATTTGATCAATGTGTTTCAAAATCAGATGAGGGACATGATGGTGATTTTTTACCAGGGCATGGCATGGGCTGAGCTCATTCAGACAGAAAACCTGAGAGATCATTCCTGATGTTCATCCCCATCAGGATGGTCCCTCAGGTCTGTAAGTATTATCTGTGTGCTCCGGTTGTGTAATAATGCCAACATGCTGTTTGCCATATACTTGATTGGACTTGATTAGACTGTATTTGCACAGTTTTGTGTGTGTGTGTACCATGTTGCTGCCATGCTTATGTGTTACATGTGTAAACATACCATGCAGATATCATTTTGTGACATTTAATTATGTTTCAATGTATGGATGATACACATTACCACATTACACTTTCCTTCCACATTCAGCTGTCCATACATTGTGAGAATTAACCTGCAGCTACTGCTGCAACAATTACCCTGTAAGAGTGTTTTACTGAGGGAATCTGACAGACAAACAAATGTCCATAGTGCAGTACTGTCACTGTGGTATGGCTAGGATTTGAGTATCATGGTATCACATATGTGCAACAGAAGGACATGTCATTGCCCATGTGTTTTTTATGACAATTGTCATGCTGTCCCAGTGGTGTGATGTCATGTTGTGTGTCATGTGCTGGGAATGCTGATTCTTTGAGTGGTCATATAAAGGTTAGTCATACATATGCATATTATTCCTTTTCTGACTGCATCAAATGCCAGTTTAACATTAATGTTTACACCTTGGTAAGGCTAATTTATTCAGTAAAAGTACAGTATGGCATATTTGCTGTATGTTACATTTTCCCATCCATTCCTTATTTACATAAGTTCATACCTTCCAGTAGTACCTGTACACATTAACTGATGATTGTACATGTCTTTGCACATAGTCTGATCCATACTGAAATGCCATTGTACCTTTGACATGTGAGCATTCACTGACTTATCACTGATATGCTGAAATGATGGTCACACAAATGTCCTCTGCTCAGTAATGAGCAGGGTGCATGACACACACTTGCAGTTGTTTATTCTACATTGGAATGACAGTATATATGTACCTGATTGAAATTCTTAGCTTGATTATATATGCCTGTTGATGTTACATGATTGCATATTAATGTTATGTGTGAGTTAGACATTTCCATTTTGCTGGACATAAGCAATGCAATCTGCCCATATGACATACATTTGCCATTTGCTTTCATGTATTTTCGGTTGGTTTCAACAGCACCCTATGTGGTTTTCTCATGCATTTACAATGTGTAACCTTACCTTGCTGTCTTCCTTTATCATTGTCTTCTTTAATGTGGGCCCAGGTTGTCTACCTCCTTTCCTCCTTTGTATTTACACAATACATTTTGCAGAGATGTTTGCCTTTGTTCCAGTTATTTACCATTGTCATGTATTATGTTGTTGACATACTCAACATGTGCCAACTGTATGGCCATTTTGCAGATGCAGAATATATGCACACAAGTCGCTGGCTACTGCTTGCAATACATCCACTAATACACTAAAAGAATCACAGGCCTAAAGCAGATGCCATATACTGACCATCTAAAAAAACTCCAGCTACATTCTGTGGCATATTGTCTACTCAGAGGCGATCTTTGCTTAACATACAAGGCCATGTCAAACCCTGAACTGTTGGACTTGCTACACTTAAAGAAATCCCAATCCCTCAGAGCCACACGCTCCAGGGATCTAAACCTTGTCATCACAATGAACAAAACATGCTGGAGGGATAGGTTCCTCACCCAGAGACTCCCCATACTCTGGAATAGACTGCCCATACATATCAAGCAGAGTGCCTCATTGGCCCTCTTCAAAAGGAACCTTGATGATTGGATGGGAGATAGGAAATTCAACCCGGGGATCATGTCAGTCGCCCTGCTAGATGGGGACCCGGAGAAGTAAATATTGTGGGAAGAAATATCCAGGGAATTGTTGTGGCTAGGCTTGCATAGGCCCTAGGGCCAATAGCCTAGTACCGACCTATGAACCTATCCATGTTCTCATTATCCTTGTGTATTAACCAGTATAAGCTGTTGAAATTCATGTGTACATCTTGATACTTTTTAAGCTGTAGTGTTAGATTTGTGCAAATATTGTAAAAAAGAAAAATTGGTGGTATCCATTGAAGTCTCAGAAAACCCAGTATGCAACCTATACTGCGTCAAAAACAAACCAAGAAGAAATTTCAGAGTCTAGAGGGTGTGAAGTCCACTCCTTAAATTAAGTTATGCACCTAGTTGACTAATAAAAAATCTAAATGTAAAACATGTACTAAAAGTAATAAAATAGAAAATAGTAAGTAGTCCACAGCTGAGTTGAGTTAAAAATGAAATATCCTTTTTTAGAGCACACAAACAAGTGATCCTAGTTGAGTATAATGAAATGTATCAAATCATTCGTTATTTTATATATAATCAGGATATTTGGAGCAAAGGAGTGGTTACAGAGGGTGGTTCTCTTAAGGGCAATAAAAGCATTAAACTCATTCCTTTAACCAAGTCCCCCTTCACCCTTAACACCATAGTGAAAACTGAGACTGTGCTACCTTAGAACTGAAACTAAAAAAACTAGAGACAAATAAACATAGATATATATATATACATAATATTAGCTTATTAAGGCTAACCTATTAACCCAAACTTTGTTAAGTAAGAAACTAACAAAATGACTAACTAATTAACTAACAAAAGATCTACCACTAGACAACTATCAGAATAAATGTTATTACTTATAAACTGAAACACTTTCAACAAAGATTGCTTTTGTACCAAATAAATACTTCAGCAGGTTTGTTTGTAAACAACATATCATAATATTAATGAACATGTTTGTAAATCTACACGTTAACACCCAAGCAGGCTGAACAACATAGCTATAATTATTAAGGTGGAAATACAGTGAAAAATGTTAAAAAAGCATGAAGGTCCTGGAAATCTATTGAAGTGTGGCATCTAACCAAGAAAGCATTTAGTTTGAATGAGTAAAAGAGCACTCAAGAGTATCAGACAACAGCACCAGTGTCAGTTATTTTCATTGTAGAATATCTACAGTGTTAGATATTTGTTCATAACAATATTAGCATGTATACTATTAGCATATAATGTCAGAATTAATCAGTCCCATATCAGACTTTTAATAGTCTTTTAAAGTTTTAAAAAATCAGGGCTTAATTATTATTGCACCGTAAAAACTGTTCCAGTCAAACACACACACACACACACACACACACACACACACACACACACACACACACACACACACACACACACGCGCGTGCTCACATGCACACGCACACACATGCACACGCACATACACTTGCATACCATGTACCTGCCACTGAGTTATCAGAATGTCCCTGAAGTCTCCATCATCTTGTCTTTGTAAATCATGGATGACGACAGTCAATTATTAATGCCATTGATTAGAGCTTTATATTGTATAGTTTTCAGTAAATTCATGGTAATGCAAACACTGATTTACTAAATATTTTCTGAGTTTGTAGTAGGAATAATTAAAATCAGTGTCTGAATGTGTGTGCCATGGTCCCAACATAAATTGTGGTTTTGTCCAGATTTCTTATGCTATCAGGTCAAGAGGCATACTTTATGTTCCCTGCCACGCTCCCTCATAACTCATAAACTGTAGCAGACATTGAATAATGCCCAAAGATCCAAAACTTTGCTGCAGTAACTTATCAGTTAATGGTGCTGTGTTAATGGTGAGTTATCCCTGCCTTTATATTATACTACATCACTGGTGTCTAATAGTGGTGCAGAGGATTAATATCCTTGGTAGTAGAGGTACACAAATGGAATCCTTTTTAGTGACTTTAAGGCACTTTACTTTTAGTATCCCTGCAATTTGGAGGTTCCCCACTCAACTTTTTTTTTTTTTTTTTTTTTTTTTTTTTCCATTAAGCACCTTTAAGGCATGGCATAGAGTATCTCTGAGTTCTAATAGTCCCCCTGGCCCACATTATATGATTGTGCTCTTAAGGGAAGAGATGAAAGGGCTCTCTGAATTGCTGTGCTGCATAAGTGTCTTATTGCAGGCAGTTCCTGGGAGAGCACATGGTTAATTAGCATATGCATCTCCCCAGGGATACCTCATTAGCATCTTTCATGGCCATAAAGACAGCTCATCAAGGTGCTGCAAATCTTTATCACAGTGGGAAGACTATGTCTAAATACAAAAAAAAAAGTGTATACTTCATAGTAACTTTTCTGAATTTGGGTTTCTAGCTTTTAAAAGCTTTACTTTTTTTACATGCAGCTAGATATACCATGTTCTTTCTTATACAGATTGCAATAACAGTAATGCTAGATCTCTTCCCACTTGTTTGATGTATAAAACATTTTATCAGTTAGGGTGCATTACACTGATGACAATTATTTATTTTATTTATTTATTTATTGCATTTGTTGAATGGGAAGGTCCACTGGGCCAAAGAGTGCTCATTTTCAGTGGAGGCCCAGGGAGAAAAGCTCCACAGCGATAAAACATAGTAACAATACAATGCTTACAATGTGATAGAAGACAAGATAACAGATATATCAGGTAAACTGCTACAGTATAAAAAGCATACAATACATTCAAATAAATAAAAAAAAGACATGGAGCAAATGTAACAGATTAAACTGTCATAGCTCAGGCAACAGTGCAGTATATTCAGTTTGATGAGAAACCATACAACAGTTGCTCCAGATTAAACTGACAGTCCTGTATTGAAGTTGGCACTGAGATAGATGCTGCAGCAGTGTCAACTTATCAACACAACAGTACTTAGAAATGATTTATTAGTTCAGGAAGTAAAGGTGAAGGTACTGGAGGTGTAGAGCAGAAGAGGAGGGAAAGGAGGGAGAAGAGGAAGGGAAGAGACAGAAATCAGGTTATGGGTTGTGAAGTGTTAGCATAGGGGCATTGTCAGTGGAAGGAGAGATGATGTTTCAAGGATTTTTTTAAAGATAGGTGTATTGCTAGTAGATCTAAGGGAGGGAGAGAGAGAGAGTTCTATAGTTTAGCAGTGGAAAAGGAGTGGAGCCATTATCCAGTGGTGAAGTTGTGTTTATCTACCTGTAGGAGCATTTGGTTTTCTGTGTGTAGGGGCCTATTAAGGTGGTATGGAGTAAATAGGTTAGAAAGGGCTGGGCAATTGGATGGTTTGTGTATTAGTTTATGGGCAGTAGTTAGTTGAATGTATGTGAGGTGGTGAGGTAGTTCTAGCCAGGTCAGAAGTCTAAGAGAGGTGTAGTGATGAGATAAGGGCTTACATTGGTAACAAATCTTGCTATTTTGTCATAGCATTAGTGTAGTTTGGATTTAAGACTGGTCTGAATATTGGCAAAAAGAGGAGCTCCATAGAGAAAAGAGGGGAGCAGGAAAGAGGAGGCAGGGGCTAGTTCGGAAGAATAATTGAGGAATGTTTTGTGTCGATATAGCATGCCCAGTTTCTGCTGTGCTTTTTTAATGTTGTTGTGAATGTTAATGTTGAAAGTTAGGTTTTCGTCTATAGTAACACCTAGAAGTTTGGTATGTGTGATAACCACTATAGAGGTGTTGTTCTAGGAGAGGATAGTGAAAGTGCCTTTGCTTACGGTGCTGGATTTCTTAGGAGTAAATAGCACAAGTTTAGTTTTTTTAGGATTTAATGCTAAATGGTTGTTAGCTATCCATATTTTGGTGGTGCTGAGGGCTGCTTGGCTAAGTTGTTGAAGTTCTTGTGGGCAGGTGGCGGTACAGATAACAGTACAGTCATCTGCATATTGGATGACTGTTCCTTAAGTGTGACTAGAATGGAAGTCATTAATGAAAATGCTGAAAAGTAGTGGGCCTAAGATGGACCTTGGGGAACACCTGTGGAGGTGTTAAGAAAAAGAGAGAAGGAGTTTAGCCATTTTGTAGTTTGTTGCCTGTCTGATAGATAGTTGGAAAAGCAGTGCAAAGTGGAGGGAGAGATAGTTCTCTAAGAAGGAGTGGAGGAGAGATTGCATCAAAGGCTTTGGACAGATCGAGAAATAGACAGGAGGCAAGTTTTCTGGTGTCACTGGCTGGATTGATAGTGTCACAGAAGGAAGTAAGAGCTGTTGTGGTACTGTGCCCTAGTCTAAAACCATGTTGGGTTGGAGATAGTATGTTGTTGTCAAGTAGGTAACTAAGGAGCTGGCTGTGGATACATTTCTCGAGGACTTTTGAGATGGGAGAAAGGATGGCAATGGGCCGAAAGTTGGAGACATCTATGTTGTTTCCACCATAATGGAATGGGAGAATAAATACTTTTTTCCAAATGGAAAGAACATAAGACTCTTGTACGGACCTGTTAAGAAGTATGCTGATGTGGTATGCAAAGGAATCTGCAGCCTTTTGTAGGAATTCTGGGGGCAGGCTGTCAGGGGTATTTGTGCAAGGTTTAAATTTCAGAAGCATTTTCTTTACTATGACTGTGGGAATAGGAACTAAAGAGAAGTTGGGAGAGTGGGCAGGGGAGGTATTAGTGGCAGGTGGGTCGCGTTGGTTAGGTAGAGTTGGAGGGAAGGTGGTAGTGAGATTAGCTATAACATCAATAAAATAAGTGTTGAAAAGTGTGGCGATTTCTACAGGGTTTTTGTCTGGGTCTGGACAGGGGTTAGTTTCTGATCCTGGGTGTAGACGTCTGTTGATAGAGCTTCATAAATGTTTAGGGTTTAGCTTGGATTGATTTTGTTAAGTATGATAGTATTCTTTTTTTATCCCTGATGATTTGGCACTTTACTTGGTTGCGGAGGTGTCTGTAGGTTATGAGGTCAGAGGGTTTTTTGTGCTTTTGCAAAAGTTTCCAGGCTTTGTCCCTGGTGACCATGTTCAGTTTGGTAGCTCTAGTAAGCCATGGGGCATGCTAGGATTTTATGCATTTTGGTTGGAGGGGTGATAGGCTATTCAGAATATTAAGGAATGAGAAACTGAAATGTTGTACTGCTTTGTCTAGAGGGAGTGTTTTTAGGAGCTCCCAATTAAAGCTTTGTAGGGTGTTGTTAAAGGCTGTAGAAGAGAACTGTGATAAGTTTCTAGTATATTTTTATTGATGTTTGTAAATTTCAGTTGTAGTTTTGCATATTGCGGAATTATGCCATGAAAGTCTGCACTCTTCATTAAACAAAGTCCATTTCAAACAAAAATTCTGTTCTTAATAAAATAACTGTTGTCACATATACTTACTATGCAGAAAAAAAGCTTTGATTCGCTCAATGTAAATGTATCAATGTCATCAGAAGATTGCAACATTGACTGGTCTTTTTATAATGCAAGCAATCTGGTTATTTTATCTGTTATATGTAATAGCATAATGAATGACTAGAAAAAGTGTCATTTGACATTTTATCAATAACAAACTAGACGGACTACTTCAGAAAGACCATGAGTCCATGTACCCAATGTTTATTAAAACAATAAAATCCACAAGTCTACATAACGCACTTTTTATCTGGTCTTATAGCCAAACTTCCTCATATAAAAATACACATATTGCCATGTAGTTTAAATCTCAATTTGACCCCATCACAAGACCCATTTGTTAATCAAACATAATTAAAATAATTACAATAATCTTCCAACCTTGAAACGTTCACTAAACTCATTTCTTTCAAGTATAAGCACATTTCAGCATCAGCTCAGCATTATAATTAAAGTAGTAATAACCAAGTGTTAACACTGTTCACATCTTTTTTAAAACACTTTTTAACCACTTTTTTAACAAACCCCTCAGAGTTTAAGTGTCACATGAAACCATTGTTTGTGTTGTCCAGTTTTAAATTTTAAAATTTTAAATGTATATATGTTGCTCTTAAATGTATATATATATATATATATATATATATATATATATATATATATATATATATATATATATATAAAACTATGTCTACATACTAATATCATCTTGCTAAACTTTTAAGTTTGAGTATGCAAGCTATACAACAGATCTCATAAATACCAGGGGGTTGACACATGTTTAATTTTAACTGACACAGTAGCTCCAGTCTTCTTATAATAGTGACTTAAGTCCCCCCCTACCACTTTCATGAGGGACTTGGCCGATAGCTCAAAATATAAATTTGTGTATTGGGTAATCTGCACAATGTCTTGCTAAAGCATTGTCTAACTTCTGCTTACTGATACTGTAGGTGTGTTCATACACATTGTCCCTAAGCCTTCAATCGGTCTTGCCAATGTAAAACGCTAGAGAGCATTGACATTGGCCTAAATACACTACTGATTTTGTATTCCAGTTGAATCTCTGCCTAATGGTATAAGACCTGTTCCTAATCTTAAAAACATTCCCTGGCTTTTTGTATTTACTTTGGTCACACGAGTCACATCTGTACATACCAGGGTTTCTTCAAGTGCCCGGTACTTTCATCTCCACATAGTTCTTGACGTTACTACCTTTCCTGTAAACAACCAAAGGGGAATTGTCATTTGCAAGGTCTTTGTCATTAGTAAGTCCCAATTTTTAATTAAGATCTTTTTAATTTCTGATGCATCAAGACTGTATGTTATAATGAAACTTAAACTATGGTCTGTGTAGCTGTCATTTGCTACTGTTCTATTATTTATTTGTAAGTCCATTTGAAATTCTCCTTCTTTCACAGTTATATTCACCTAGATTATACCTGACTAATATTGGTGCATATGTTCCGTTACTCCTTTTGTTTTTAACTTCTTTTACAAGTTGACCTAATAGGGCTCTGGGGTACCCCCTATGTAAAAACATTTGACTTAGGGGTTTGCATTCTTCTTCATGTGCTGTATCCTCTGTTGTCATTCTAGCTGCTTTCACCAGCTGCCCCTTAACCACTGACTGCTTTTGGTAATAAGGGTGTGAGCTGGTGAAATGAAGGAATGAATTTGAGTATGTACTTTTACAATGCATTTTAGCTGCATATTTTCTGTTAACTCAGTCTTTAGTTAACTCAATGTCCAAATAGGGTATTGTTTTGTTATGATAACTACTCATAAATTTTAAAAACTCTGTAGAGTCATTCATGTATTTTACTATATCTTGGGCTTTACACTCATCTCCCTTAATAATCATAAATATGTCATCCAGGAAATGGGTGTAGAAATATAAATACCCATTAATCCCATTGTTATCAAAAATGAACTTATGTTCCCAATGGGCCATAACGAGATTTGAAAAACTCGCTCCACACGGGGAGCCCATTGCCACCCCTATTTTTGGCAAGTAATATTCGCTATCAAACATGATGTAGGTATAAGCTAATATTATACTTAATAATTCTTCTACTAGTCTAGTTTCAGTTTGGGGTGCCCCTCTCAATGTCATACTTTCCACAATGGATTCAATTCCCAGGTCGTGAGGGATGGAAGTATACAAGTCCCTCCTGTCAACGGTAAGGAAGTTATAGTCTTCAGTGTAGTCTAGTCCATTAACATTAGACAAGAAGGACCATGAGTCTTTACATATTTGAACCTCTTTGCTTACATATTTCTTTAAAAGTAAGTCTACAACTTTTGCACATGAATACGTAAACGGCACAAGAAGTTAAATAGCAAGATTCACTCATTTAAAGTGTACTGCAATAGTGTAGTTGTTAGAGTGTTTTCTTTACAAGCAGTCATTCTGGGTTTGATCCTCCCTGTAGCAAATTCACATGTGAAGAATTTATGAATATTTTTTTTTGTATAACCTACTAAATAACATATATTTGTGAACTGGAGTACTACATTAAGTTCAGATGTGAGGTATCATTGTAATAAAGTGGTGAAATCACCCGATAAACACAAGTGCACCACACAGTATACATAAACATGAATAATGGATACTAAACAAATTTATAACATGTAATGAATAATAAATCAATGCCATACAGCAAATAGTGTGTAAAATTAAAAATAAACAATGCTGAGCATTGCACACCTCTGCTTACCAGGTGTAAGCAATGAGTAGCCCAGCTAAATAGATTTGCCCATTGGTATGCCACTTTAAGCAATACCAACCTTAGGTAAGCAGGTTTGACCATAGCTTAGCATTTTCAAAACCATTCAATCACAGCAAAGTGTGGAAAATTGGCCCTATTTAAACCCCACATGCAGGAATACATCTCATAACTGGCTGCAGCTACCTTCTGTAGGCACAATGGCTGGTGATGGGGAAGGATCGTGCTTCCAAGCGCAGCCCTGGGGCATCCAGGAGTCTAAGGTCATGGTAGGACTCCTGGTAAAAGAGCATGAACAGATACTGCTGCAGGGCCAGTACCAGGGCTCCCAATACAAAGTGGAAGCCTGGGACCAGCTCGCCCGTGACCTCACCAGTGCCACTGGCATCCCTGAAAGCAGGTCAGACATCACCATGCTGACTTGAAACAGAGGAAAAGGAAGCTCTTGGATCAGTGGATCCAAGAAGCTAGGCAGAGGGTTGATGTCCCAGCAGTGTGTAAGTACTCATTCTAGTAACTGTTTAATAATTGCCTAGCTCAAGTATATTATGGATAAGTATGGCTAAATATTCCTGTATGACTCTGACACCTGCAGTGAAGTGGGCTGTGAATCAGGAAGCCCATGCGGGTAGGCTTCAAAGGCTGCATTGTGAGGCAGGTTAGTAATGATCTTGCATGTACTATCATAAGAAATAAATATAAAAGTAGTAGAAAGTTAATTGCCAGTATAAAAACTGTATTGTGTATGGGCTGCACTAAATAAACCAGACAATATGGCAGGAAGAGTCTCATATAGGTTGTATTTAAATAAAAGCATAACAGCCTGGTAATAAAGGTCTAACTCCTGGACTGCTTGTGTTTACTCTGGTATCATATGGTAATGTAGTGTTGCATTCTCATAATAGTACTGTTGTATTGAGCACTGTTACCCACACTGTGCTACATAAATAAAATGTGTAGGAATGTCTGCATAAGACTGTTGAAATCACAAGGTCATATTGTACAACTGAGGGAGAATTTTAGAAAACAGTGAAAATATGCACAGAAAAATCCAAATAGCACACTCTACTTTGATGTAAACTGTTGTATTTTTAGCACACACAGCCAAGGTTCAAATCCTGGGAGTGGTAGTAAGCTGTATGCATAATCATACCCCTCAACTGTACAGATTTTCTCAAAATGTTCAGATAATTGGCTTATATTTTCTGCCTGTCACCCTTTCCCCCTGGCAAATCAGTGGGATGATCCCAGACATTTAGGCAGCAAATAATGACATACAACTGATTGTCAGACATCATAACTGTCAGAAAAATGTCTATAAGAACAAACCTGTCACTCTAGCAACTCACCAAAATGTCATAAGTAATATGCAAAATATGTCCCATCTTTATCCCCATGTTGTGAAGCTATGATCAGAGTGTGTGCAGCAACGGAGTGAGACATATGTGCATAATAATAACATGGAATCTGGTAATATGTGTGTGGCAACTTTCAGGTAGTGTTAACAAACATTCCCTCCACAGGTCTGTCAGATAAGAAAACTGTGCCTGGAAAAAAAAAGATTGAAATCCTAGACTGGTTCTGTTTATTCTGGTATTATATGGCATTGTTAGTGTTGCAGTTTCTTTGAATAATAATGTAATAGTCATCACTGTCACCCACACTGTGCTACATAATAAAAATGTCTAGGAATGCCTGTATAAGACTATTGTAATTACAAGGTCAGATTGTGAAACCATGGGAGACTTATAGACAAAAAACAGTGAAGATATACACAGCAATATCTAAATAACACACTCAACTGTGACATAAACTGTTTTATTTTTAGCAGACACAGCCATGGTTTGAATCCTGGGAGTGGTAGTAAGCTGTATGCATAATTATACCCCTCAACTATACAGATTTGTTCAGAATGTCCAGATAATTGGCCCATATCTGCTTCTTGTTACCTTGTCCCCCTGGCAAATCAGTGTGATGATTTCAGAATTTTAGGCAGCTTTTAATGACATATAATTGATTGTCAGACCTGTAAATATTCAGAAAATGTATATGAAAACAAACCTGTCATTGTAGCAACTCACCAAAGGTTTATGAGAGCAATGGTCAAAATGTGTCCCATTTCCACCTGCATGTTGTCAAGCCTTGGCCAGAGTGTGCGCAATAAGAGATTGAGAGGTATGTGCATAACATCAACCTGGAATCTGGGAATATGTGTAGAAACAGTCAGGTAGTGATAACAAGCAATTCCTGCACAGGTATACCAGGTAAGAGGTGTAGACTGTAGGTAAAAAACAGTTCATGTATATACTTGTCTACAAACATACCACTGTCCAAACTAAGGCCATAGTGTAGTGTAATAATACCTGTAAGGTACAGATTACAGCAGTGACTAAGAAAGTTGTGAGAACTATAGGGATATATAATCCCCCCACACCATATCTGCAACAATAATCTAAATACACAACTCAGTGGGTATGTGCACAATTAAATCTACTGTTGGGACATGTGTCCTATTGTCTGATAAATATTGAAATGTGTTTCTATGCATGTTCCATGTTGAAATACTCCCACATTGGTGGCCTGTTGCCATCAATGTAACCTGCATGCTGTTGTAATGGCCACTGTGGTTCCATATATGCATGTGTTCTGTTTGCTATGCAACTGTTCCAAATCTGGTGTTTTGGGTTAATGGGAATATCTATGCATGCTGTTATACCTAATCCTGGAATGTGCTGACTATTACTGACCCACATATGTTTTAAAATTGCAACACCATAGCACATTTGGGTAGGCCGGTCCCAGTGGACCCACTTCTCCCACCTCATCTGGCCGTGGCACTCAGCACCAGCATATCTGGGGCCCACCCCAGGACCTCCTCATTTGCTGGTCCTGCACCACGTCTTCGGGTAGAACCACCTCAGGGGATGGGGCTCACTCCCACCTGGGAGCAGGCGCAGACAGGAAACTGTCACCCATCGTCAGGTCCAGGGTATGTTGCATAGCAAGCTCAGCAGGGAGTTTGGAGATCTTCTACACCAGCTTGAGGGCTATGTGTCACTTTTAGAGGGTCAGCCTGCCCCTTCTACCCAGCCCCCAGCACAGCCAGCTTCAGGGCCATGAAGGTGCAGTGGTGAATGCCCATGTGTGGGGACCTCAGTCCCACAGTTTCCATTTGGGGGCTCATGGGCTACTGACATCCAAACACCCCTCCCCATCCAAGGTGTTTACCCCCCACATGTGTCATATACTGCCCCTTAATGCTGTCTTGTCTGTCTTGTCTGTCATCCTACCCAACATACCTCCCCAAATATACCTACTATCTTTCCCCAACATCCCACTCTTTCCTAAATAAAAAAAAAAAAAAAAAAGGCAATTTGTTTCCAAAAAAAAAAAATCTCGCCCCATACATACCTGTCCATTTTGCACATGTTCACTGGACACATGTAATCTGGTATAATTGGCTTCATAACATATTATTGTTGTCCTCACTCCTCTCTCACGGGCTTGAGTGTCCAAATCTACCTCCAAATTCAGTGTATATGCACAGCTGTTGCTGTAGAAGAAATGGGCAGCTATGGACCTTCCCTTCACCCGTCCTGCACATACATAGCTATTTTCCCTATTGTATTTCCCTCTTTGAGCCCCCTTTTTCACCACTTTCCAATCACCCCTTTTTCTTTTCTTTTAAAGAAATTAGTGAAGGGGTAAGCAGGAGTAAGCACTTTTAAGCAGTAGTAAGTGGGTTTAAGCCTGTTTGCATGGGGGTAAGCAATGCACACACAGAATGAGCAATTTTGAAACTAACTCTCTGTAAGCATATTTAACTGGAAGTTAGCATTGCTTACCGTCACACAAACCCATGCAAACCCACTTACAACTACTTAAAAGTGCCCTAGTCACTCTGTATCCAACAGCCCTTGTTCTGCCCAGCAACAAAATAACAAGCCTTTGCAAGTCTCAAACCCAGGACACTGCCCACTATAGCTACAGTGAATTACCACTACACCAATATGAAATATACCTAAAACTGCGGTATTGTCAAACATATCATGCAGCACAGTCATTCAACATTAGGGAAAATGTTTTTATATATGTAGATGTATGTATGTATATATATATATATATATATATATATATATATATATATATATATATATATATATATATATATACAGACATATATATATATATATATCTGTATATGTAGACAGACATATATATATATATATATATATATATATATATATACACACACACACACACACGTCTATATATATTTATATATATATATATATATATATATATATATATATATATATATATATATTTATAACTAACATAAATTGTACATATATATATATATATATATATATATATATATATATATATATATATATATATATATATAAATGTGTAGTGCAATCGCACATCAGAACAACATCCCAAACCTCTCACTGCAAAATATATTAGTACCTATAGATGTGTAGAAGAAGAGTAGATGTAGAGGGTGCACAGTATATCCAACAGCCATAAAGTCCTGTATTTGCCACCTATGTCCATTGTGTCACTCATTCCCACAAATGATAATGTTTGCATGAAACATATACCCACACACAATTCAAAGAACATGACACCACACACAAGTATGCATACACAGAAAAATGGATTTGTGTACTATTGAATTGTTTATGCCTTTTGTTACAGAATGCAGTTGTTTGAAATACATAATCACTGATTAATGCAAGTCTCATACAAAACAGTTGATGCAAGTAATGTGAAAAATATAACATACTAAGCTGTCCAGGCTAAGACCTGCAAGTAGTACACCAGTAAAAAAACAATTGCCTTGAAGATAAGAAACAATCAACACTTAATTACAGATGTAGTTCAGCAGCCTCCGATTACAGTCTGTACTTAACCCCTAGGGGGAAATGTCAATGCATCTGTTACATAACAATGCTTAACTTAAAATGTCACTATCACACTGACAAACAGAACTGTGTGTACCACTGTACGCTGTAGGCTACCACTGTTCCCATGAAGAAAAGTATGGAAATGTACAGCCGTATACCTCAATGTGTCTTAACACAGATACCCCTCACATGTTGTAACAGCCTAGGTTAAAAACATTGAATACCCCTCCCACATAAAAAGTTTTACAAGGGCAAATAACACCGTGTACCACACACTCACCTCTGGAAAGTACAAGGTCACACATGTTTTGTCCAGCTGTTGCCCTCATATATATGGACCCTACCCCACAATTTGTGTGGGAGTCCACAACATGACTGGAATGATAGCAGGAATGTTAGCAATAATGATAGGCCATTACCTAACAACCTCTTACTGTATTACATCAGAACAAAGCCTGGCATATATGTAGAGGACAGAGGCTGGAGCACAGGGCTATAGTTATAATATTGCTGTTACAAACTGTGGAAGTTGCTGGTGTTACAGGATTGCTTGCAACATGCCTGTACTCAAGAATATGAAGTCAGAAACACAACTGAATGTTGCTATGTACTGATAGGAATCAACAGAGTTATGCCACTGATCTGTCAGACACATGATCTTTGTGGTGAGCAGACAAAACATAACAGCCAACGCTCTGGCCATCATGTTGATAGGCCCACAGTTGAGAGCTATGCAGACAGACTGCATTCCATGCAAAACTAGCATGTACACAAAAACCCTGTAAAACCAGCAGTATTCAATGCAGACAACAGCAATACTTACACTCTGTCTGTAGTTCTTGAACCTTATACAAACTTGTATGTGTCCTGTGTCCACAAGTCCTGTTGTGGAAAGTATTGCTACCTGCTGTCTATAACAATACTGCCTACACACAGGAAGGATGTCTTCCATACAGGAAAGGAAAAGGGACAACTCCCACAATTTTTGCAGTTATTTATAGTAGTGGGTTGCTATGAGATTGGCTATTGGAAGTACTACCCAGCTGGCTGCATGCAATTAGCAAGTAGGTAACACCAATTGGTGCAGAGGCCATCACCTGCTCCTGAGCAACATCTACAAAAGGCCTGCTGCAACCTATTCAAAGTAGCTTGATCCCTGTAGGTGAGATAGAGAGAGAATGAGAGAGAGGTAGATTGAAATCCCAAAAAAAGAAAAAGCCAAAACAGAACTAAAAGTTAAAAGCAAAAGTTATGCAAACAGGAAAAATAGCAATCAAACCAGACATCCTTGAATTGCAACACAGAAAAGAGCATACTACTGCAACAGGTATGTGAACCATGACACCATTGTATGTAAATGTAGTATTTGGTCTGTAATAATGGGGCAGATAACTTTGCAGGCTTGACATGTGCCATCAAGACTTGCTGTAATGATGTCCTGCTGAACAACTGCTATGGACATAGCATCTGGCCAAGTGGGCAGTGGGCCATACCTGTCAACTGTGTGGATCTACACAGAATGACAAGATGTAACCCATCATAATGTCTGTGTTGTGCCTCCAAACATGTATATGAGTCTAACAAATAGGTGAAGGTGGGGGAAATGAAGTAATTATACACACAAATGTCAGACCTCACCAGCTGCATAACAGTCATGCCAATGTGAAATGTATCATGCGCAAACATTATAGGTGTGTAATAGGCCTATCACCAATCTGTCCTTATATATTCCCCCTTATTTGAAGCTGTGTCCACATGTGATGCTCTGTGTTGTAGCAAGGCAAACAGTGCAGCAGGTCAGGAAGGAGTATCAGAATGGGACCTCATGTCTGAAGTTACTCTCTCTCCTTCTCTCTCTCTGTATATACATATAGGTTCATAGGGTCATAGGTAGGTACTAGGCTATCGGCCCACGGGCCTACGCAAGCCTAGCCAACAAGGTTCCCTGGCTTACGCCACCCAAGAAAGTTATTTTCCCATGCCACTGTTGAGCAGAGACACAGAAGTGATCCCTGGGGTGTATTTCCTAGTTCCCATCCACTCATCAAGGTTTTTCTTGAAGAGTGCTAATGAAGAACTTTGCTTGACATAGATGGGTAGTCTGTTCCAGAGTATGGGAAGTCTCTGGGATAGGAATCTATCCCTCCAGCATGTCCTGTTTATTGTGGTGACAAGGTTTAGGTCCCTAGAGCATGTAGCTCAGAGGGATTGGGATTTCTTTTGGTGTAGCATGTCCAACAGCTCTGGGTTTGACATAGCTTTATATGTTAGGCAGAGGTCACCTCTGAGTAGGCGATATGCTATGGAGTAAAGCTGGAGTTTTTTGAGGCGGTCAGTGTAGGGCATTTGTTTGAGTCCAGTAATCCTCTTTGTGAGGTACTACTGTGGCCTTTCCAGCTGCTGCAGGTGTCTTGTGAGGTACATTCCAAAAGGGGCATTGTACTCTATAGTGGGTCTAATGAGTGTCGAGGAGAGGGGAATGATGACCTATTTTTTCCTGGATGAGAACCCTTTTATGATGAGGTGTGCCACGTAGAAGGACTTCCTGACTACTGTGGTGATGTGACTATCAAAGGAGAGACTACTGTCCACCTTGGTCCCAAGGTCTCTTATCACACATTTGGTGTTAAGTAGATTGCTGCCTATGTGGTAGTTCATGGGTACAGCATTTTTACCAAAGGGGATGACACTACACTTTTTGGCATTGAACTTGAGGCCATGGCTCTGACACCAGGCATCTGTCTCAGAGAGGCCCTTCTGCAGGATGTTCACATCATTTGGGGACTTGACTATGGCTCCTAGTTTGCAGGACATCTGCAAACTTCATTAGCCAGAGACCTTCTGTGTTAGCCTGTACTTCAGAGAAGTAGATACCAAACAGGAGTGGTCCCACGATGGAACCCTGTGGTACTCCACTTGTCACTGGTTTGAGGTCAGATTTGGAGTCTGCAACTTTTACAGTGTGGGTTCTGTCAGTGAGCCAGTTGGCAACCCATCTTGTGACATAGGGATTTATGCCTAGTTTATTGAGTTTAGCTATAATTCCAGAATGGGGGATGGTGTCAAAAGCCTTGGTGAGGTCAAGATAGGCTGTGTGAGCCACCTTACCCTCATCTACGGCTTTGGTGACTGCCTCAAAGAAGTCGATCAGGTTCAGGAGGCATGATCTGCCTTTTACAAACCTGAACTGGGTGGGATCCAGAGTTTTGAGGTTACCAATGTCTTTGTTTATGAGTTCCATGATGATACATTCCATGGCTTTGCAGACCAGGCTCGTCAGGCTAATAGGTCTATAGTTCCTGGGATCAGTGGTGGCTCCCCTTTTGCGGAATGGGATAACTGTTGCTGTGCACCATTCAGCGGGCACAAAGCCTGATGCAAGGCTATTATTGAACATGGTGCTTAAGTGGAGAGCCACTTCATTCTGAAGTTCATGTAAAATGCAGCCTGGGGTGTTGTCCGGTCCCATGGATGCTGTGTTTTTGGCTTTAGAGAGTGCAGCTTTCACCTGCGTAGTTGTGATTACAGGGACTCTGCATTCTTCCTGTATAGATATGGGCCCTGTAGGGGGTGAGGGGGGTAATGTTAGCACTTAACCTATCTGCCAGGATGTTGGCAATATCAGTTGGTTCTGTAATTTTCGTGCCTTTGTACTGTAACTCAGAGCAGATCTGGGTGTTGCCATTGAGATTCTTGACATAGCTATAGAATGCTTTGCGGTTGTCCTTGGAATCAGTGGCGATTTTATTTTCATAGCTAGCTATGGAGGATCTTATAAGGGATCTCAGCTTCTTACTGAGGCTGACCAGGGAGCTCCTCCACTCATAGGATTTTACTCTCTGTTGCAACAGTTTCTTCCTTCTGTTGTACAGTTTGTTTATGGCAGCGGACCACAAGATTGGTTTCCTTTTTTTGGAGGATAGCGTCTTGGTTCTGTTTGGGATAGCACGATCCGTGCACTCATGTAAATGCTTATAGAGTGCATTTGTGTAGTATTCAGCAGTTGTAACTGTATTGTCCATCTGCATGGGTGTCATGATGTTCACTACTTCTGTCTTAAGAAGCATGAAGTTGGCTTTGGAGAAATTTTTTACTGTGGTTTCCTTAATGGGGGGTGGGGTTCGGATGTGGATATCAAGGGTGATTAGCTTATGGTCAGATCGGACCAAAGAGGAGTTGACTTCAGGTGTGGAACACCGGTCACTCATGTTGGTAATGACTAGGTCTAGGATATTGTTGCCCCTGGTGGGGGTGTGGATAAGTTGATGTAGGGCATTGGAGTTTATGAATTCCAGAAAGCGTTGCACTAAGGAGTTGGTACATGAGTAGTTTTATATAAATATATATATATATATACATATATATATATATATATATATATATATATATATATATATATATATATATATATATATATATAAAACCAATGTAGCTTCGGTACCACCAATGAGTGAAACACTTCCAGTAGACACCACGTAAGGTCTTTTAATCCAAAAGTGTAATCCACATAACGCCAAGACATACACTCCAAACAAGAAAAGACAAAAAACGATACACTAGTCTGTCATAGCACCAAAGAACAAGCAAGACGCCAAATGCAGTTTAGTGCTTTCAACCATAGAATACTGGTCTTCCTCAGAACTGCAAATGAAAGCAATCTACCCGTTTAAAAAAACTTATTGGCGCCAAAAAGTATGTCCCTCCTTAAAGGCACATCAACAAAACACACACATGAAATACAATAATAAATAATATGATGTATACTAAAATAAAACCTGCTTGTTTTGCACTCAAAAGCGTAGATGTTGAGATTAAATTCACTCATTGTTACACAGTTGAAAAGTAGTCATGTCAAGGTTACATAAGCACAATGTTGATAAAATATTACACAGACACTGATAAACATAAATTGATGTAGTCATAATAAAAATAAATCATAAATAATAAATATAATGTATAAAAATGGAGTTGTTTCAACAAAATATAATTGAATTAGTTCCTTAAGAATAATATATTAAATAAATAAATTAATTGACAACCAATCAACATTACAATCTAACCTATATAAAAAAATTACTATGGTAATAGTTAATATAGTTGTCAAAATATGATGTTTGCAATACGTTTTGTTGAATCATATATCATACAAGTAAGTGTATATGTATAATGTTAAAAATAAATAAATATATACGTAATCTATTCATAAGATATATATAATCAATTGTATAAATAGTGAGTTAATAAATATATAAAAACTGTGTCTAAAAAATGTACTAAGTAACAATAAACTAATAAATAAATCCTACAAAATTAATATAATTTTAACAACATATAAGGTCCATAATATCTATTGGAAAAAACCCAACTGTTCGAGACTCATGGTGTTTATCAAAAAACCAGTATATAGACTATAATAATAAACTTTTAGTAGATATACTATCATTCAGTCCAGGTGGACTGGTGGCATCTAAATACAATTGCCACCAAGCCTCCCTAAATGCTAGCAATCCTTTGACATCACCTCCCCTAGGATTGCTAATAATTTCCTCCAGTATTAGAAATTTAAATGTGTGTTCTGCGCCTAACAAATGAACGTGTCTATACAAAGCGTTAGTTGAATCCTTCACCCTAATGCTGTATAAATGATTGTAAATGCGCTTTTTTAGACTACGTTCAGTCCTCCCCACATAAAATGCCTCACAGGAGTCACATTTCGCTAAATATATAACTTGTTTAGTATTGCAATTTCCTTTTTTACATATAATCAAACTTTTATGTCCATTGTCCAATAAAATTTTGTTATCACAATACATAAATTTACAATAATTGCAGAAACCACACTTTCTACTACCTGTATAACAACCATTGTTCCTACTATCTTCTGTATGATATTCTAATAGTCTTTTCATGTTATTACCCATCCTATATACAAATTTAGGTTTAGTACCCAATATATTGACTAAATGTTGGTCACTACTTATTAAATGCCAAAACTTACAAATAATTTGTTTGATTTTGTCAGTACCAACATTGTATGGTATAATACAAGCCCTTAAATAACTAGGTCCCACTCCATTGTTGTTCAAGTTAGGAATAGTTTGAATGTCTCCTGACCCCAAAAGTGGTTTATACTTGGTACCCCACTGTTCTAATATGTATGACACAATCTCTTCCATCATACATTCAGGATACCCTCGTTGTAGAAAATACCTTTTAATATGTATTAATTCTTTTTCCATGTCTATTAACTCAGAAACCATTCTTGCGGCTCTAATACATTGTCCTTTAAAGACATTGTATTTAACCTTGGGGGGATGACAACTGGTGTAATCCAAATAATTGTTGGAAAAAGTGATTTTCCTGTAAATTTTGTAGATCACCTTCCCATCATTGTGTGTTACCAGAGTATCCAAGTATGGTAACCCAGTTGTATCTATAGCATGCGTAAACTTCAAATAATCACTACTGTTATTGATGAAATCTGTAAAAGCTTGCAGATCTTCTTCACTTCCTTGCCACAACATATACAAATCATCCAAAAATCTGGAGTAGTAAATGACCTTAGAAAAATATGGGCTCTTAAATAAAATCTCATCCTCCCAATTAAGCATAACTAGATTGGCATAGATGGGGGCACAAGCCGCCCCCATCGCTACACCCCTAGTCTGCCTAAATAGCTCACCTTCGAAAAAAATGAAGTTGTTATCTAAGACCAGTGACATCATTTCTGTTAAAAGACAAATAGTGTCCCATTCTAAGTCTGTATGCCTTCTCAAGCTGTTAGAGAAAGCCTCTAAACCCTCTTCCTTGGGAATACATGAGAACAAATCAATCACATCTATAGTGATTATAAATTTGGGTTTAGTGTTCTCAATATTAGAAACTGGATACATAGAAAGGAAACACCACAAGTCCTTGACCATGTGTGGAATAAGGGTGTAAATATTTTTCAATATTGTATCTATTAACTTCCCCATCTTAAAAGTCTTCGAGTACCTGCCCGAAACTATGGGTCTCAGGGAGGGTCATTAGTATCTTTATGAATCTTAGGAATCCCTACCATTGTAGCTAACTTAGGGTGTTCAACTTTAATAAAGTTGTATATCTCGTTGGTAATTCTCCCATCAAGTAAATATTCTTCAATATAAGAATCAATCCTACGATAAGCAATGTGTAGTTCATTCCTGGAAATTGTTTCATAATTCCCTGTATTATGTAAAATATCATAATTTTTTTGTATATATGTCATATTATCATATATGGCAATGCCCCCCCCCCCCTTTATCGGGTTTCATAATTCTTATAGAGTTATTACCTCTCATAGATTGAAGTAGTCCTATTTCTTCCTATGTCAAATTATTAAACTCTTTCGCCTTCTTAAGTTGATTATACTCACTGTAAATCTTTCTAGTGACAACCTTATCGAAGGTGTCAATAATGGGGTGATTTGGAGGTGTAAACTTACTCCTAATAGACAAATTAGAACCAATTGTAACATCACTATCAATTTTGTTAACTTTCTTAATATTTTTTTCCTTAAAAAAGACTTCTAAGTTAATTTTCCTGATATATTTCTTGAAATCTATCAATACGTCTGTTAATGAAAATTTGGGATTGGGTATAAATTTCAACCCCTTCTCAAATAAATTAAAATGTACTTTGTTTATCTGTAAGTCTGTGTAATTATAAATATTAAAATGTCGATAAGATAAAACTTTCCCTTTGACTACTATCTCATTATCATCCTCATTCATATTTGCATCATGATTGCTGTCACCTAGATGAGTAATATGTGTAGTTGCTGTATTCACTACATTCAAATTACTGGTTAATATCGGTATTGGGGCAAACCCCCCTGCCGATTCCCTCTGACAAATGTCCTTAAACCCTTTCTCTGATATGGGTGTTGGTTGTCCCTCAAGTGTGTACGAAAATCCGGTCGATAATGAGTATCTTGATTTTCAACATAATCTGTATGGGCATCATCTCCCAACATTACCTCTTGATCGTAATTACTACCCCCTTTATGTTGACCAGCAACATAATTCCGTTTTCTCGGCCACACATAAGCTGTTTGTTGGTGATATTGTTCTCTATCCCTCTTAATTTTGTCAAATTTCCTCTTGCATAAGGTGGATGCCCATTTTCTAGCTTCAGAATATTGCTTATTATATAGTTTTTCCCAATCTTTAAACAGTAAATCATTCACTATCTGAGTATTCAAAACTTCCACTTCATGAATAAACTTGCTCAATCTCTCATCATGATGTTTCGTTAATAGACTAATATAATTGAAGCCACATACATCAAAAAAACTATTAAATTCTTTTATGCCAGAGTCGGTCAAATCTATACCCAAGGGTAGCCTGAAAAATCTTAACCCTGAAGTCGAAAGAGTTTAATAATTTGACATCGGAAGAAATAGGACTACTTCAATCTATGAGAGGTAATAACTCTATAAGAATTATGAAACCCGATAAGGGGGGGGGGGGCATTGCCATATATGATAATATGACATATATACAAAAAAATTATGATATTTTACATAATACAGGGAATTATGAAACAATTTCCAGGAATGAACTACACATTGCTTATCGTAGGATTGATTCTTATATTGAAGAATATTTACTTGATGGGAGAATTACCAACGAGATATACAACTTTATTAAAGTTGAACACCCTAAGTTAGCTACAATGGTAGGGATTCCTAAGATTCATAAAGATACTAATGACCCTCCCCTGAGACCCATAGTTTCGGGCAGTTACTCGAAGACTTTTAAGATGGGGAAGTTAATAGATACAATATTGAAAAATATTTACACCCTTATTCCACACATGGCAAGGACTCGTGGTGTTTCCTTTCTATGTATCCAGTTTCTAATATTGAGAACACTAAACCCAAATTTATAATCACTATAGATGTGATTGATTTGTTCTCATGTATTCCCAAGGAAGAGGGTTTAGAGGCTTTCTCTAACAGCTTGAGAAGGCATACAGACTTAGAATGGGACACTATTTGTCTTTTAACAGAAATGATGTCACTGGTCTTAGATAACAACTTCATTTTTTTCGAAGGTGAGCTATTTAGGCAGACTAGGGGCATAGCGATGGGGGCGGCTTGCGCCCCCATCTATGCCAATCTAGTTATGCTTAATTGGGAGGATGAGGTTTTGTTTAAGAGCCCATATTTTTCTAAGGTCAGTTACTACTCCAGATTTTTGGATGATTTGTATATGTTGTGGCAAGGAAGTGAAGAAGATCTGCAAGCTTTTATAGATTTCATCAATAACAGTAGTGATTATTTGAAGTTTACGCATGCTATAGATACAACTGGGTTACCATACTTGGATACTCTGGTAACACACAATGATGGGAAGGTGATCTCCAAAATTTACAGGAAAATCACTTTTTCCAACAATTATTTGGATTACACCAGTTGTCATCCCCCCAAGGTTAAATACAATGTCTTTAAAGGACAATGTATTAGAGCCGCAAGAATGGTTTCTGAGTTAATAGACATGGAAAAAGAATTAATACAAATTAAAAGGTATTTTCTACAACGAGGGTATCCTGAATGTATGATGGAAGAGATTGTGTCATACATATTAGAACAGTGGGGTACCAAGTATAAACCACTTTTGGGGTCAGGAGACATTCAAACTATTCCTAACTTGAACAACAATGGAGTGGGACCTAGTTATTTAAGGGCTTGTATTATACCATACAATGTTGGTACTGACAAAATCAAACAAATTATTTGTAAGTTTTGGCATTTGATAAGTAGTGACCAACATTTAGTCAATATATTGGGTACTAAACCTAAATTTGTATATAGGATGGGTAATAACATGAAAAGACTATTAGAATATCATACAGAAGATAGTAGGAACAATGGTTGTTATACAGGTAGTAGAAAGTGTGGTTTCTGCAATTATTGTAAATTTATGTATTGTGATAACAAAATTTTATTGGACAATGGACATAAAAGTTTGATTATATGTAAAAAAGGAAATTGCAATACTAAACAAGTTATATATTTAGCGAAATGTGACTCCTGTGAGGCATTTTATGTGGGGAGGACTGAACGTAGTCTAAAAAAGCGCATTTACAATCATTTATACAGCATTAGGGTGAAGGATTCAACTAACGCTTTGTATAGACACGTTCATTTGTTAGGCGCAGAACACACATTTAAATTTCTAATACTGGAGGAAATTATTAGCAATCCTAGGGGAGGTGATGTCAAAGGATTGCTAGCATTTAGGGAGGCTTGGTGGCAATTGTATTTAGATGCCACCAGTCCACCTGGACTGAATGATAGTATATCTACTAAAAGTTTATTATTATAGTCTATATACTGTTTTTTTGATAAACACCATGAGTCTCGAACAGTTGTTTTTTTTCCAATAGATATTATGGACCTTATATGTTGTTAAAATTATATTAATTTTGTAGGATTTATTTATTAGTTTATTGTTACTTAGTACATTTTTTAGACACAGTTTTTATATATTTATTAACTCACTATTTATACAATTGATTATATATATCTTATGAATATATTACGTATATATTTATTTATTTTTAACATTATACATATACACTTATTTGTATGATATATGATTCAACAAAACGTATTGCAAACATCATATTTTGACAACTATATTAACTATTACCATAGTAATTTTTTTATATAGGTTAGATTGTAATGTTGATTGGTTGTCAATTAATTTATTTATTTAATATATTATTCTTAAGGAACTAATTCAATTATATTTTGTTGAAACAACTCCATTTTTATACATTATATTTATTATTTATGATTTATTTTTATTATGACTACATCAATTTATGTTTATCAGTGTCTGTGTAATATTTTATCAACATTGTGCTTATGTAACCTTGACATGACTACTTTTCAACTGTGTAACAATGAGAGAATTTAATCTCAACATCTACGCTTTTGAGTGCAAAACAAGCAGGTTTTATTTTAGTATACATCATATTATTTATTATTGTATTTCAAATGTGTGTTTTGTTGATGTGCCTTTAAGGAGGGACATACTTTTTGGTGCCAATAAGTTTTTTTAAACGGGTAGATTGCTTTCATTTGCAGTTCTGAGGAAGACCAGTATTCTATGGTTGAAAGCGCTAAACTGCATTTGGCGTCTTGCTTGTTCTTTGGTGCTATGACAGACTAGTGTATCGTTTTTTGTCTTTTCTTGTTTGGAGTGTATGTCTTGGCATTATGTGGATTACACTTTTGGATTAAAAGACCTTACGTGGTGTCTACTGGAAGTGTTTCGCTCATTGGTGGTACCGAAGCTACATTGGTGGTTTGCAATACACATTTTGTTATATATATATATATATATATATATATATATATATATATATATATATATATATATATATTCACTGAATAACATTTCACTGACACCCATTTAACTGAGACCAAATCACCTACAGTTTATTTCATTGAAAGTGTATTTCATCCAAAGCCCATTTCACTTACAAGTAGTGGTCTTAGGCACGTCAAATGTATATGTCCTGTTCTCCACTGTAGTGCAGTATTGATGTTAGTAGATATAGTTAGAGGGGTTCTGGGGGCCACACCCCCACAATGTGGGGTGTGGGGGGTGTAGACCTCCACATACATTGGTTTTCTGTTGTCTTGTGTTGTTTTACATTATATGGTAAAACCCAACTTGGTGTGGGGCTATGATCCCCCTACACCACCTCTAACTATGTATACTAACACCAGGATTGCAATACAGTGGAGAAAAGGACATATACCTTTGACTTGCCTTACAGTACTACTTGTCGGTGAAATGATTATTAGGTGCAATGACTGTTAGGTGACATTAACCTTAGGTGTGTTTGTCTCAGTGAAATGGGTGCCCGTGAAATGGTCTTTCAGTGAAGTGATATGAATCTATAAATATATATATATATATATATATATATATATATATATATATATATATATAAAATAAAAAAATGTCCCTACTGTTGAATGACTGTGCTGTATGATTTGTTTGGTACCACCTCACACATACCTGCAGCCCAGATAACTTACTGGTGAATATATGTGGCTATGGTGTGCAGAGTCCTGGGTTACACACTTTCAAGGACTGATAATGTATGTGTAGGCCAGAACAAGGGCTGTTAGATACATAGTGAATAAGGCTCCCGTAAGCACATGTTAGTGGGTGCAAAATGGATAGTCATGTATGGTGTGACATTTGTGTTTGTAACACATTGACCTATGTGTGTTAAGGTGAGAGTGAAATATTAGGGAAGTATAGTAGGTATATATGGGGAGGTAGGGTGGTTTATAAGACAGACCTGATGGACAAAACAGCATACAGGGTTGGTGTATGACATGTGGTGGTTAAACACCTTGGACAGTGAGGGGTGTTTGGAAATAGGAAGCCCTATACAGGCCAAATAGAAACAGTGGGGCTGAGCTCACGGCCCTGAAGGTGGCTGTCCTGGGGGCTGAGCAGTAGGGGCAGGCTGAATCTCTGCATGTGACACGAGGACATCATGGTTGTGTTGCTGATCACACAATTCTCTGCAGAGTTCCATATGCACCAGACCCTGGACCTGACATCAGGTTACAGGATCTTGTCTGTGTGCACTCCCGGGTGGGGCAAAGGCCCCATCCCCTGAGGTGGGTACACCTGAAGGTAGTGCAAGACCAGCAGATGAAGAGGTCCTGTGTCTGGTCCCAGATGTGATGCAGCCTACAACCATGGTCAGATGAGGTGGAAGAGATGGATCTGCTGGGAACAGCCTTCCCAAATGTGATATTGAGTTGCAGTGTTACAACATGTGTTGCCAGTAGTAATCAACATAATCCAGGATTAGTAAAACAGGAATACAAGAACCAACAGCGTTAGCAGATGCTGTAAGTCTCAGCTCAAAAAATCCAACGGACGATAAAAATAAATCAATCTTCTCTTTTATTCAATAGAAAGATGTAAAAACGAGATAAGCGCTTTCACAAGGATGCTTCTTCAGATCTCAGACAAATAAATATAAAATGGCCATCTTTAAATACTCTGAGAATTAATTAGCAGTTCACAAACAATTAGTAGTTAAAAGGACAGTGATCTCATCTTCAGTAATATGTATGTTTGAAATCTGCAATAATTTAAAATCTAGATAAAACTGTGTATAATAAAAACTTATGCAACTATATATATAATAGAAAGCTTATACAACTGTATATGATAAAATCAATTGTATTCCAAATTAATCAACATTATCATAATGAATGCACCAACATAACATATATTACATCATTCACTAACATGAAGAATCTCTATGTGTAAGGTTAAATAGATATTTAAATATTCTATAGTACCAGTGTCCATGATATGAATATGAAGAATATATATATATAAAAGATGTATATATATAAAAATATATAAAAAACATGGGAGCTGTCTACCCTTATTATCTATTTTACTTGACATTCCTTCTTAGCCTCAACTTAGGTCTAATCGAAGCTCTCTCATTCAGGCCAGAGCCTTGATCCGCTCTCAGTTTTATAATCCATTCTGTCTCCCTACTCTCCGTGTGAGTTCTAATATCACCCCCTCTAAAATTAGGAGTTATCACCTCTAGTGCTTTAAAGGAGAACCTATGTTGTGTATCCGTCATGATAACATGCTTTGCCAAGGCATTCTGAGTAGTCCCCTTCTTCATGTGATAAACATGCTCCCTCATACGATCTCTTAGGGGGCGGTTGGTTTTACCAACATAGAAGCAAGGACATAATAGGCACCTGGCTAAATAAATGACGTGCGAAGTCATACAGTCCGCTGTTACCAGTGTCTGATAATATCTACCATTATCAGGATGATGAAACCCTGGTGTATCATCTATGTAACAACAGAAGTTGCACCGTCCACATGGTCTGGTGTAACCATCTGTTCCATCTCCTTCTCTATGAAACACAGAGCATAATCTCCTCTTCAAGTTGTTCTTATTTTTATATAAGAATCTAGGTCTGTCCCCTACGATGTTTCTGACATCATCATTCGTACATAATATCCCCCAATGTTTACTGAATACCTCTCTCAGTTCATAATGATCTGAGGAAAAATGTGTTATGAACTTTAAGCCTCCATAAACATTGGTCCTATCAGCAGAAGGAGAAGTCAACGCAACAGGTCCAAAATAAGGGGCCCCTATAGTGGATCTCAGATCTAACATATAACTAAACTGTGTGTTAACTTCATCCACACCATAACCTCTGGAACACAATCTGTCTCTCAGATTGTTAAGTTCTGTCTCAAAGCCAGATTCAGTGGGATTGAGTCTTGATGCCCTGATTGCTTGTCCTCTGATTATGTTTCTAAAAACGTGTGGAGGGTGCATACTGGTTCTATTAAGTAAGCTGTTGCTGTAACAACTCTTCCTGTAGACACCTGTGTTAATGAAGTTGTCATCAATCCTCTCAATATACATATCAAGAAAATTTATTTTATATAGTGAATACTCCATAGAGAATTTCAAACAGGAGGTCAAATTATTCAAGGTGTTAAAGAATGTCTCTAGTTGTTCAGATGTGCCTTTCCACAAGATAAATAAATCGTCAACAAAACGACGATAAAATACAACATGATCTCTAAATAGATTCTCTTTAAACAAGACCTGTTCTTCCCAATAGGCCAAATACATGTTGGCGTAGCTATTGGCACAAGGAGTGCCCATAGCTACGCCATCTTTTTGTTTATAAAAACCTTCATTGAATGTAAATAGGTTATTTTCCAGGATTAACTCTAAAAAACATGTTATCAAATCAATCTGTACAGGGGAATAACCACTATGCATTTTCAAGTAATCAGTAACATACAGTAAACCTATACTATTGGGTATGACTGTAAATAAGGATTGAACATCAAAGGTGACAAACAGATAGTCGAGTGTGATGTTCATATCCTTCGTACAGTCATATAAATCAAGTAAAAATTGTTTCGAGTCTCTCAGGACAACTCTGTTGGAATTCAGCACTGGTCTAAGATGCTTTTCTACATATACCGATAGATGTTCAGTCACCCAATCTCGACCTGACACTATCGGTCTCATGGGTGGTTTGGTGGGATCTTTATGTATCTTCGGTAGACCATGTATAGTGGGTATCATGGGATGACAAATCATCAGGTATTGGAATAAATCTTGATCTATTAAATTCCCTTGAAATATGTCATTAATGGTGTCATGTACATGCCTGATGACTCCTTCTACATACTGTGATGTAATCTTCATGTAGAAGCCATCACTCAACATGGAGTTCATTCGTGTAATGTAATCTATAGTATCCATTACAACTACCTTACCGCCTTTATCGGCCGGTCTGATGGTAATGTCTAAGTTGTTCTGTAACTTCTTAAGACTCGCCCTTTCTCTATAGGTTAAATTGTCTTTTATAAAAGGATGCTTTTTAATAGTTCTGTTCTCATAATAATTGTGGAGTTCCTCTTCGGTTAGTCTCATGTAAGCTTCAACTAACGGATGATTAATCGGTGTGTACTCACTACGATTTTTGAACTTAAACTCAATATCAGTGTCAGTATTGGAATTATCTTTAAATATAAACTTCAGCATGACATTCCTGCAAAACAATTTTAAGTCAACGACACTGTCCGTCAATTGACTCTGACATTTAGGGATAAAATTCAGCCCTTTGTCAAGTAGTCGTTGTTCATCCACATTCAATATAAAATGAGAGATGTTATGCACTAACGTTTGTTTGTCCACATCTTTCTCAATGTTTTCTGGGGGACATATTCCTCTGATAGCTTCCTCTTCTGTCTGCCCCTGCTCATGGAGCGGGAGCGGGGCATCTTCTCCGCTCTCACAGGCAGGGGAAAAGACAACTTCGGAAGTCCACCAGGGGTGGGGGTGACAGCTAACTGTAAACTGGAGGTTTTAGGTCTTACAACCTGTTCATTATCTGTGGACAGAGGTTTAAATTTCTCATGTTGTTGGTGTCCTGTAGTGTTAGTGATGCTAACCTCAGGATATAGATTAATACTCTCTGTAGTGGCAGTATGCACCATATGTATTACATCGGTAGAATCATTATTATATTCAGTTATTAACACATCACTTTGTTTCTCAGTAACAGTAGGGTTATCTGTGTCAGAACTTATAGTCTGACTTGCATTTATATCTACTATGGGTAACTCAGCATTCATCCCATTACGTGTTGCTGATAAGTTCTTTTCAACAGAAACTGTCCCAACACTAGTATCACGCTGTATCACAGTAGAAGAATTCACATTAACAGTCCTGCCCAGTTCATTAGAGTTTAACCTGGGCCAAACAAAAATATGTCCGTTTCTGAAATCGTTCATGTCTCTAATTACTTTATGTCTCTTTTGTTGAAACAATTTCCTCTCAAATGTAGAGACACTGTCCAGCATATTCTCAAATAAAGGTGATATAATGTCAATAGCAAATTCACTAAATAGTGCTCGCTGTTTGTTACCAAGTTCGTCAGATAGTTTAGCCTCTTCAGGCTTAAAAAACTCAATAAGTAGTTTCAAATAGCTCCTACTCACCTCGATGTTGAGGCGCTGCCATTGAGCAAGCAACTCAGGATAATCCTTGCCCTGACTGGGCATATTGAAGACCCGAAGGCCTCTCGGTATAATGTTCCGCTCGAGGCATAGTTGAAAATGAAGTCGCTGAGTTTGAAGCCTTTTGAGCTTCATAAAATCCTTTTCCATACTCTCTAATAATGAATAAATCCTGCTCATGTCAAGATTCTGCCCTAAGGCATCAGTAACGGTTTTCTCAGTTTCCAAAAACCACGATGCATTACCGGAACCCTTCAGGTGTTGCCGGAATCTCCGTTCGATGGCACTGTCAGCCGAAACTACGTTCCCACGAACTTCTTCTCTGGGTACGTAATCCAGTTCGATGTCAGCCATTGTGTATCAAAAACGAAAAAGCAATCTGCTCCTGCAGCTAAGAACCAAAAACTGTAATAAATGACGAAACAAACTTGTCTAGCCGCAAGTAAACGCTGGGTTCTTAAAAATAATGAAATAGTAAAACAGGAATACAAGAACCAACAGCGTTAGCAGATGCTGTAAGTCTCAGCTCAAAAAATCCAACGGACGATAAAAATAAATCAATCTTCTCTTTTATTCAATAGAAAGATGTAAAAACGAGATAAGCGCTTTCACAAGGATGCTTCTTCAGATCTCAGACAAATAAATATAAAATGGCCATCTTTAAATACTCTGAGAATTAATTAGCAGTTCACAAACAATTAGTAGTTAAAAGGACAGTGATCTCATCTTCAGTAATATGTATGTTTGAAATCTGCAATAATTTAAAATCTAGATAAAACTGTGTATAATAAAAACTTATGCAACTATATATATAATAGAAAGCTTATACAACTGTATATGATAAAATCAATTGTATTCCAAATTAATCAACTTTATCATAATGAATGCACCAACATAACATATATTACATCATTCACTAACATGAAGAATCTCTATGTGTAAGGTTAAATAGATATTTAAATATTCTATAGTACCAGTGTCCATGATATGAATATAAAGAATATATATATATAAAAGATATATATATATAAAAAATATATAAAAACATGGGAGCTATCTACCCTTATTATCTATTTTACTTGACATTCCTTCTTAGCCTCAACTTAGGTCTAATCGAAGCTCTCTCATTCAGGCCAGAGCCTTGATCCGCTCTCAGTTTTATAATCCATTCTGTCTCCCTACTCTCCGTGTGAGTTCTAATATCACCCCCTCTAAAATTAGGAGTTATCACCTCTAGTGCTTTAAAGGAGAACCTATGTTGTGTATCCGTCATGATAACATGCTTTGCCAAGGCATTCTGAGTAGTCCCCTTCTTCATGTGATAAACATGCTCCCTCATACGATCTCTTAGGGGGCGGTTGGTTTACAGTTAGCTGTCACCCCCACCCCTAGTGGACTTCCGAAGTTGTCTTTTCCCCTGCCTGTGAGAGCGGAGAAGATGCCCCGCTCCCGCTCCATGAGCAGGGGCAGACAGAAGAGGAAGCTATCAGAGGAATATGTCCCCCAGAAAACATTGAGAAAGATGTGGACAAACAAACGTTAGTGCATAACATCTCTCATTTTATATTGAATGTGGATGAACAACGACTACTTGACAAAGGGCTGAATTTTATCCCTAAATGTCAGAGTCAATTGACGGACAGTGTCGTTGACTTAAAATTGTTTTGCAGGAATGTCATGCTGAAGTTTATATTTAAAGATAATTCCAATACTGACACTGATATTGAGTTTAAGTTCAAAAATCGTAGTGAGTACACACCGATTAATCATCCGTTAGTTGAAGCTTACATGAGACTAACGAAGAGGAACTCCACAATTATTATGAGAACAGAACTATTAAAAAGCATCCTTTTATAAAAGACAATTTAACCTATAGAGAAAGGGCGAGTCTTAAGAAGTTACAGAACAACTTAGACATTACCATCAGACCGGCCGATAAAGGCGGTAAGGTAGTTGTAATGGATACTATAGATTACATTACGAATGAACTCCATGTTGAGTGATGGCTTCTACATGAAGATTACATCACAGTATGTAGAAGGAGTCATCAGGCATGTACATGACACCATTAATGACATATTTCAAGGGAAGTTAATAGATCAAGATTTATTCCAATACCTGATGATTTGTCATCCCATGATACCCACTATACATGGTCTACCAAGATACATAAAGATCCCACCAAACCACCCATGAGACCGATAGTGTCAGGTCGAGATTGGGTGACTGAACATCTATCGGTATATGTAGAAAAGCATCTTAGACCAGTGCTGAATTCCAACAGAGTTGTCCTGAGAGACTCAAAACAATTTTTACTTGATTTATATGACTGTCTGAAGGATATGAACATCACACTCGACTATCTGTTTGTCACCTTTGATGTTCAATCCTTATTTACAGTCATACCCAATAGTATAGGTTTACTGTATGTTACTGATTACTTGAAAATGCATAGTGGTTATTCCCCTGTACAGATTGATTTGATAACATGTTTTTTAGAGTTAATCCTGGAAAATAACCTATTTACATTCAATGAAGGTTTTTATAAACAAAAAGATGGCGTAGCTATGGGCACTCCTTGTGCCAATAGCTACGCCAACATGTATTTGGCCTATTGGGAAGAACAGGTCTTGTTTAAAGAGAATCTATTTAGAGATCATGTTGTATTTTATCGTCGTTTGTTGACGATTTATTTATCTTGTGGAAAGGCACATCTGAACAACTAGAGACATTCTTTAACACCTTGAATAATTTGACCTCCTGTTTGAAATTCTCTATGGAGTATTCACTATATAAAATAAATTTTCTTGATATGTATATTGAGAGGATTGATGACAACTTCATTAACACAGGTGTCTACAGGAAGAGTTGTTACAGCAACAGCTTACTCAATAGAACTAGTATGCACCTCCACACGTTTTAGAAACATAATCAGAGGACAAGCAATCAGGGCATCAAGACTCAATCCCACTGAATCTGGCTTTGAGACAGAACTTAACAATCTGAGAGACAGATTGTGTTCCAGAGGTTATGGTGTGGATGAAGTTAACACACAGTTTAGTTATATGTTAGATCTGAGATCCACTATAGGGGCCCCTTATTTTGGACCTGTTGCGTTGACTTCTCCTTCTGCTGATAGGACCAATGTTTATGGAGGCTTAAAGTTCATAACACATTTTTCCTCAGATCATTATGAACTGAGAGAGGTATTCAGTAAACATTGGGGGATATTATGTACGAATGATGATGTCAGAAACATCGTAGGGGACAGACCTAGATTCTTATATAAAAATAAGAACAACTTGAAGAGGAGATTATGCTCTGTGTTTCATAGAGAAGGAGATGGAACAGATGGTTACACCAGACCATGTGACGGTGCAACTTCTGTTGTTACATAGATGATACACCAGGGTTTCATCATCCTGATAATGGTAGATATTATCAGACACTGGTAACAGCGGACTGTATGACTTCGTCATTTATTTAGCCAGGTGCCTATTATGTCCTTGCTTCTATGTTGGTAAAACCAACCGCCCCCTAAGAGATCGTATGAGGGAGCATGTTTATCACATGAAGAAGGGGACTACTCAGAATGCCTTGGCAAAGCATGTTATCATGACGGATACACAACATAGGTTCTCCTTTAAAGCACTAGAGGTGATAACTCCTAATTTTAGAGGGGGTGATATTAGAACTCACACGGAGAGTAGGGAGACAGAATGGATTATAAAACTGAGAGCGGATCAAGGCTCTGGCCTGAATGAGAGAGCTTCGATTAGACCTAAGTTGAGGCTAAGAAGGAATGTCAAGTAAAATAGATAATAAGGGTAGATAGCTCCCATGTTTTTATATATTTTTTTATATATATACATCTTTTATATATATATATTCTTTATATTCATATCATGGACACTGGTACTATAGAATATTTAAATATCTATTTAACCTTACACATAGAGATTCTTCATGTTAGTGAATGATGTAATATATGTTATGTTGGTGCATTCATTATGATAATGTTGATTAATTTGGAATACAATTGATTTTATCATATACAGTTGTATAAGCTTTCTATTATATATATAGTTGCATAAGTTTTTATTATACACAGTTTTATCTAGATTTTAAATTATTGCAGATTTTAAACATACATATTACTGAAGATGAGATCACTGTCCTTTTAACTACTAATTGTTTGTGAACTGCTAATTAATTCTCAGAGTATTTAAAGATGGCCATTTTATATTTATTTGTCTGAGATCTGAAGAAGCATCCTTGTGAAAGCGCTTATCTCGTTTTTACATCTTTCTATTGAATAAAAGAGAAGATTGATTTATTTTTATCGTCCGTTGGATTTTTTGAGCTGAGACTTACAGCATCTGCTAACGCTGTTGGTTCTTGTATTCCTGTTTTACTATTTCATTATTTTTAAGAACCCAGCGTTTACTTGCGGCTAGACAAGTTTGTTTCGTCATAATCCAGGATTAGCTATAACAGCATGCATACATAGTCCCAATAACCCAAAACACCAGATTTGGAATGGTTGCAAAGCAAACAGAACAGATTCATATATGGAACCACAGTGGCCATTACAATGGCATGCAGGTGACATTGTTAGCATTAGGCCACCAATTATACTGTTTAAACATTGAACATGAATAACAACAAAGTTCAGTATGTGCTGCACAATAGGATATATGTCCCAACAGAAGGACCGAGTGATGTGTGTGTTCAGATTAGGTATGCATATACGACAGGTGTATGGGAAATGTTACGTATCAAGTACGATAACATTGCAGTATGATGTCCTCAGACCTTGTCACCAGTTTATGTCTTTCAGGTGCCATGTCCAGGGAAAGATTGCTTGTATATACTACAGATGAAACAGACATCATTGTGCAGTACCTCATGCAGCATCATGGAACCCTGTTTTCATGGACATCACAATGATATGCAGGAGAGGACTGCCCTGTGGAATGAGCTTGTCTGCAGGGTAAACGATTTTGGTCTGCATAACCAAAGCTATGAGCAGGTACGGCATCATTGTACTGACCTCATCCGCCATGCCCGTCAGTGTGCTGCTGCTGTCAGAAGGGACCAGCAAGCCACAGGTCCATCCAGCCCACACTAACTCATGTGGAGGATCTTTTCACCAGCTTTGGAGCACCCACATGCTGGCAAATTCCAGCAGCTGAAGAAAGTATTGTGGAGGTTGGTGCCACCCTCACAATGGAGCAGGAGTGTCAAGGTAAGGCCCCAGGGCACATTAGTAGACCAGTGCTGCTTATCTGTCCTCATCTGCAAAGTCTATATATGCATATACCAGACAATATATAGTCTGTTGCTGCAGTGTATTTAGGAGCAGATATGCATAATCTCTAGTATTGTGGATTTGTATAGATGATGTTCTGAAATGCTGCTCCCGCCCTTTACCAATGGCACAGGTGTGGTTACTGATATTACATTTCTCACACAACTACATAGGTCCCTCTAGTATCCAACTGGGGCAGCAGCTTGCGGCTGGGGAGTATGGAGTTTTTGCTGTTTCAAATTTGCCAATTCACTGGCCATGTTATGGCCATGCTATGTCTCATGCACACATGTAACACCACCTACCCATAATGCATGCTGTACATGTTCACTTGTTGTTGGTGTTAACTGCACTGCATCACAGTGGTCACCTTGGTGCCATATCTGAAGGGTATGTATGGGTCTTGCAGTATACCACACAACCTGTCAGTGCAAGATGTGTGGACAGAGATGAACATAATGGTGGGAGGAATGGCCTACAGTATGGACATGTTTGACACAGTACCCTTCTACAATGTGTAAAACACTGTATACACCACTATCACAATGGCAACTATTTCAAATCTACACACTGGCAAATCACAGTACCACATAACACACTGTTTGCAACCTGTAATGTGATCCTAAAATGAGCAATGCATGTGTAATATGGAACTCTATGTTAGGATGGCATTTATGGGGAATACATACCTTAGCAAACACTGGACACATGTGTGCACACACTCCAAATAACATATTGTGGAAGCAGCTTGTGAGGTACTGACAGCATTCACACTTCTGGAATACACACCTTCCATTACATGCAGGGCCTAAATTTCACACCAAGTAATGTTCTGCTGTCCAAGACATTTGTCCATAACATCTTCCCACTCACCTGCAACAAAGGCAGCTCTGGCTTGCACACCTGTTACAAACCATGGAATACATCCCGTATCTGAAAGGTAGCAAGCAGGAGTAGGAAAAGTAACCTTACATCAACATTGTATATACCATGGCAAACAGTGCAGACAGTCATGTATGTGTGTATGACGTATGGGACAACATTCATGTCAGAAATAAACAGATGCTCATCCAAGACAGATGACAGCACATGTTGCAAACTGGGTCATGGTGGATGCCCAGACACATGCAGCAACATTGGGGACTTGCAGGAATGTCTAACAGTTATTGCCTGCACAGTACCTGTGTATACAATTACCTGGACTCTGCATAATTGTGGCCTATGGGTTAGGGTACTCAGATAAGAGTTGTTCCACAGGGGACATCATCCAGGGCTCTCTCCAGGTATCATATGCATAACATCATGTCTCCCACAGGCATGTGTTGCAATGTGTTTTGGTGTTCGAGACCAAGTCTGAAACCTTCAGACATTATTAATAGAGATACATGAGCCGCACAAACATCACCTCAGTCCACCTCACATTTGTACCCTGCTGGTGCCAGTGTACACCTGTAGGTTTGCTGTTAATTAGCAGAAACTATGGCAGTAGATGTGTTCTGCATGTGGGACACCGCCAAGTGGCACTCATGTGTGGCCCATAGTTCTCATGCATCTGCAAAACAGCTGAGGATGGGATGGTGTGTCACCCTAAAACACAACTGTGAACCAAAGCATATGTATGAAGGTCACATTGAATGGCTGTATCTGAACACAGTCAAGGTTATGCATTGCTCAAGACATAACTGTGAATCAACAGCACTAGTGTAGGAACTGTGTGACCTCCAAGGGCTGTGCACATGAGCCATGCTTGCAATCTGGCAGAGTTGGGGGACATTTGTAGGGAGGTGTGACCATATAATGGCAAGTGAGGATGAGCCATGCTAATATACACCTTCCATGAAAAGTTACTGCTGTTTGTTCACGTACAGGTGCTGCAACAAAACATTGTCTTAAGGGTGTGCACACTTATGCAACCCACATATTGTAGACATCACAATCAACATCTGCACAACTAACACAATTGTTTGATACTGCATGTGATTGTACAGGTCATATGTCAAATGTCAGGTATGTGTAATGGTAACATATGCAGTATTGTGGCCCCATGGCATATCAATGAAGATGGTGGCATGTCAATAAGGGTGTGTACACTCCTCATAGCCACAGTAAGCTTGGGATGTTGTCAGTATAATTGGATATCATTGCTGAGACATGCACTGCTGATGATGCGATCTGCAAATAAATATCAGGCACTCACTATTGCCATCTGGCCTCATATCAGCCCAGGTATGTAGCTTTCAAATACATAGGGGCTGTGGCAACAGAGCAAACATAACCGCCACACATATACACAGTCAACAATGGTGTGTACACTTGTGAGGTATTGTGCACAGTACATGGTAGGCTGTTGAACAGGTGCACAGCAATACTATGTACATGGGTGCAGTGTGTTCCAGGGGAAGGGCCATCACCTACTAACACAACTCACACATCACAGAGATGTATAATGTCAGTAGCAGGTATTGAGATAGCTGCACTGCATGCTGTTAATTGCTATATGTCATGCATGCTGACATGTGGGTAATCAGAGGTGTCTGTAATATCTATATGCCACCTCACCTGTAAGTGTATGTGTGTGGGGGGGTATGTGTGTGTGGGTGTGGGTTTGTGTATGTGGGGGTGTGTGGAGATTGCGGGTGTGTGGGTGTGGGTGTAGAGGTAAGCAATGACATACAGGTCTGAAAGTAAGGTTTTTGTTTTCCCCTCACAGGTGGCAATGTGGTCAGGGTCCCTCCTGCAGGGAATCTGAAGTTAATGTCCATACAGACTCTGACAATGATGATAGGCATGGTGAGGCACAGGTGGGGTTGTCAGTAGATGAAGCTGTGCCATTGATTGACATTCCACTGTTATCCACCCCATCCCCACACACAGTCACATTGCCTATACATACCCCATCACCAGTGGCCATAGATCAGGGACAGTTGGCAGGTGATGGCATGGAATAGGGCAGTGTGGGGACTATAGCAAGTGTGTCCATACACAGCAGCCATAGCTGGATGTCTGGCAGGTCATCACACAGGCAGATGTACAGGGGTGCTCATAGGAGGGCTGCCGGACATCGTGCCCCTGGCATCAGTGCCACAACTGGTGTCACCAGATGCATGTTTTGCTCCCTTATGGAGACACAGGCATGTATGTAATGGTATACCAGAAAGGGTCGGAAGCTACAGAGGGCTACTCATTCAGCTGTTATCGACACCATCCATGATCTCGCAGGTGCCCACCATTATTTTACAGAGGTCATGGATAGACGGTTTGGTGAACTGGTGTAACTGGTCGACCATACACTGTTGGTGTTAGAGCATATGGTGGGAATACTGCAACATCCATGTGGATGTAGGTCAGCAAAACCAAGAGGTGGAGGTCTAGGTGGACATGCAAGAAGTCATAGCTGCTCCCCCAGTGGCAGTACCAGCACCAGCACTGCAGAGGGCACTGTCCACACCACACCACAGCAGGCCACATGAACGTGGCCCCGGCCAGTCCCAACAGGGACCTGGATCCAGTGGACAGGTGTCATCCTCAGGGGAGAGTAACATATCTGGCCTTGTACCTGGTAGTGCCATGGAACCCCTGGCAGGCACAGTTCTCATGTCCATGGCCGGAGACAGTGAACTGCACACCCTGCCATGTACGGTCTGCAGCTGACCAACAAACTCATGTATAAGGCAGGCAAATAGCCAAACTGTGCACACACACACACATGTATACATCATCAAGACAGTTAGGAGCCATACCTACACACACCACATCTTCACAGCCCAATTAATAGCAAAGCCCCCTAACACACACACATGATGTCAACCAAACGGCTCAGCCTAGGGCTTTGGCTAACCCACACATCTCCCTGTGCATATGATGATACCTGTGCCACATCCCTGTCATCCATACCATCGATGCAGGGACAGGCTACTATGGTTCTGATGCACAGGGTGAATGTACGAAGGTACATCAATATAATGCTGTGTAATATGTTTTCAGCAGGCAAGTTTAATGCTTACATGTTGGGATGTGTAGCTGTGTAGGCATGATGAAATATAGCTGGCATTACCACTGACTGATAGTGGTCTCCATAATGTATTCTGTTTCTGTTGGAGGTGTGTATATGCCATCAGGAGTTTGGTCTACTGTGTCCTACAAGGGGTTTGACACTGTGATGACACATTTTGACTGTGTCATATCCTGAGTACAGCTGCACACAGGTAATAGGTCTGTAAAATAATTACTGCATGTGCCACATGGCTGATAGGTCTGAGGGGTGTATACACATGTGTGCATGGTGGCTGATGTTGAGATTGGACAAAGTGCAGTGTACTGAGTGGCAAACACCACATGTTTGCATAACAGACACACACAGAGGCTTTGGAGTTGATGCTATACACACACATATTACTGTACACGTAGATGGACTGTATTTGTCAGTGAACACATTTTAGCCTATTTAATTCCACTAAGACATAATAGGCAAAAGATCACAGAAGTACTTAATCAGTCTGCTACTTTAATGTCATCAACAATGGTACTGACAGAGTATGTGTTCCCTTCCCACATTTATGGCAATCCTGCCATTGGTAAACATAGGTGTGCTGGTGAGTGTGGCACAGCCCTACACTTTGGAGGTTGTGGGGTGGTGTTCAGCTGCACATTGTGTGATTGATGACTACCTAACCTGTTAACATACATGGTACAGTATTATAGCAGACTAAGCATTGGGTTACACACAACGATAACCCAATGAGGGTACCTGTGTCCACAACATTAACAGCCAACTATATATACCAACTCCAGTATCAATGTTCAGCTCTGCAGTGGGAAAGAGGGCATGTACACATCTACTAACAGTTTTGATGGAAATAATTCCCATCACAGGAGTCCTTTAAAATGTCATCATATGTCAGTCAGTTCATGGACAGATGACCTCCTGTGACATGTATATTCAGCTAACTGAAGTAGATACCTTCACATACACACACACGTACTTGGCAACACTGACAGTAGAACCCCTACCTAGGTACATATTGATAAATATGTTTTTGGTGTAATTGCACACAACACACAGCTGTAGGATGAGTTATGTCCTGAGTCTCTTCTTAGGTGAAGAACATCACCAGGCCTTGTACAGTATGGTAATGGGGGATGTACTGGGTGTTACTGGACAACACATAGTATGCCATACTCTCATAGACACATTGACAAACACATTACATTCATAGACACATCTGCCAGACCTGGGTTTACCAGTGCAAACTAGTGTGTCAGTGAGTCCATTCTGCTACAGATAGCTTGCACACAGCACAGGCATCATTGGCCTGTATAGTATGGTTATATGTATGGTTGATGGTTTATGGTGACAATGGTCCCACATATAATGGACCTTGGAACGTGTGCTGGGGGTACCATGGTGTCACAATAGTATACCCAACACCCACACCACACATTGGGTATGTTGCTCACTGACACCCATGATAATACTCTGATGTACCCACAATCACACATTGACCAGGACTGCAATACAAACCCTTGTCTATCTCAACAGTCCTGCTACAGGGATATGCATTTATTGCACATGCCACTGGGATAGTAGGGTGATTGTTTGTCATGGCTCTCTGAATGTCAGTTACATCACTATGCCTTACATTGTATGGGCCGATGCATTGTATTTGGACAATATGGCCTCAGAATGATGTATCCTACAAATATACACACTTGCACAAATACACATATTTGCCAGGACTCAGCAGGTAACCCATGGCTATGTAGCCATTTGTACAACAGTGCTGGTACTACAAGCTCCAGGTAGCCCATAGGGTGAAGAGTGTGACAAGATACATGTAAGGTGCAGTACAGCAGCAGCCATTTCTAACTATGGCAAAGGGGGGTGCAGTGTGTCAGGAGGTCCTAGAGATATTATCAACTGTAGGTTTACAAACAGATGGACACTGTTATTATCAGCAATGCACAGTAACACATATGTGGGTACTGGGGCCCATAGGAGCAGGTGTTCTTAGGTGTGTACCATGATTTTTTCTATGGATAGATGAGAAGAGTGTGGATATGGGTACAGTGTTATCATGCCACCTGACATTTGTAAGCAGGCCATCTATCAACTGATGTCACATGACTGATTCCTCAGGGTAATGGTTACATGCAACATCCAATCATCAGGCTGTCTCTTGCAGAGGCCCAGTGAGGTGCACCAACTGACCTGTATGCAAACTATATTACATAACATGGCCAGTGTCTGGGTTGGAGACCTGCAACCAAGCAAGTTCTGGTGACTGTGCTAGTGTAGTTGGGGAATCCATGGCATGTGGTGTATACAAGGTGTGGTTTTATACTTGTGGCGTTCATAACACAGCTAGGCAGACATGTCAAAGTCAGTCCAGCACAGATTGCCTGTGAGCAGCCCAGATGGATATCTGACATCTGCACATATGTACAGAGGACAGAGAGACATCAGCTAGACAACCAGTTATGCATTATGATTACTGCTTTGACAGATATACATCTGACACTGATAGGTATGCTAGTACTACATGACAGCAACCCTCAATGACATGTCCTATACACATAGTAATCTCCAGTTAATATCCACATATCAGATCAGAATTGAGTAGCAAGTACTTGATAACACACAGTTCACACACTGACAACACAGTAGTCAGTAGTCAGACTTCAGCTTTGCATGCAAGGGTGTATGGTTCCAGTACTACAATCTGCAATCCACTCTTACTTGGGAAAGCGCTGTCAACAGTGGTAATTTAATACTGTGACTGCATTATAGCCTGGGATACTCCCCGTGTATGAAACACATACTACAGGAAGAGATTGATGTCCTACCCATATATACACAGGTGTTGCAGACAGTATACTCACAACACTTGCCACTGTACTGACAGCACATAGAATCATGTTATGTACATTACATGAAATACACTTATTAATAATGTCATTACCCTGCTTTTTTATCAGACTGGAATGTGATTAGTGCTTACCAAGGCTAAGCTCTACTTAACAGGTGTAACCACTGCTTAAATGTAAATGCTAAGCTGATTTGCACACTGATAAGCAAAGCTTACACAGTGCAAGCACCTATTCTTTTAACCGTATGTTAGCAGTGCATACCATCGCGCAAATCCACGCAAACCTACTTAAAGCTGCTCAAAACTGCCTTAACCACTCTGTATCCAGCAGTCCTTGTTCTGCCTAGCAATAAAATAAATAGCCCTTGCAGGTCTTGAACACAGGACCCAGTACACTATAGTCACAACAATTAACTACTAAGCCTGTGATGATGGCTGATGCTTTGTCAGATATCTCTGTCAGTACACATACTGATTAGTAGTGAACAACTGCTTTGATGTCTAGAATTGTGTAGTACTTGTAAGTGATTTTACTGTTTAATCAACTATGTTGTGATATTTGACTATACACATAAAACATAACTACGGTGTGATACATCTGGAAGGTATTTACAACAGTCAGTTCTACACATAAGAGGGATATGGATATAATAAAATATATATATATGTAGATATATGTGTACATGTACATAGACATATAGATTTATATACATGTTTTTATATATATATATATATATATATATATATATATGTGTGCGTATATTGATATATATATATATATATATATATATATATGTGTGTATATATATATATATATATATATATATATATATATATATATATATATATGTATATGTATGTATGTATATATATATATATATATATATATATATATATATATATATATATATATATATATATATATATATATATATATATATATATATATATATATATATATATATATATATATATATATATATGTTTGTGTATATATATATATATATATATAGGAATGTATTTATATATATAGGAATATATATATTCATATATATATATATATATATATATATATATATATATATATATATATATATATATATATATATATATATATATATATATATATATATATATATATATATATATATATATATATATATATATATATATATATATATATATATATATATATATATATATATATATATATATACATATAAATAATTTAACACAGCAAAAATTAGAAAGGAATGTTACAGGAACACCTATGTTGAATGTAGCAGTATGCATCCACAACATTTTTTTAAAAATGTAATGAAGGGACAAACTCTGAGAATATCTAGGCTTACAGTTAATGAGGGAAAGTTCAGTGAGGAACTTGGTAATCTTGAGAGTTGCTTTTTAGAGAGAGGATATTTTGAGAGGGAAGTTAACAAGGTCCTCTCACAGACCTACACAATGAGACATGATTTAGGTAAACCATGCTTCTCATATAGCATTAGACCAGTAACTGCCCCTAATACTAAATGCAACTTTATTAGGGTTCCAATAACATACTCAAGCAATGTTAAATTACTACAAGATATATTTAAAAAAAAGTGGAATATTCTGTGTGCTGATGAGAAAATAAGACAAATAGTCGGAAATGCTCCGCATTGTGCTTTTAAAAACAAGAAATCTATAAAAAGAATTATTTGTGGTTGAAAGCTGAATCTCCCAGATAATAGCCAGACTACATCACTTGGATACGGTACCTTAGCTTGTAATCAATGTAATTTTTGTAGATATCTTGATTGCTCTGGCATATTTTGCCATCCGGATATAGGCAAGCAATTAACTTTCCGTCTCAGAGCCAATTGCAATAGCACAAATTTGGTGTATTTGAGCTCGTCCATAGAATGTTTTTCATTTTATATAGGTATAACCACCCGCATGTTAAGAGACCGTGTTAGGGAACACTTATATGATATTTCCAGGAACATTGATGCCAATGCTTTGGCACGGCATACTATGGCCATGGGGAGGGAACATGAATTTAGGATCATGGTTATTGAGGTTGTAGCATTTAACACTAGGAAGGGGGCTGTTAGGAACAGGGTAGAGAATATGGAGCTGCAATGGATTATTAGGATGAGGGTGAACATGGGTAAGGGTCTAAATGACAAGCTTTCCATTCACCCGGTGCTTGTCAACAGACCCTTATACACCTATTAATTATTATGTATATATTATTATGTATTTTTTCATTGTATATTTTATATGCATTTTTTATGGTACTGAAACATATTTTTTATTTTAAGATTTTCACCAAAGCTGTTGCTGCTGTTTTTTTAAATGATTAATTGCTGCTATATGATGTCATTTTTTAAGGGTGTATTTAAATGAATGATTTATGTTGTTTGAATTGTCTGAGGAAGCAGCTAGACTGTGAAAGCGCTCACCGTTCTCTTTTTTGGCATATTAAAGCTACTTTTTATAAGCCATGGTTTGGTGCTCTTTCTATGTACATTTCTTGCATTTATATTTTTGTTAGAGCACTGATTTGCTCATACAGCTGCCTGTTTTTACTCATTTCTGTTGTTTTTGGCTAGCTGTATTGGAGCATGGCAGAGGGTACAATACAGATACCTGAATTGAACCATATATCCAATGTGAATAGCTCCCGTGATGTGGGATGAAGGGACATTATTCCATTAATTGAATATACGGAAAATCCACTTTTGAACTTTCAACCACATGCTGTTAACTTACAACCAGAAACAACTTGGGAGTATGACTTTTCAAAGTTGAAGAATGATGTACGGAAGTTAAAATGTTTGCAAATGCAAAGATTTCATTTTGAGGCCTGCCTAAGCTTAAAGATTGTGCCTCGTGGTTTACGGGTATTGAATATGCCCTCTTATGTACAACCTATAGAGACCTACTACTCAAATGGCAGCGTATTAATATGGACAGTATATTTCAATATATGTGCCTTTTAATTGAGATTTTTCAACCCGAGGAAGACACCTTATCAACGGATGTGAATAAAATGCAGACTGATCTCTATGATAAAAATCATTCCACAGTTGTGGATGTCAAGATGGATCAACACATTGACAATATAGCTGTGTTTGAATCACAGCTGCTCACCAGAAGAAGAAAAACCTCCAAAGGGACTCCTTCGATTTTGCCAATGGCCATATCTTTGCATGGCCGAGGGAGTATAACAACCATCACAGCAATGGTCAACAGAGAACTTCAGGACCTGATAATCCTATTAAGGAAAATATTGATTCTAATTCCATGGCCATACATACTTCTACAGTCATTGATAGTAATGTAGCAATGTAGCAGAAGACAGACTTAACATCATAGCTCCACCTCTTGTGACATCTAACGGATTTACCTGATACCACTCCTTCTCAGAATGGTGCGAGACGTAAAGAAGGGGGGTAGACTGTAGAAACTGAAAAATGTAGCTGTAAATCTACACTTTTTTATACTCATGGTGCACATTCTTTTGATTCTCCTTTCCCTATTAGAGGACATGATTTTCAGGAAAGGTCCCGGAGCCTTGGATGGCTGACACTGAAGGCACCTGGACAGGACAACAACGTACAAACAATCACGAAGATGTGGCAAGCACGCAAAGAACATTAGTTTGGAATATTTCAAAATGGCAGTTTTCTGATGATGAACTAGCTCTACTTCAGAAAGCTACAACATTTATACCAGCTAGTAGGATGTGTATAACGGATAATGTTATCTAATTAAAAACATTTACTCATAATGTGATGTTGAAACTACAGTATGTAGGGGCTAACCGGGACAATTCATGTCCTGTGACAGTTTTTAAAAAACCTAGCGGCTACATTCCTATAGCTAATGGGATTGTTGAAGCTTTTGAAAATATGTGTATGAAGGATATATATAAGATATATGATGAAAATATTAAGACTAAATATTTCTATAATTTAAATACAAGTGAGAGGAAAGCTTTAGATAGGCTATGACTAGATACCAATATTTCCATCATACCAGCGGATAAAGGGGGCTCCCTTGTGATGATGGACATTGACTGGTATAGAACAGCTATGTTAGACATGTTAAATGATCTTACTGTTTATGAGAATATTACTCAGGAGGATGTTGAAAGGAGTATTATGTCAATACATAATGGGCTACTTGAGTGTTTACAATGTGAGGCTATAGATAAAGGATTATACCAATATTTGTTGGTCAAGGAAGCATTAATACCAATAATCCAAGGTCTCCCAAACATCCATAAACATCAAACTGAACCACCTATGAGGCCAATAGTGGCAGGCGATGGCTGGGCCACTTAACCACTATCATTATATATTGAACACCGGTTGAAACCTATTGTCCTCAATAACAAATATATCTTAAGGAACACTAAACAGTTTTTGGAAGATCTACATGCATTTGTTGTTGATACAACACCTTCAGATATGTGTATAATGGCCACTTTAGATGTTCAATCCCTCTTTACAGTTATCCCCAATGACCATGGGGTGGACATGCTGAAATGATATCTGGAAGAGGATGGTACCTATGAGTCTAAAGAGACTGACCTCATATGTTTCTTATTGGAAACTGTATTGGGGAATAATTTGTTTTTATTTGAGCATGAGTTATTCCGACAGTCTGGTGGTGTGGCAATGGGGACATCATGTGCCAATAGCTACGCCAGCATTGTCATAGCCACATGGGAACAGGAATTTATATTGAAGAAAGACATGGGTTTCCCCATTATTTTCTTTCTATGACTTGGAGATGACTTGTTTCTTTTATGGGAGGGAGATGAGACTAGTTTCTCTGAGTTTATGGGATATGTTAACAGTACCACGGAATTCATGAGATTTACAGCTAATACCTCTACAACAAGTATACATTTTCTTGATGTCATGATCTATCGATCTGCAACAGGAAAATTTAACACAGAAATATTTAGGAAGGAATGTTACAGGAACACCTATGTTGAACGTAGCAGTATGCTTCCGCAACATATTTTTAAAAATGTAATTAAAGGACAAGTTCTGAGTGTATCCAGGCTTACAGCTGATGAGGGAAAGTTCAGTGATGAACTTGCTAATCTTGAGAGATGCTTTTTAGAGAGAGGATACTCTGAGAGGGAAATTTACAAGGTCCTCTCACAGACCCACACTATGAGACATGACTTAAGTAAACCAAAATCCATTGTAACTACTGTCTGTATATTTTAACTGTGGAGCTTTTCTCCCCGGGTCTCTGCCGAAAATGGACCTACATCCAGTCGGACACTCCCGATCAACAAATGTAAATAAATAAATAAACTTCTCATATAACACTAGACCAGTAACTGCCCCTAATACTAGAGACAAATTTATTAGGGTTCCAATAACATACTCAAGCAATGTTAAACTACTACAAGATATATTTAATAAAAATTGGAATATTCTATGTGCTGATGAGAAAATAAGACAAATAGTTGGTAATACTCTGCGTTATGCTTTTACAAACAAGAAATCTATAAAAAGAATTATTTGTGCTCCAAAGCTGAATCTCCCAGATAATAGCCAGACTACATCACTTGGATACGGTACCTTAGCTTGTAACCAATGTAATTTTTGTAGATATCTTGATTGCTCAGGCATATTTTGCCATCCAGATACAGGCAAACAATTAACTTTCCATCTGAGAGCCAATTGCAATAGCACTACTTTGGTGTATTTGTGCTATTGCATACAATGTTTTTTCATTTTATATAGGTATGACCACCTGCAGGTTAAGAGACCGTGTTAGAGAACACTTGTATGATATTTCCAGGAACAGTGATACCAGTGCTTTGGCACGACATACTATGGCCATGGGGAGAGAACATAAATTTAGGTTCATGGTTATTGAGGTAGTACCATTTAACACTAGGAAGGGGGCTGTTAGGAACAAGGTAGAGAATAGGGAGCTGCAATGGATTATTAGCATGAGGGCAAACATGGGTAAGGGTCTAAATGACAAGCTTTCCATTCAAATGGTGCTTGTCAACAGACCCTTAAACACCTAGTAATTATTATGTTTATATTACTATGTATTTTTTCATTGTATATTTTATATGCATTTTTTATGGTACTGAAACACATTTTTTGTTTTAAGATTTTCAACAAAGCTGTTGCTGCTGTTTTTTAAATGATTAATTGCTGCTATGTGATGTCATTTTTTAAAGGTGTATTTAAATGAATGATTAATGTTGTTTGAATTGTCTGAGGAAGCAGCTAGACTACGAAAGCGCTCACCATTCTCTTTTTTGGCATATTAAAGCTACTTTTTATAAGCCATGGTTTGGTGCTCTTTATATTTACATTTCTTGCATTTATATTTTTGTTAGAGTACTGATTTGCTCATACAGCTGCCTGTTTTTACTCATTTCTGTTGTTTTTGGCTAGCTGTATTGGAGCATGGCAGAGGGTACAGTACGGGTATGTGAAATGAACCATATATCCAATGTGAATAGCTCCCATAATGTGGGGTGAAGGGACATTATTCCATTAATTGAATATTGGGAAAATCCACTTTTGAACTTTCAACTACAGGCTGTTGACTTACAACCAGAAACAACTTGTGAGTATGATGCTACAAATTTAAAAATGGACTTTTCGAAGTTGGAGAATGATGTACAGAAGTTAAAACATTTACAAATGCAAAGATTTCATTTCAAGGCCTGCCTAAGCTTAAAGATTGTGCCTTGTGGTTTACGGGTATTGAATATGCCCTCTTATGTACAACCTATAGAGACCTACTACTCAAATGGCAGCGTATTAATATGGACAGTAGATTTCAATATATGCGCCTTTTAATTGAGTTTTTTCAACCCGAGGAAGACACCTTATCAACGAATGTGAATAAAATGCAGACTGATCTCTATGATAAAAATCATTCCACGGTTGTGGATGTCAAGATGGATCAACGCATTGACAATATAGCTGTGTTTGAATCACAGCTGCTCACCAGAAGAAGAAAAACCTCCAAAGGGACTCCTTCGATTTTGCCAATGGCCATATCTTTGCATGGCCGAGGGAGTATAACAACTATCACAGCAATGGTCAACAGAGAACTTCAGGACCTGATAATCCTATTAAGGAAAATAGTGATTCTAATTCCATGGCCATACATACTTCTACAGTCATTGATAGTAATGTAGCAATGTAGCAGAAGGCAGACTTAACATCATAGCTCCACCTCTTGTGACGTCTAACGGATTTACCTGATGCCACTCCTTCTCAGAATGGTGCGAGACATAAAGAAGGGGGGCAGACTGTAGAAACTGAAAAATGTAGCTGTAAATCTACACTTTTTTATACTCATGGTGCACATTCTTTTGATTCTCCTTTCCCTATTAGAGGACATGATTTTCGGGAAAGGTCTCGGAACCTTGGATGGCTGACACTGAAGGCACCTGGACAGGACAACAACATACAAACAATCAAGAAGATGTGGCAAGGACATGAAGAACATTAGTTTGGAATATTTTGAAATGGGACTTTTCTGATGATGAACTAGCCCTACTTCAGAAAGGTACAACATTTATACCAGCTAGTAGGATGTGTATAATGGATAATGTTATCTAATTAAAAACATTTACTCATAATGTGATGTTGAAACTACAGTATGTAGGGGCTAACCGGGACAATTCATGTCCTGTGACAGTTTTTAAAAAACCTAGCGGCTACATTCC
>NC_056732.1:886224708-886232208 GCF_019279795.1 Protopterus annectens
ATGCAATTAGCGAGTGGGGGACTGCTATTCATGCATAGGCCATCAGCTGATCATGAGCATTCCTTACAATAGTCAAGCTGCTGCCTATGCAAAACACTTGTACTTTTCCATATCCACCAGAGAGGGAGAGAGAAAGAGAGAGACAGTGAGACAGAGACAAATTAAGAATGGAAGGGTGTAATACAGCAAAAGCCAAGTGTGTTTGTGTAGGACACATGGGTGGAGAGTGTTCTCTGAGTACTACAAGGGTTACCCATATTGTTCACCAATCCATTATGTCACATGTGGGGCTATGGATTGTGTACACCAGCCTCTTTGCTGTTTGACATCTGTTGCCCTTGTAAGGTGGACATTGTAAAATATAATTTAGCAAAACCTGCCCCACAATGCCTCCTGTCATTACACAAGCACAGCAATCTCCACACAGGATACTGATGACAGACCTACACACACACTTGCCATTACTGAGATTTAAACTCTTAACTAGCTATGTATTGCTACTATAGTATGCTACATTTATCGCACACACCACAATGCTTATTAGGTGAATGTTGTCCCAAGGTACTTCTATGGTGAGGAACATCACTAGCCCTTGTAAATACTAGCATTGGGTGATGTAGTCGGTGAGAGTTTACAAAAAATTATTTTACCCTAATCACACATTTCCATTTGCCAGTGGTGGGGTTCAAACCACAATCTAACAACCTTTACAGGTCATTATGTTACCCATTTACTACATGCATCACTGTCCTGACATAATTTGGGCTTCACAATAGGTACTTGTAAGGTGAATGCTATCTGCAGGACTGCTAAGTTCAGGCTCTGAGATGTGTACTGGCTGTAAATGGGGCCAAAATCATTGAGGTACACACATACATATTTACCCACATAAACACATGACACAGATAAGATTCAAACCCATAGCTGTGTATTAACTGTTACTATGCTGTTCTGCACTTATAGCATAAACCATGGGCCTTATAGGGTTTGTTTTTTTCCAAATGTGTATTTGAAGGAGAATGATGTCAGAAGGCTTGGTAAAGTAGGGCAATGAGAGGTGTTGTGACTGTGACTGGCCTCAAAATCATTAAACACTAATCACACTCACAGTTGCCATGTCTGTAATTAGACCTCCTACCTGACTAGTAAGTTATACTATAGCATTATGCAGTTATCGTATGCGTCACATAGATTATAGGGCTAGGCCTTATCCAAAGGTGTATTTCAAGGTAGATGACATCAGCAGGCTTGGTAAATTGAGGCAATGGGAGGTGCAGTGTCTATGAATGGCCTCAAACACACAAACACACACACATAGAGTTCAACAGTTTCCATGTCAGGGATTAGAACTCCTACTTAACTAGAACATCACAATATAGCATTACACAGTTATAGCACATGCTACAGAGCTTATAGGGCACGCCCTTATCCAAAGGTATATTTCAAGGTGTATGGCATCAGCAGCCTTGCTAAAGTAGGATAATGGGAGGTATAATGTCTATGAATGTCCTCAAAATCATTGATCCCTACACACAGAAATACAAACAGAGTTTCACAGTTGCCATGTTTGGGATTAGAGGTCCTACCTAACTTGTATATCACTATAGCATTACGCAGTTATTGCACGTGCCACGGAACTTATAGGGCTAGCCCTTATCCAAAGGTGCATTTCAAGGTGAATGACATCAGCAGCCTTGCTAAAGTGGGGCAATGGGAGGTGTAATGTCTATGAATGGCCTCAAAAATTATTGATCCCTACACACACACAAACAGTTTCATAGTTGCCATGTCTGGGATTAAAACAACTACCTAAGTAGTACATCACACTACAACATTACACCGTTATTGCATGTACCACAGAGCTTACAGGGATGAATGTTGTCCAAGGAGGTATTTCAAGGTGAATGACATCAGCGGGCTTGCTAAAGTAGGGCAATGGAAGGTGTAGTGACTGTGAATGGCCTCAAAAGCATTGATCTCGACACACACTCAGAGATTCACAGTTGGCATGTCAGGGATTAGAACTTCAACCTAACTAGTACATCACACTATAGCACACAGACACACACACACACACACACACACACACACACACACACACACACACACATATATATATATATATATATATATATATATATATATATATATATATATATAGATATACACACTAGGCCAGTGGGGAGTGCAGTGTGTGTGAATGGGCCAGAAACCATTCCTCTGGAAACACACACACAACACTCAGTCACACACAACATTACATTTGACAGAACTGTGTATATGACTGCTAGATGAATAATAACTTGTACTGTCATATTACCCAGTTATCACAAGCACCACAGACACTATAGCGCTGAGGGCTACTAGAAGCAAATGTCTACATTGATAGTCATTGGCACATCATGTGATATTGGCCAATTGGATGTGTGGTGGGTGGGACAGGCCTCATGATGGGAAGCTATCTGTCACTGTCTGTCTCTCTCCCCCACATCTGTTTGTGTATGTTTGACCTATTATAGTGTGTTGTCCTTGGATATATGTGTGTATTCCTATCCAATGTGTGTGCAAAGCATTACTGGTATGCAATGTGGTGTGTGTGCACAGACATCTGCGACTGACAGATATGTATAGTCCACTGTTGTTGCCAGACAAGGGCTTCATTTCTGTTTAGTGTGGGAGCATGCCCAGTATGACCCTTCTGTATTTTGTTGTCAGACATGGGCTTTGTTTCTCTAAGTGTGGGAGCATGCCCAGTATGACCTTCTGTACTGCATGTGTGAATCCATTCCAGGTAGGTTGTACTCCATTACAGGCATTTGTGTTCTACACCTACAGCTAGCAACCTGTTTTTGCAGGATATCTGTAGATCCAACCTGTAGATAGGTTGACAATAAGGAGTCATAATGGGCAAAGGATAATGAAATGCTGTAACTGTGTGTGCGCTGCTTCTGCTACATGGTTTTGGTGTTAGCAGAGATATTCAGACATATGTACTGTTTTACACTGTGATGTATTATGACATCAGCTACTGATAGATATACTTATTTGCTCGCAGTAATTTCCTGGGGAATACAATAAGAATGAAGATGTGTCCAGTATTGTGGTCTGCAGCCTACATATTCTTGCACAATCATGCCATTCTGGAGGGGGAGGTACAGACACTTGCTGATAGATCTGTGTAAATGGTCCAGCACCTTAGTACTGTGGTGGCTGAGGATCCCATGCTTGTACATCTATCGATGTGACAGAATGGCCATATCCTGCTGTGGCCATACTTCTCGGCTGTACAGATTTACAGAGGTTCCCAGAGGCAGGGCTCATACATCTGGTCATTTCCCCTTCACATTGTGGTTTACAAGCAGATTTATAGCCACCCAATCCTGGGTTTGCAGGCAGGGGTAGTATGGGCACACATCAGAGTTTCAGACTTTACACTCCATGGTGTCCATGCTTCTACCCCCTCTATTATTCTATCCTCTTCCTAATATTATGCAAGCAATATCTGATAAGTATAACTACACTTATCACTTCATCCTTGCAGTATTTAGGGGTTGGTCCACAGTTCATGCAGTAGGACATGGTGGACATGCTACTGGGATTTGTCAACATGGCCTTGCATTTGTGTTCTGTGGACGATATTATGTCATTATTTGGAACTTCATGAGATAATATACATTGGCAGTACGGGTAAGACACAGGCCTTTGACAGAGGGCTGTAAGGCATTTTGTAGTGATGCAGGCCATCTGTAGCAGGCCAGTGCATTCACTCCTACAGTCCCAGGCTGCAAGTCACTGGATTCCCATGGGGTGACAGGGTAGGTGTGCAAGGTGTTAATGGCAATAGTTTCTGTTCTTATTAATCCATTGGTGTGGATGCTGGCAGGGTGCTGCTTACAGCTAGGGACACACCTGCATGGGACACCTCTTCAGCATGCTGTATTCTATGTGTATTCCCATACAGAAGTGGGGGTCATATTTTACTTATTCCCAACAGCAGGGATATGACCTGTGATGAACCTGTGGCTGATGGAGGGGTGAGCTGAGTGCATGTGTGCTATGGAAGCATCTTGCAGCTGACTCACAGATATACGTGGGGCATTCCCCTTTTGCTGGCTTGTGCAGGGACATCAGCGGTTTCTCAGTACTTCATAACTGTGCCTTTTGTGGTCTGCTAATGTTTGGCCAGACTACATCAGTATTGCATACTACACAGACAACTAATGTGCTGCCAGCCTATATGTACAATTCCAAAGGTGTGCCCGTTTGACAGTAACATTTTATACACTCTCTGTCTAGGGTACTTCCACCTGAGTACTGTGTGTATGTCTGGGCCCACTTTCATGCCATGTCCATCTTTCATATGGTGACAGATATTACATCCAAACAATTAGTATGGATTACTGCTGGATTGGGACTTGCTGGGATGCATTGTGTTTGTCACTGCAGTTGTTAGAACTTGGCCCTGTCATCAACAGTACTGGCCATAGGCCACTAGAACACAACCCTACATGCCTACATGCTGACCACTTTCACACAATATACAACACACAACAACATAACACACAGAGCCCTGTATATTGAAAACATGCAACAATATATCCTGCTAATCTGGTCAGCTCAGGTAATCTGTACTCCACTGTTATTATACCCACACTTACATGTTACTATATTTCTACGTAGGATTGGGTGGGGGGGGGGGGTCACACCTGACAATTGTAAACATTTGCTATGACTGTACTGGTATTTCAGGTACTCTGTTGGCTTCCATTTCATTCTGTATTCTGTCCTATCATGCAGACTACAGACATATCAGTGTAGTACAGATCTTAGGTTTTATTGACCTACATTTCAGTTTCAGACTTCTTACCCTTCAGAACTAACATCCAACTGCTTGACTTGTTGTAGTCTTTCTGTGTCGGTCTGGAGGGGGGCTGTTCTCCATTGCCATCAATCGGTGGCCTTAGCACAGCCTTTTTTTGTGGTCATCTACACCTATCCTGCTGGGTGAGACTCTTGTTGGGTATGTGAGCCTCACTGACATGCATGTGTGTGTCCTATGGATACACATTTGGCCCACCACATGCCCTGTAGTGGGATTTGTCATCTTGTCTAGTACTGCCTACTATGCTGACACCAGTATTTGTTGTGGATTTCATGCTGCCCATATAGATGTCTAGTTTCTCCTGCCATCCCATTCAGCCACCCAATTCCCTTGCATGATCACATCCATACCATAGATACAAGTAGCAGAACATACTACTCCATTCAGCAATTGATAGGGATAATGACTTACCTTGTGGCTGTGCCAGTATTGAGGATGGTGCTGGAGGGCTGACTTTGTCAGATGCAAATAGTAAACTCCCTATACATGGTTAAGCACAGGTAGTGTCATGTTTGGCATTCCTTTTACTGTATGTGTGAGTCAGAGAGAGGTGTCATTCCCTGGGTTCCAACCGTGTCAGTGTATGTGCTATGCATTGCCTCTTTGCCAAGGTCTGGGCATACTGGGCATGCCTCCTTCTTCCTATAGGGGCAGGCTCAGGTTACTCCTCCTCCGAGTCAGTCTGGTCTGTCCTGGCCTTGGCAACGGTGGGGGGCTAAGTGGCCCTGCCCCATGCTGTTCCTGCTGCAGCTGTTTCTGCAGGATCATATTGTGTAGCATGCCACATAAAATGACAATTTGGATGCATGTAGCTGGAGAGTACTGCAAGGCTCCACCAGATATGTCCAGACAGTGGAACCATGACTTGAGCATCCCAAACACATGCTCTATTATCATTCTGATTTATGCATGTGCCTCATTATGGAGTTCTTGTTCGGGTGTGTGTGCATTTCTGATGGGTGTCATCAGCAATGACTCCAGGGTATAACCAGCATCCCCCACTATGTGGCCATATGGGATGTCCCCACTGGCAAATCTCTGGTACAGATGCATCATATGCCAGATGTGGGAGTTGCGATAGCTTCCAGGGCTGCCAGCACACACATTCATTATAATGCCCTGGGCATCACACATGACCTGGCTGTTGATGAAGGGGAAGCCCTTGTGGTTTATGTAGACCCTACCCCACTCGCCGGGTGGTGCTTTGATGTGTATGTGCATACATTCTATAGCACCCACTACCTCAGGGTATTCTGCTATTTGGTGGAAGAGATACATATTGCTGGTCAACGGCTCATGGGTGTTGTGGAAATATATGTGCTCACCGGCATGTGCTGACATGGCATCCAGGAACTGGTGGAGTACCCTGAATGCCGATGCCTGTGAGATCCCCATGATATTCCCAGCTGGCCTTTGGAAGGTACCTGTGGCTAGTATTCTTAAGCCTACACATACCTTGGTATCCACTGGGATGGGTTCCCCTCTGTTGGTTCTGTGCATGAGGTGTGGCAGGCTCAGCTCAACATTTTGGTGTAGGAGGTGCCTGTCCACTCTATAGCGCTCCACTATTTCCAGCTCATGTAGCCCCTGGTAGGTTACCCTGGGTCTGTACACTCTTCTCCTTCTCCTCACTGTGGGTTGGTCATCAGCATTCTCATCCTCAGCACCCTCAGCCTCTTCCACATATTGTTTATGAGAGCAAAAGTAGCCCCTATCATTTTGTTGCTTTTATTAAGTAAAATTTCCCTGTTTATGTACACCAGTGGTGTAGTGTTTGTGGGAAAAACCAGAGGCAAAGGTATTTGCATAGTTTATAGTAGTGTGCTGTGCTGGACTGCTGCCTGTGTAATTGGTTGATTCTGATACATTTCACCTGTCAGCTATGCTAGTTCTTCTTGATTACCTTCCTACTGCTGTTTTCCCTTCCCATTGCCTTCCTTTTTAAACCCCAAGACATGCCGCGCAAACACAGTGCTCAGATGTGAATGGAGCTGCTGTTTCCTGGTTTATTTATTTATTTTTGTTTAAAACCCAGTGCGTGGCGTGCACACCCATTTAGGCAATTGAAATACTACTAGGCAGCTTCAGACACACCTCCTTCCTTAGATGTGCTTAGCTAAGAGCAAACACAGGCCACAGAGCACCAATAAGCTTACAGCATGCATGACACCCCCCCCGTATGAAGTCACACCATGGTAATACTGCACCTACACGGTTGGGTGCAAGCTAGCACTGAGGGGAAATCTGTGATTCAGTATCATTGCCTTCATTTGTATAGGTTTGACTGCTAATACATGGTTACAACACCGACACTCAGCCTTCCCCCTTAGCAACCACTATTCCATGGTCTTTTTGTATTATGCATGCCATTGACTATTATGGCAAAATTATGATTCTGGTTTAAAAGCTTATTTTCAGCATTTTTTTAATTGTTTTCAGGCCGATCCCATTTGTGCACTGCTGCCCTACACTAAATGGCTGGAATCGGCCAAAAACAAAAGTTAATTTTTATAATTTTGCAACTAGTTTTCATGCCTATGGCCATATATTTGGCCTTTGGCATGCCTAACCCTTCTAATACATAAATTTTTATGAGCTGTCATGCCTCCATTTTGTAG
>NC_056732.1:886237208-886287208 GCF_019279795.1 Protopterus annectens
GATCAAATTTTACATAATGTTTATTGATGACTTTTTTGGTATGAGAGGTACTGAAGAAGAGTTGAATTAATTTTTATACAAAAAAAATAGAAATGTGGATTTTTTAGAATATAGAAGCACCAGGCATGAAAATAAAACAGTATATTTGGACACCTGCATGTATATAAAAAGGACAAAGGTTTCAAGTTTGTATCAGCAACAAAAACCCAGGTAATAATTATTTGTTACATTGTACTAGCAGGAATCCTTCTGACCATCATTCATTTGACCTCTGAGAGGGAAACTGAGACAATATTTCTTCCAGACCAGTAGAAAGATTTGTTGTGAGGGGTTATCCTAAAGGTTTGGTGGAAGACAGCATCCAATTTTCAGAATCTGAGTAAAAAAAATAACAGATAAACAGTGGGATATCACTATGTGTATTACATGCAGTAGTGACAGTGTTGCTATAAAAAAGGTCATTCAAGATAATTGGGTTCTTTTTAAGGCAAATTAAGGCATTTTTAAATGCCTAGGTGAAAATCCCAGATTTGTGTTTAGAAAGGTAGAAACTTGAAATAAGTTTTTAAATATAAAGAAACGCCCTTTATATGGAAAGGGGGATATGCAGAAAAGGAAAATTTATAAATGTCAAGCTTGCGGGATGTGTAGATTTGTAAAAGATGGAGTCAATCCCCAGAATTCAGCAAGCCCTGCATGGCATGCAGGAATAGTGGAGGAGCTGCTGTAGGCAATATGGCTACCAAGAGATCCAGGAACAAGATGTGCATGAGCGCTCATGCACTATTCCTGCATGAACACAGCTCCTGTATGCAAATTACCCCATTTTCAAGTGAAAACCATGCGAATGAAGTGAAGTTGTGATCCAGGAAGCTGGCAGCTGGCCGTGCAGGACTAGTGTAGTCTGCAGAAATGTAATCGGTTAGTAACCGAGTACATTTCTGCAAACTACAAAACGGAGCCATGGCAGATCCAAATAAAGGTTGTATATAATGTGAAAAGCATGTCAATGGTCAAATATATGGCCATTGTCATGGAAAACAGTTACAAAAAAAATAACTTTTATTTTTTTTTTAGCCAATTTTAGCTGTTTAAGCATAGGGCAGCAGCGCGCAAATGGGATCGGGCCAAAAAAAAAACTTGAAATAAGCATTCAATCCAAAAATCACAATTTTGCCATTATACTCAATGGTATGCAGAAGACAATAATGCCAGTGAATAGTGGTTGCTAAGCGGGAAGGCTCAGTGTCAGACTTGTAACTAGGCATTAGCAGGCAATCCTATGCAAATGAGAGGAATGATACTGTAGGTGCTGTAGGTGTAGAACACAAAAGCCTGCACTGGAGTACAACCTACCTGGAATGAATTCGCACATTCAATACAGAAGGTCATACTGGGCATGCTCCCACACTTAGAGAAACAAAGCCCATGTCTGACAACAAAATATTGAAATTTCATACTGAGAATGCTCACACACTTCTGAAGCCCATGTCTGGCAATAACAGTGGACTGTACATATCTGACAGTCACAGATGTTTGTGCACACACTCCTCAGTACACACCAGTCATGCTTTGCACACACATTGGATAGGAATAATCATATATATCCAAGGACAACATACTATAATAGGCCAAAATTACACATACATAGATGCGTGTAAGAGAGTAAAAGACAGTGACAAAAAGCCTCCCATCATGAGACCTGACCCACCCAGCACACATCCAATTGGCTAAAACCACTTGATGTGCAAATGTCAACCACTGTAGACATTTGCCTCTTGTATCTCTCAGGACTTTAGTGTCTGTGGTGCTTGTGCTAACTGTGTAACATGACTGTACAAGTCAATAGTCATTTAGCAGTTTTATACACATACCTGTGGGATATAAACCTGTGTGTGCCTGAGTGTTGTGTGTCTGCTTCCAATGAATGGGTTATGGCCCATGCACACACATTGTACTCCCCATTGCCCTACTATGGCAAGCCTGCTGATGTCTTTACTTTGAAATACATGTCTGAGGAAGGAGTGGCCTTATAAGCTCTGTGGCGCATGCTATAACTGCGTAATGTTATAGTGTGATGTATTAGTTGGGTAGGATTTTTAATCCTAGACATAACAACTGTGTGTGTTTGTTTGTGTAGGGATCAATGCTTTTGAGGCCATTCACACTCACTACAATTTCAAATGCCCTAATTTTGCAGGCCTGCTGATGTCATTCACTTTGAAATACACCTTTGCGGAAACAGGAACCTAGTAATCTCTGTGGCGTGTCCTGTAACTGTGTAATGAACTAGCTAAGTAGGAGTTCTATTCCCAGACATGGCAACAGTAGAGCTTTGTGTGTGTTTATCTGTGCAGGGATCAATGCTTTTGAGGCCATTCACAGTCACTACAACTTCCATTGCCCTACTTTGGCAGGGCTGCTGATGTCATTCACTTTGAAATACACCTTTGGGGAAGAAGTAGCTCAGTAATCTCTGTGGCATGTCCTATAAGTGTGTAATGCAGAAGTGTGATGTACTAGTTAAGTAGGAGTTCTATTCCCAAACATGGCAACTGTAACACTTTGTGTGTTTATCTGTGCAGGGATGAATGCTTTTGAAGCCATTCACAGTCACTACAACTTCCATTGCTCTACTTTGGCAAGGTTGCTGATGTCATTCACTTTGAAATACACCTTTGGGGAAGGAAAAGCCCAGTAATCTCTGTGGCACGCCCTATAGCTGTGTAATGCTGTAGTATGATGTATTAGTTAGGAAGGAGTTCTATTTCCAGAAATGGCAATGGTAGAGCTTTGTGTGCGTGTTTATCTGAGTAGGATTTAATGCTTTTGAGGCCATTCACAGTCACTACAACTTTCATTTCCCTACTTTGGCAAGCCTGTTGATGTCATTCACTTTGAAATGCACCTTTGGGTAAAAAGTAGCCCAATAATCTCTGTGGCACATTATGTAACTGTGTAATGCTGTAGTATGATATTCTAGTTAAGTAGTTCTATTCCCAAACATGGCAACTGTGTGTGTGTGTGTGTGTGTGTGTGTGTGTGTTTGTGTGTGTGTAAGGATGAATGTTTTTGTGGCCATTTACGATCACTAGGCACACCTAAAAATGGAGAACATTGTTATCTGTGCAGTAACAGAGACCTGATCCAAGGCTCCAGAGAGCACCCCTGCAATACCAGGTACACCTCTCACCACACCTGTCGGACATCAATCCAGGACCAAAACAATAAAGGTGGAGGAATGTCCATATTCAAGAAAGGATATTCACACCGCCAGTCTAGTTGCCCAACAGAATGTGTCTGAAATACATACCCCCGGTGCAACTAACACTAGGTCAGACTGCAATCCAAATTGTATAGCTTGCTACAGATCCCCCACCATGCCCCAAGATTTCCACTACAGCTTTTGAAACATACGGGGAAATATGATGATACATCCAAACACACTAATACTGGGTGACTTACACTACTCTGCCATTAACTGGGACAAATACTTGTGCACCAGCACATGTGCCCAACGGTTCCTGGAAGTCATAATTCCCAATGCCCTGAATCAAGTAACCCATAATCCCACCAGGGGCTCAAATATCCTAGACCTGGTCATTACCAACATGGGAAATCAATGCTCCACACCTATGGTCACCCCATCGGTGGTCAGGTCTGCCCATGAGCTAATCACCCTTAACATCCACATCTCTCCCTCACACCCCAGTAAGGAAACATCTGTAACACACATCTCCAAAACCAGCATCATGCTACACATGTCAGACATGACTAACGTCATGTCACCCATGCATATGGGAACTGAAAGGATGACTGCTGAAGCCTACATGAAGGCACTGTACGATCACATCCACTCATGCATGAATCGTGCCATCCGATATAGTACCAAGATGCTCCCCACCAAGAAAAGGAAGCCAATGTGGTGGCCCCTGCCATAAACATACTGTACAACAAAAGAAAGACACTGCTGCAGAAATGGGGAAATTTCCAAAATGCTCCCTTACCAGCCGCAGTATGAAGCTGAGATCCCTCATAACATCCACCAAAGCTAGTTACGAACATAATATAGCCAAAGATGCCAAAGACAACTGCAAGCCATTCCATAGCTATGTCAAGAATCTAAATGGCAATGCTCAGATCTACTCTGAGCTACAACAGGATGGTATTTAAATATACTGCTCCCAAGGATATTGCCAATATCCTTGCAGATCGATTCTGTGCTAACTGCACCCCTTTCACACCCCCGGAAAGGCCCACCTCAACACTGAAAAATTGCCAGATTCTGGTAATAATGGTCACATAGGTTAAAAACACACTCTCCAGAGCTAAGACAACAGCAGCTATGGGACCGGTCAACATCCTGGGCTGTGAACTAGTTGAACTACAACATGAACTGGCACCTCACCTATGTGCCATGTCTAATCATAGCTACACCTCAGGCTTCATGCCCACTGTGTGGTGCACAGCTACAGTTATCCCAGTCCACAAGGGGGGATCCACCATGTATCCTGGGAACTACAACCCCAGCAGTATGACATGCCTGATCTGCAGAGCCATTGAATATATTATCATGGAAATTAAAACAAAGGCATTGGCAACCTGCAAACACTGGACCCCAACCAGGTTGGGTTTGTGAAGGGCTGATCTTGTCACCTCAACCTGATTTACAACTGTGAATCAGTCTCCAGAGCTGTGGATAAGGGTAAGGTGGTTCACAAAGCCTATCCAGACCTCAACAAGGCCTTCAACACCATCCCCCAGTCTAGAATCATAGATAAATGTATCAAGCTGGCCATTAATCCCTATGTCACCCAATGGGTTGCCAAATGCTGTACTGACAGAAACCACACTGTAAATGTAGGTGACACCAAGCCCAGTCCCAGACAAGTGACAGTTGGAGCACCTTAGGTTTCAGTCCTGGCACCACCCTTGTTTGGCATCTACTGCTCTGAAGTACAATACAACAGTAAGGGACTCTGGCAAAGAAAGGTCACAGATGACTGCACACTGGGAGCCAATGTTGAATCCCCACATGATGTGGATATTTTACAGAAGGGCCTTACAGAAAAACACATGCTTTGTGCCTGAGCCATGGCCTCAAGATCAATGGCAAGAAATGTATAGTTGTCCCCTTTGGGAAGGGACATGTACCTGTGAAGTACCACATAGGTGGCAGTACACTAAACACCTAAAGTGTGATAAGAGACTTAGGGACACAGGTGGAGAGTGCACCCACCTTTGATAAACACATCGCCACAACAGTCGGGAATTCCACGTATGTGGCACACCTCATCACTATGGGCTTTACATCCAAGAAAAAGGAGGCCATTGTCCCATTGTAGTCATCTCTCAGCAGACCCAGTACAGAATACAATGGGTTGTTATGTATGTACCTCACAAGAGATCTGCAACAACTAGAAAGGCTGCAGACATACCTCACTAAAAGAATCACAGGCCTAAATCTGATGCCCTATGCTGACCATCTGAAAATCATCCAGCTATATATCACATATTGTGTTCTCAGAGGCGATCTCTGCTTAACACATCATGCCATGTCAAACCCACAGCTGTTGGAATGCTATACTTAAAGAATTCCAAACCCTCACAGCCACATGCTCCAGGGATCCAAATCTTGTCAGCACAATGAAGAATACATGCTGTAGAGATGTGTTATTGACCCAGAGACTATGCAGACTCTGGAATAGACTGCCCATATATGTCAAGCAGAGTGCCTCTTTGGCCTCCTCAAAAGGAACCTGGACGATTGAATGGGAAATTGACCTCAGGGATAATGTCAGTTGCCCTGCTAGACTGGGGTTCAGGGAAGTAAATATTGTGGGAAGACATAGCCAGGGAGTTGTCATGGCTAGGCATTTATAGGGCCTAGGGCAGATAGCCTAGTACCAACCTATGAACCTATGAACCTATGACCTACACTTTCCATTGCCCAACTTTGGCAAGGCTGCTGATGTCATTCACTTTGAAATTCACCTTTGGGAAACGACAAGCCCAGTAAGTTCCATGGTGCATGCTATAACTGTGTAATGCTGTAGTGTGATGTACTAGTTAGGTAGGAGTTCTAATCCCAGACATGACAAGTGAAAAGGTTTGTGTGTGTGTTTGTTTGTCTGTGTAGGGATCAATGCTTTTGAGGCCATTCACAGTCACTACAACTTCCATTGTCTTACTTTGGCAAGCCTGCTGATGTCATTCACTTTGAAATACAACTTTGTGGAAGGATTAGTCCACTAAGTCCGTGGCACATGCTATAACTGCATAATGCTGTAGTGTAATGTACTAGTTATGTAGGAGTTATAATGCCAGACTTAGCAACTATGAGACTTTGTGTGTGTGTGTGTGTGTGTGTGTGTGTGTGTGTGTGTGTGTGTGTATGTGTGTGTGTGTGTGTGTGTGTGTGTGTGTGTGTGTGTGTGTGTGTGTGTGTGTGTGTTTGCCATACGCATCCTCTGTGGAGGTAGCTGTGAGTGTGTAACAACAGGACTCATTGTGGAGTGGGTTTTGCAAATTTTGTATATGGTGGGTCTATTATATGTCACAATGTCTACCTTACAAGAATAACAGATGTCAAACAGCAGAGAGGCTAGGGTAGACAATCCATACCCCTACATGTGACATCATGGCTTGAGGAACAATATAGGCAACCCTTGTATTTCCCGGAGAACACTCTCCTCCCATGTCTCATACACAAACATACTCAGCTAGGGAACAACCACTATGTTGGTAGTTCCCTGCATATTGCCCACAGATAGTAACCATGGTGTGATTGCAGTGGACTAAAGAGGTCATGGCACCCTGTCCCATCCCTACAATAGGCATATCATTGCATACAGTGCTCCTTTACTATGTTCCCCACTGGACGCCTGCAACAACTGTAGAGCCATCAAAAATAACCCACAAAGGACATACCATGCCTTATACACATGCCCTGTATGGCTATATGCCACTGACACCAGGGGATACCTGTTTCATGTTGTCAATGTAGGTGCAGGGTCAAGCTGGTGTCCATTGCCAGTTCTCACCACACGAGGTCAGGAATGGCACATCTGATGATAACAATCTGTCTACACAACATGCTGCAGACACCTCAGGTACACTTCCACATGTCATAGAACATGCATGTGGGGCATGTGCACATCCCAGACACCGTCCATGTCATGGAATATAGAACACATACATGGCAAGCTTTGCACAGCACTGGCCACCCACAATAGTAACCCAGATGACTGGATGGTGAATACAATACCCACCTGTGTGGGTCAATCCAGACACTACACCCCTGAGCCACACTGCAGAACATTGTCATGTGGCCTGATGCCAAGGTGCACCCTTTACCTAACCTTGTACAGCCTTCTGGCACAGTCAACCACTGCACACCTGTGAAGCAATGCACCCATGCATGTCAGTACTGGCAAACCTGTGTGTGTGTGTGTGTGTGTGTGTGTGTGTGTGTGTGTGTGTGTGTGTGTGTGTGTGTGTGTGTGTGTGTGTGTGTGTGGAGTATAATGATATGGATGCCATTCACACTCACTACACCTCCCATTGGCCTACTGAAGCAGGCCTTCTGATGTCAGATACCTTGACATACCCTTTGCCCATATATCTTCCTGACAACCCCTGTGGTGCATGTGATACCTGCGTATTATTGTATTGTGGCAAACTAGCTAGTTAGGAAGTCTAATCCTGACCCTGCCAACTATCATAATGTGTGTGAGTCCCTGAGAGAGTGTGGTTGTCTCGACCTTGTACCTATTCTTGTGGACGTTTACTACACCTACCTTATCCCTCCTTTATCATTATTGCTGGTATCACTCACCATCGAATATAACTTTGGAGAGCTTGCCAACATGTAAGCTCTGTGGCGCATGCAATAACTGCATAAACATGTGATAACAATACATAGTCAGGTAGGGGGTTGAAACCCTGTACTGTTAAGTGTATGACACAAACATGCTTTGGTTTTACTCTCCCATCCACTCCCTGACTTACTTTGTTTATGTCTGTCTCTCTCACTCCCTTTCTGGTGGATGTGGAGAAGTACACCTGCTGTTCTTAGGCTGCAGCTTGTGTTTTGTAAGTGATGCCCATGATCAGCTGATAGCCTCTGCACTAATTGCAGTCCCCCACTAGCTGATTGCATGTGGAAAAGCTGTGGTAAAATTCCCATAGCCAATTGCATGGAAACACACTCCTATGACTAGGAACATCATGTGGGTGTTTGCCCTTTTCATTCACTGTGAGCAGGACTTCATGTCAGTGTTTGGTGAACAGCATCACAGATGGTAGTGGGATATACCTCTAACAACATACACTGTGGAGACAGGCCAACAAACAGGAGGGGGATGTTCCAGACATGACAACATAATGTAAGTGTTGCTCTTCTGCATTTGGAGTAATGTTGGTTTAACATGATTTTTGTGGATATGGCTGGTCTACATGATTTAATACCTGTCATGACAGTCTTATGTGTTTGAGGAAACTCTCACCTGTACGGTTATCTGCAGACTGGCCAGTGTTTGGAGACTTATGTGTCTTGTGTTACTCACAGTTCATCTATCTTAGAACTGCAGAAGCATAGTCTGAGGATTGCAGTCAGTACATGGTGACAGCTATGAAAATAACTGACTTCATATCCCTAATAGAACATATGTCACAACAAACCCTGTTACAACAGTAAATTTATGAGGTTATCATAGCAACATGCCAATATTGGTCCAGTCTTTGTGCCTCCAGCTACAAGTCAGTCAACCTTTGTACATATGTCATACAGTAAGAGGTGCATGTGTTCTGTACAACATTATTTATTGACATCATACCTGATAAAAAGCCAGTCAGATTTCAGACTGCTAGACATGTTATGTATAGTAGAGGGTGTATTTGAGGACATAATCTGGGCATTCTGTGGTTGTGTGTACAGTAGTGAGGTCTGTGTACTTATGGTGATTGTCGACAGTATGTGTATTGCGAATATATACCTTGGCCTGTGTACAGACTGTGGTAGATGTCATTGTTCTTAGTAATGTTCTATCTGATGTTACATACTGCTCCAGTGTATGGTACCCTATTGGCTTACATGTCTGTAGGGCCAAACACACACATGTCCCATACCACACACAGACATCGGACCATAATGTGTCGTGGCCCAGTATATGTAGGGTTAGTGTGTGTGGCAAACATGAGGTTGGTGTTGATCAGACAGTCCATATATGGTAATATTAAGCTTGCTTACCATATGTGGTGGTGTTCACATTGGTTGTGGGTATGTACTTTCACATAGCTGGCTGTTACTCTGTGCTGTGACATGCCTGTAGAGCCAGCTATATTTGCAGGTACATGTGCATTCCCCCACAAGAAATGTAGGCCAGTGTTGTAGCAGTCTGCATGTAGTTTGAACAGTGTTTTGTTACATGCCTAACAGCTTAGTGTAATTACCCACTGTGATGTTATATCCAGATATTTGCCACATGTACTGCTGCTGGGCCACCATAACTGTCATGTATTTCTGACAAAGCAGTGGGATGCTGTACAGATGTAAGTCATTAACTAGTGAGTAGTATGTGGCCATGTGACCTCTGCACCAACAGTTATTATGTGTCATAGGTTCATAGATTCATAGGTTAGTACTAAGCTAACTGCCCTTGTGAGCCATTTTAAGCTTAGCCAAATAGCCCTTGTGAGACTCAAACTCTGCACCTTGTGTTTGTAAGGCAAACACCTTAACCATTAGGCCACCCACCCAACCTTGTCAGGACAGACAGGAGTGTGTAAATGTTTAAACTGTGTGGGCATATGTAGTCCAGTGTTTACATGATATACCCATGTACATGGCTGTTCACATCCACATTGTCAGGCTTGGTCCACATGTCTCTCACTAAGGGGATCTGTGTATATCTCTGGATTGACCAGAGTGTGCCAGACTGTCCACATTTATTGGTCATATCTCTGCTGTATTCCACAGGATCATTACTGTGATATCAGTGGTACTATACTACGATGACCTTAGGATGTCTGTCAGTAACTGATGGTGTACATGTCAATAGCAGATCTGACCTCATACACACAACATGTCTGTTAAGACAACCCCTGTTACAATAGCAACAGTCTACATATATACCTGCAATACATACATGACATCCCCTTGCACTAAGAGGTTGAGACTATTGGTACTGAGGTATGACTCCACTCCATGTTCTGGACATATGGTAAACATATATTCATATATACATACATATATATGTATATGTATATGTATATATATATATATATATATGTATGTATATATATATATATATATATATATATATGTAGATATGTATATGTGTATATATAGACATACATATATATATATATATATATATATATATATATATATATATATATATATATATTCATAGGTTCATAGGTAGGTACTAGGCTATCTGCCCGAGGGCATTTATAAACCTAGCCAGAGTGTGTGGCTTTACGCCCATTGATTAATTAACTGAGCCTCTGTCAAGCAGAGCCAATGAAGTGATCCCAGGGGTGTACTTTCTGTTACCCATCCACTCATCAAGGCTTCTCTTGAAGAGTGTTAGTGAGGGGCTCTGTCTAATGTAGTTAGGAATTTTGTTCCAAAGCATGGGGAGTCTCTGTGACAGGAATCTATCCCTCCAGCATGTTCTATTTATTGTTGTGGTGAGGTTTAACTCACTAGAGCGTGTGGCTTGCTGTGACTTGGATTTCTTTAGGTGGAGCATGTCCATCAATTCTGAGTTGGAAATGGCTTTGTAAGTCAGGCAGAGATTACCTCTGAGTAAGCGATATGCCACTGAGTACAGCCAGAGTTTTTTTCAGTCGGGCTGCATAGGACATATGTTTGAGACCAGTAATCCACTTGGTGAGGTGCTTTTGTGATCTTTCAAGCTATTCGAAGTGTCTTGTGAGGTACATCCCAAATGGGGCATTGTACTCTATGATGGGTCTGATGATTGACGAGTAGAGGGGCACTATAACCTGTTTATTTCTCGATGCAAACCCCTTAGTAATTAAATGGGCCACATAGAAGGATTTCCTAACTACTTTGGCAATATAGGTTCATAGGTTCATAGGCTCATAGGTTCATACTAGGCTATATGCCCTAGGGCATTTACAAGCCTAGCCAGAGTGTGTTTGGCTTTCGCCGCCCATTTTAAATGAATTTTGCTATGCCCTTTTTTGAGGTTAGTATACTGTGCCTCTGTCTACCAGTGACACAGAAGTGATACCCAGAGTACATCTACGATCTCCCATCCACTCATCAAGATTCCTCTTGAAGAGAGTCAATGAGGGACTCTGCCTAACCTGGACTGGGATTTTATTCCAGAGTGAAGGGAGGCTCTGGGTTATGAATCTGTCCCTCCAGCATGTCCTATTTATTTCAGTGCTGAGGTTCAAGTCTCTTGAACGCGTAGCTTGATGGGATTTGGATTTTCTAAGGTGCAGCATGTCCATTAATTCCGGGTTGGACATGGCTTTATACGTCAGGCACAAATCGCCTCTGAGCAGGCGGTATGCCACTGAGTAGAGCTGGAGATTCTTTAACCGGGCAGCATATGGCATCTGTTTGAGCCCTTTGATCCTCTTGGTGAGGTACTTTTGGGGTCTTTCCAGTTGCTGCAGGTGTCTGGTAAGGTACATCCCAAAAGGGGCATTGTACTCAATTATGAGCCTGACGAGGGATGAGTAAAGAGGCACGATGACCTTCCCTGATCTAGATGTGAATTCCTTCATGATTAGGTGGGCTATATAAAATGTTTTTCTAACCACTTTGGCCACGTGGTTGTCGAATGAGAGATTGCTATCAACTTGGGTCCCCAGGTCCCTAAATACTTCTTCCATACTTAATGGATTACCATCTATGTGGTAATTTGTGGGCACTTTGTTTTTGCCAAAAGGGATGACTATACACTTTTTGGCATTTAGCTTGAGACCATGGCTCTGGCACCAGTTGTCTGTTTCTATGAGGCCCTTTTGTAGGATGCTTGTGTTGGCTGGAGAGTCAATTATGGTGCCCAGTTTGCAGTCATCTGCGAACATGGTCAGCCACAGTCCTTCCATGTTGGCCTGTACCTCCGAGAAATATATACCGAACAAGAGAGGTCCCAGGACTGAGCCTTGTGGGATGCCACTTGTAACTGGTTTGGAGTCTGACATGGCTCCAGCAATTCTAACCATGTGGGTTCTGTCCTTGAGCCAGTTTGCAACCCATCTAGTGACATAGGGGTTTATATTTAAGCTGGTGAGCTTATCTATAATGCCAGAGTGGGGAATTGTATCGAAGGCTTTTGCGAGGTCCAGGTAGGCTGTGTGGACCACCTTCCCCTCGTCAATGGCCTTGGTGACTGTTTCAAAGAAATCGACCAGGTTTAAGAGGTAGGATCTGCCCTTAACAAAGCCGAACTGGGTAGGATCCAGTGTCTGTAGGTCCCCAATATCTTTATTTATGAGGTCCATGATGATCATTTCCATAGCTTTGCAGACCAAGCTAGTCAGGCTTATGGGGCGATAGTTTCCAGGATCCGTTGAGGCACCACCTTTGTGGAGAGGGACCACTGTTGCTGTACGCCACTCTTTGGGTACATATCCTGTAGTAAGGCTGAGGTTGAACAGTAGTTTTATGTTTGGGTTTAGTTCTTCTTGGAGTTCATGTAGGACGCAGCCTGGGACACCGTCTGGTCCCATTGATGCTGTGTTTTTTGCTTTGGAGAGGGCGGCTCTTACCTGAGCATCTGAGATGTTAGGGGGGCAGCACTCTGCTGGGATAGATATTTGCCCTTTTGGTGGGGAAGGGGGGGAGAAGTTTGCGCTGAACCTGTCAGCTAGGATGTTGGCAATATCTGTGGGCTCGGTGTATTTTTTGTCATTTTGGACTAATTCTGAGCATATCTGGGAATTCCCACCCAGGTTCCTAACATAACTAAAGAAAGCCTTGTGATTATCCTTAGTGTCCTGTGCAATTTTTCTCTCAAAGCTGGCTTTAGACGATTTTATGAGTGCCCATAGTTTTTTGCTAATACTGATCAGAGATGCCTTCCCTTTTTTGGATTTTGCTCTATCATGTAGTAGCTTCCTCCTTCTATTGTATAGTTTGTTTATGGCTGGGGTCCACCAGACAGGACGCCTGCCTTTGAAGGATTGGGTCTTGGTTTTGTGTGGGATTGCATGATCCATGCATTCCTGAAGGTGTTCATAGAATGCATTTATAAAGGATTCTGTGGTCTGGGCCATATTTTCCACAGGCCCGGGGGCTTTGAAGGATTCCACCTCGGTTTTGAGGAGTGTGAAATTTGCTTTAGAGAAGTTTTTCACTGTGGTTTTCTGGGCAGGGGCTGGGGTCGGGATGTGAATATCTAGTGAGATTAGTTTATGGTCTGATCTTACCAGTGAGGGATACACTTCTGGTCTGGAGCATAGAGTCCCCATGTTGGTGATGATCAGGTCCAGTATGTTTTCCCTTCTTGAGGAAGTGGTAACAAGTCAGTTGTTAAGATTGTCAATGGAGAGATTACTATCTACCTGGGTCCCCAGATCTCTTTTTACCTCTTCTGTATTAAGGGTATTCTTATATATATATATATATATATATATATATATATATATATATATATATATATATATATATATATATATATATATATATATATATATATATATATATATATATATATATATATATATATATACACACACACACATCTATATATATCGACACATCAGATACATAGATACATATGCACATATAGCTATAGATACCTACATATATAGCAACATAAATAAATAAATATATATATAGTATATGATGTATATGTGTATATATATATATATATATATATATATATATATATATATATATATATATATATATATATATATATATATATATATATATATATATATATATATATATATACACACACACACACACACACACACACACACACACACACACAGAGGGATCTATATATAGCTATATATATATATATATATATATATATATATATATATATATATATATATATATATATATATATATATATATATATATATATATATAATGCACTATATAAATGTTTATAAATACTTATATATGAATATATATATATATATATATATATATATATATATATATATATATATATATATATATGTGTGTGTGTATGTACATGTAGACATATATCTACATATGTATACATCCATATCCTTGTCATGTGTAAACATGACTGTTGTGCATGCCTTCTCAGATGTATCACACCATATGTATCTGATATGTGTATGTTTAGATATAACAACATATGGGATGCAACAGTAATATCATTAACAAGTACTACACAATTGTAGAAGTCACAGCAATTGTTCAATACTAGTCAATAAATGTACTGACAGATATATTGGAAAAACAACAACTGACTTCACAGCTGTCATGGCATAGTGGTTAGTTAAGGCAGTTTTGAGAAGCTTTAAGCGAGTTTGCGTGAAGCTAAGCAGTTCTAAAGTACAGCTAAATGTACTGGTGCTTCCACCATGTAGGCTTCGCTTACCGGTGTGCAAATGTGCTTAGCTGTTATATTGCAGCAATGCTGACACCTATTAAGCATGGCTCAGACCTGGTAACCAGTGTTCATATCCCAGTCTGATAACATAGCAGGGTAATGACATCTGTAATAAGTGTATGTAATGCCATATACATAACATGCATCTATGTGCTGTCATTACAGTAGCAAGGGGAGTGAGTCTCTTGTCTGGGACACGAGTATATATGGCTTGTACAACACTCTTATCTGTGTGAGTGTATTACATACAAGGGTAGTATCCCAGGTTATATGCAGACACACTGGCATGTAGTGTATCATTACGTTACTACTGTTGACAGTGCTTTCCCAAGCAAGAGAAGATTTCTAATTGTAGTACTGAAAACAAACACCCCTGCATGCATAGATGGACTCTGAGTCCTCACTGTCATGTTTCTGGTATGTGAGCTGTGTCACATTATATATTTCCTACTGGATAATGAGCTGACGTGGAAAATTACTGTAGAGTACTGTCTGTATAGCACGTCAGTGAGGGCTGCCATCATGTAGTGACGGCATATCCATCGGTGTCAGACGTCTATCTGTCAATACATTCATCCTACTGCATAGCTTGTTGATGAGCTGATGTCTGTCAGTCCCTGTACAGATGTGCAGATGTCAGGTATCCATCTTGGATACGTACATGCAATCTATGCTTGACTGACACTGACATGTCTGCCCAGCTTTGTTATAAATGGCGCAGATAGCACTCACCACCCTGTATGCATCACATGATATGGATACCTCAACTACACTACCAAAGTCAACAGAACATGCTTGGGTACATGTCTCCAAGACAGATACTAACCATGTTATGTAATACATGTTGCATACATGTCAACTGGAGCAACCCACTGGCCCACTGCAGGAGGCAACCAGAGGATTGGCTGATGCATGTCACTTTAACCCTGAGGGTCACCACAGTGGTGTCTGTTGATAGATGTCCTGCTGGCACATGGTAGATGGCATGATACCACTGTACACACATCCCCCTACACTTCCCATCTCTCCATTGACAATAGCCTGGTACACACCTATGATCACCTGCACCGATGCACCCCAGTACTAACAAATTTGTACGTGTCCATTACTGAGAATATCAGGGCCTGTGTGTGTAGACCAGTAGACCTGTAGTTGGGAATTCATTTGTATGAATACACACACACATATATATATATATATATATATATATAACAATAAACCCATGTCAAGGAAAAACATGTGTGGTATATAACTACTGGAACAGCTGCTAAAAATATTGTGTGTGATAACTGTTAAAAACTTCAAACACTCTTGAAAGAGAATTATGTTAAAACTATATACAAATACAAACAAAACTATCTAAAATCTATCTGAAGAATTGTGTGTGGTCCATACACAATTCTTCAGATAGATTTTAGATAGTTTTGTTTGTATTTGTATATAGTTTTAACAAATGTGTTTTTGTTATTTTTAAAATTTTTAAATGTATAGTTTTTAAAAGCATGGTTTTGCACAAGTGGTTCCACTAGTCACTTTATAGCACTTTATAGTATTTATAAGTTTACAGTTTGAAACATGGGGCTGGATTCACGAAGGCTTGCATGGAGTCTAAGAGTAGTATAAGCCGGCAGACAGCAAATATGTCTGCCGAACGATCCAGCAACAGCCGGCAGGGGCGTGCATGAGAGCACCTAAAACTACTCTTGCATGGACAGTGTTATGTTATGCAAATTACCTCATTTTCTGCTGAAAGCTATGCAAATGAGGTAAATTTGCAATCCAGGAAACACTAACCTGTCCGAGTAAGAGTAGAGTTATTTGCAGAAATGTACTCCTTTGGTAATGGAGTACCGTTCTGCAAATAGCAAAACAGAGCTATGACAGCTCCAAATAAAGGATGCATCCAGTTGAAGAAGCATGCTAATAGCCAAATATAAGGCCATTGACATTTTTATCATTTGAAAATTAATAAAAATCAAAAAAAATATGCCCCAGTTCTCCGATGTTTAAGCGTAGCGCAGCGCCACGCAAATGTGCAGCACATTAAAAACTAGAAAATAAATAAAAAATAGCCACAAATAAGCATTCTTCTTAAAATATTATTCTGCCATGCAGGTGAATGGCAGGCTGAAGACAACATGGCTCCTGAGTAGTGGTTGCTAAGGGGGGAAGCTCAGTTTGAGAGATGTAACCAAGCATTAGTAGGCAATCCTATGCAAATGAGGATAAGGATAGTGAATCCCAATTTTCCCTGGCATGTGAGCCATGTCCCTAGAGTGTAAGTGTAGGAGTAGGAGAGTAGTAGAGTAGAAGATAGGTGACATCATGAGGGGGTATGTATGAAAGACTGTAAGCTTATTGGAGCTTAGTGGCTTGTGTTTGCTGTGAGTTACTTAGGATTGGAAGAGGCTTGCCTACAGTTGTCCTAGCTGAAACCCAGAAACCGAAGGTGTACGCCGTGGATATCACTGAAATTTCTTGCAAATGTGCTTACACCATGTGTGCGCGTGTGCCCGCCTGCAAATCTGTCTAGGCCTGTGTGTGTGCGTGTGTACCCGTCTAAGCCTGTGTAAACCTGTCTAAGCCTGTGTGCGCTCGTGTGCACCTGCCTAAGCCTGTGTAAGCCTGTGTGCGCATGCGCGTGTTTGCACTTGTTTGTGCGGCGCGGCCCCTTGTGGAAACAGAAAGGGAAAAGGAAGGAAAAGAAGTAGTAGGACATTATCCAAGGCATACTAGCAGAGCTGCCAAGTGAAATAAATCAGAATCAGCCAATTACGCAGGCAGTACACTAGTCCAGCCCAGTCTAGCACTTAAAACTCTGCAAACAACATTCCCCCATGTTTTTCTCAGAAACACTGCAACACTGCAGTATACAAAGAGAGTGAAAACTTAAAAAGCTTAACTCAGACAAAAAAAATGTTAGGGGCTGCCATTGCTATTATAAGGCAACATGTGCAAGATGCTGAGGGTGGTGCCATTGCAAATGTTGCTGAGCAACCCACAGTGAGGAGATGGAGAAGAATGTACAGACCTAGGGTAACCTACCAGGGGCTACATGAGCTGGAGATAGTGGAGCGCTATAGAGTGGATAGAGACCTCCTGCAGCAAATTGTTGAGCTGTGCAGACCACGCTTCACACACAGATCCAACAGAGGGGAACCCATCCCAGTGGAAACCAAGGTATGTGTTGGCCTAAGAATACTAGCAACAGGTATCTTCCAGAGATGAACTGGTGATATGATGGGGATTTCACAGGCATCAGCATCCAGGGTACTGCATCAGTTCCTGAATGCCATGTCAGCACATGTCGGTGATCATGTATATTTCCCCAATTCCCATGAGGCATTGGCCAGCAACATGCATCTCTTCCAGCAAATAGCAGAATACCCTGAGGTAGTGGGTGCAATTGACTGCACGCACATACACATTAAAGCACCAGCTGGTGAGCAAGGTAGGGCCTACATCAACCACAAGGGCTTCCCCTCCATCAACTGCCAGGTCTTGTGCGATGCCCGAGGCATAATACTGAATGTGTGTGCTGGCTGCGCTGGAAGCTACCACGATTCCCATATCTGGCATTTGACGCAGCTGTACCAGACATTTGCCACTGGGGACATCCCTTACGGTCACCTAATGAGGGATGCTGGATACGCACTGGAGCCGTGGCTGATGACACTCATCAGAAATGCACACACACCTGAACAAGAACTCCATAATGAGGCACATGCACAAACATGAAATGTAATCGAGCGTGTGTTTGGGATGCTCAAGTCACAGTTCCGGTGCCTGGACACATCTGGTGGAGCCTTGCAGTACTCACCAACTACATGTACCCAAATTGTCATGGTATGTGCCATGCTACACAATTTGATCCTGTGAAAACAGCTGCAGCAGGAACACCATGGGGCAGGGCCAAACATCCCCCCACCATTGCCAAGGCCTGCACAGGCACAGCATGACTCAGAGGAGGAACAACCTGAGCCTGCCCCAGTAGGCAGAAGGAGGCGTGCCCAGTATGCCTTGGCCTTGGCAAAGAAGCAACGCATAGCACATACACTGGCTCAGTAGGAACCCTGGAAATTATACCTCTCTCTAACTCGCACATAAAATAAAAGGGATGCCTAACTTGACACTACCTTTTTCCAAACATGTATAGGGAGTGTAGTATGTGTATCAAACATAGGCAGCCCTGCAGCACAATCTGAGGCATGATTGCCATGTTTTAAGCAATATAAAGCAGTGCTAAGCAGCTTTTACCACTATTTAGTATATGTAAACAAAATTGCCCGCACTAACTAGCGTAACGTTAAACAATGTTGGGCAAGGTCTGGCAAAGTCGGGCAAAGTTGAGCAAAGTCAGGTAAACATGGCTCATATTTGCTTCACTGTTCCTTAAGCAGTCTGGTCTGCCCAACATGAAAATAAAAAGCAGTGACCGGGCTCGAACCCAGGATAGTGTGCACTACTGTCACAGTACTGAACCACTAAGCCATGACAGCATTGCACTGGCACAGACACAGCAGGACAATTGTACACTAATGCAAACACAAAGAAATGCTGTATCATACCCCTAAAGAGGCATATGGGTAACCTCCCCACAGGCCTATGCAGACTTAGAACAGCAGGCCAGGTGGTGTGATGTGGGTTGAGCAGGCTATGAAGTCACAATCTAATATACATGGCATTGGACGCTAAGATCTGTAGTACAGTAGTATGCCTCAAGCCAGTACGATAGGCAACAGTACAAACTGAAATGATGTACCTTACATATCAGTGCAGGCCTAGCAAATGTGTATAAGTGTCAGGTGAACCCCTCATCCTATGTACACCCACAGTAACAATCCGGTGTGCCCCCAGGTAGAAATGTACAAAGAATAGCTGTCCCCCCTGTATGTAGAAATGCTGATAAGTCTATGCAAAGTGTCTCATGGAAGCCCTGCAGGCACAGCATGATCCCTGTTGATTTATGACACAAAGGTGAGCCCTGCTGTAAAAATACAACTTGGTTTTCTACACACATATAGTATAAATGTCTATACCAGGCATGCTCACACAACAAATGTAGTGCATTTAATTCAGCATCACACTGAAAGGTCATACTGGGCAAGCTCACACACTTAGGCTAAATATGGAGGTGATAATAAGGGATCTATGGACAAATGTGGATAGTCATCTGTACTTCCAGAAACACATTCACAAAGTGGTCAGAAAATCATGCTATGTGTTCCCACAAACTGCCAAGGTCTCAGCATGTAGGTCAAAGGAGGTTCCCTCTACTCATCAGTCATCATACCCATCAGAGAGTACCATAACACACTTGCGATGAATCTGACTAGGCACCTTCAGCAGCTGGAAAGACAACTGAACTACCTCAACAAGAGGATTACTGGCCTCAAACAGTTGTCCCATGCAACAAGACTGAATTTAACTCAATCTGTACTCTGTTGCATACTGTCTACTCAGGAGATCTTTGCCCAACAGACAGGTCCATGTCATGGCAACAATCAGATCTGCTCTGAGTTACAGCTCAATGGCACTAAATATACAGACCCAACTGATATTGCCAACATCCTGGCAGATAGGATCAATGTTAACTTTACCCCCCTCTCACCCATGAAAGAGCACATCTCTATAATGGAAGACTGCAAAGTTGCTGTCATCATGGCTGCACAGGTAAAAAACACTCTCCAAAGCCAGTATCACAGCAGCCATGGGAGCAGATAACTTCACAGGCTGTGTTCTACACAAACTACAGAATGAACAGGCACCACACCAATGTATCATGTTCAGTCATAGCTTCACCTCAGGCTTTGTGCCTGCTGAATGGTGCACAGCGACGGTTATCCCACTACACAAGGGTGGAGACACCACGGACCCCAGGAACTAGCGCCCCATTAGCCTCATGAGCCTGCTCTACAAGACCATGGAATGTATCATCATACAACTTATAAAACAATACATTTGTAATCCCCAAACCCTGGACCACAACCATGTTGGGTTTGTAAAATGCAGATCATGTCTCCTAAACCTGATAGATGGCAGTGAAGCAGTCACCAGAACCGTAGACAAGGGTAAGGTGGTTCGCACAGCCTATGTAGATCTTGCCACGGCTTACAACACCACCCCACACTCTGGAATTATAGATAAACCCACTAAACTAGGTATAAATTGCTATGTCACAAGATGGTTTGCCAACTGGCTTACTGACAGAACACACACTGTGAAAGTAGCAGACTCCAAGTATGACTTTGGACCAGTGATGAGTGCAGTACCACTGGGTCCAGTCCTGGGTCTTGTCCTGTATTGTATCGACTTCCCTGAAGTAGACTTTAACATGGAAGGTCTGTGGCTAATGAAGTTTCCAGATGACTGGAAACTAGGAGCCATAATTGTAAATACTAAAGATGTGGACACCCTACAAAAGGGCCTCACTGAGACAGATGGCTGTTGTCAAAGCCATGGGCTCAAGCTCAATGCCAAAAAGTGCATTGTCATCCCCTTTGTTAAAACTCTGTAGCCATGAACTACAACATAGGCGGTAGTATACTTAACACTGAAAGTGTGACAAAAGACCTTAGGTCACAGGTGGACAGTGGACACACCTGTGATAATCACATCCCCACAGTAGTTAGGAAATCCTCCTATGTGGCACACCTCATCACAAAAGTGTCTCATGCAGAATAGAAGAGGACATTGTTCCAGTCTACTCATCACTCACTAGAACCATAATAGAGTACAACACCCCTTTTGCTATGTACCTCACAAGACAACTTCAACAACTGGAAAGCCTGCAGCAATAACTCACAATGAGCATTAGAGGCCTGAAATACATGCCATACACAGACCATCTCAAAATGCTCCAGCCGTACTCCCTCGCATATCGCCTACTCAGAGGTGATCTCTGCCTAACATACAAAGCTATGTCAAACACAGAGTTGTTGGACATGCTCCATGTAAAACACTATCAATCCCTCTGATCTTCGCACCAAAACCATGAGTGAAATGCAAAAGGAAAGGGTATATTCATTTACCTTATGGATACCCACACCTTCAGGTTAGTGGCACAGCATAAGGACTTGGAGACCATGCAAGTGCAACTAACATTGGGAAAAGCTGCTTATCAGATTGTAACCTGCTACAGATCACCTAGCTTGTCTCAGGAACCTCACTCAGTATTCCTGAGAACAGTGGAAAATATAAAGGTCCTATCAAACACTATTATATGAGAAGATTACAACTACCCAAACATTGAGTGGGAGAATTACTCGTGTACAACGTCCTTTGCCCAATGTTTCCTAGAGTTTAAAAAACTCTAACGCCTGGAACAGCTGGTCACCATGCCCACTAGAGGTGACAACATACTGGACTTGATCATCACCAACATGGGGTACCAGTGTTCCACAACAAAGATAAAAACCTTCCTGATAATATCAGATCATAAAGTAATCACACTGGACATCCACACCCCCCCCCCCCAGTCAATGAAACCACTGTGAAGACATTTTCAAAAGCAAACTGCACACTTCCCAAGACCAAAGTGGAAAGTTCCAAAGCCCCCTTGCTATAGGATAATGCTATACAATCTGCCGAATCATTTACAAGTGCATCCAATGAGCATCTAAAGGGATGCATGGATCGAAACATCCAAAATAAAACCAAGATGCACTCCTCCAAAAATAAGAAACCAATCTGGTGGTCATCGCCCATAAATTAGCTAGACAACAGAAGGAGGAAGTGAGCACATGATAGAGCAAACTTCAGAAAATGAAAGGCATCACTGATCATTATTAGGAAAAAACAATGATCGCTCATAAAATAATCCAAGGCCAGTTTCTAAAGACAAATTGCCAAGGAATGTAAGAATAACAACCACAAAGCCTTTGTTAGCTATACCAAACATGTAGGTGGCCACTTCCAAGTATGCTGTCAGCTACTGAAAAATGGCAAGAAATACACTGAACCAACTTACATTGCCCACATCCTGGGGGACAAGTTCAGTGCAACCTCCCCCCATCCCCCCAAAAGGGCCTGTGTCCATCCCAGAAGAATGCAGAGCCCCAGACTTCATGGACATGCAGGTAAGAACAGCCCTCTTCAAAGCTAAGAACACAGCATCAATGGAACTGGATGGTGTACTAGGCTGCGTCTTACACAAGCCCCAAAAGGAACTACACCCTCACCTACATTCATTGTCCAGACTCAATCGTACCACAGGCTATGTACCCAAAGAATGGCATACAACAACAGTCATCTAGCTCCACAAAGGGCGTGCCACAACATAACCTGGAAACCATTGCCCTATAGGTCTACTCAGCCTGGTCTGCAAAGCTATGGAGCAAATTATCACATTGGGGACCTCCAGACATTAGACTCTACCCAACTTGGCCTTGTTAAAGGCAGATCCTGCCTCTTAAACCTAGTTGACTTATTTGAAAGAGTTACTAAGGACATAGATAGAGGTGAAAGTAGTCCACACAGCCCACCTGGACCTCACTAAAGACTTTCTACATCATTCCCCACTCCGTCATCATGGACAAGCTTACCAGCTTGAACATTAACAGCTATATCACAGGATGTGTGGCCAAGTGGTTCACAGATCAAACACACATGTTCAGAGTTGTGGGTGCCATATCTGACTCTAAACCAGTCACAAATGGCATCCCACAGGTCTTGGTCCTGGGACCCCACCTGTTCAGTAGATACTGCCCAGAGGTACAGGCAGGCATGGGAGGAGTATGGCTGAACAGGTTTGCAGATGACTGCTAACTGTGGTCCATAATCGACTCTACGGCTGACACAGACATCCTCCAGAAGGGTCTTACAGAGACAGATACCTGGTGTCAAAACAATGCCCTCAAGCAGAATGCCAAAAAATGCATAGTCATCCCCTTTGGATAAAACAAAGTGCACACAAATTACCACATAGGTGATAATCCAGTATGTACGGAGAGAGTCATTATGGCCCTGGGGACACAGGTAGATAGTAAACTCTCCTTTGATGATCACATGGCCAAAGTGTTTTTTAATTACTTCTATGTAGCCCACCTAATATCACCTAATGTAACCCACTTTGTCTAGTCTGATGATATCACCATCCTACAAATATACCTATGGAAAGGAAACCTCACAAAAATGTGTATAACGCATTGTGTAAATGCATACTCCTGTAGTATCATAAAGTAGTTAGGTAGGGGTGCAAATCCTGCACTTGACAAGTGTGTGTTTGCATGTGATCTCCTTGGAGAGGAGCAACCTTTTTAGAGACTACTAAAACACCTTAAAAGTGGTATACTCATCTTTGTCAAGTCTGATGATGTCACCATGCTACAAATATACCTGTGGAAAAGACAACTTCCAGTAATGTATATAGTGCATCATGTTAATGTGTGCTCCTCTAGTATCATAAAGTAGTTAGATAGGGGTTTGAATCCAACTGTGGGTCTGTTTGTGTGTGATTTCCTTGGAGCGAAGCAGCCTTTTCGGAGAGTAGTAAAACACCTTAAAAGTGGTATACTTATCTTTGTCAAGTCTGATGATGTCACCATCCTACAAATATACCTGTGGAAAAAAGAACTCCCAGTAATGTGTATAGCGTGTCATGTTATTGCATACTTCTCTAGTATCAGAAAGTAACTAAGTAGGGGTTTAAATCCTGCACTTGACAACTGTGTGTCTGTTTGTGTGTGATTTTCTTGGAGAGGAGCAACCTTTTTGGAGAGCAGTAAAACACCTTAAAAGTGATATACTTATCTTTGTCAAGTCTGATGATGTCACCATCCTACAAATATACCTGTGGAAAAAAGAATTCCCACTAATGTGTATAGCACGTCGTGTTAATGCCTACTCGTCTAATATCATAAAGTAATTAGGTAGGGGTTTGAATCTTGCACTTGACTACTGTTTGTGTGTGATCTCCTTGGAGAGTAGTAAAACACCTTAAAAGTGGTATACTTATCTTTGTCAAGTCTGATGATGTCACCGTCCTACAAATATACATGTGGAAAGGAAAACTTCCACTAATGTGTATAGCATGTCATGTTAATGTGTACTATTCTACTATCATAAAGTAGTCAGGTAGGGGATTGAATCCTGCACTTGGTGAGTGTGTGTGACATTGGTGGTTAATGTGGTGTGGGATTTGCTTTTGCTACTGTATGACAACAGTATGTGCATTGCACATGTCAGGTAGTTGTGTGGCAAATACATATACGTACATGTGACCTCAATTATTTCATAGGTAGGAACCCTGCTTTCTCCATGAACACATCTGTCATCTTTGCCAGAGTGTGCTGTCACTTTCCAGACCTTAGGTCACATCTGTATGCTTGTGACAAGCCCAGCCACTGCAGTGATCCTTGGCCTTGGTCATCCGTGTCACACACACTCATTACGGTTTCTATTGAATAGTGTGAGTGAGGGTTTATGGCTAAGGTATATTTCAGACCTGTTCAAATGCAGCAAAGTCTGTCAATGATGGCTATTCATTATAGGTGTATAACAACCTTTGTGGATATGCATGCAGACCCCTTACTGCTTATGTGATCCACCAAGGGATTTCAAAATACCTTTGGAAATGTGATTACCAAAGGAGAGATGACGTAACACTTGGCTGCATGTACACATCAGTACCTGTTCAACATGGTGGCTACTACCTATGTGATACTGTGGGAATACTATGTTTTGTAAAGGTGGATGACTTTGCTTTAGTTGGCTTATAGCTTTACAGCATGGGTTTGACAACAGCTATCTGTCTGTATGATACCCTTGTGGAGGATGTGTGTGTCATCTGGAGAATGCATTATAGGCCACAGTATGCATTTCCAGACATGGACGGACATATCCCTACTGTGATTGCTTGTACCTAAGAGAGCTATTTGCCAAACAGGAGTGGTCTCAGGAATGGGTGCAGGTGAATACTACTGGTTACTGGCATAGTATAGTACCTGAAGGATCCAAATGTTACTATCTGTCCTACATCTGTGTGTCAGTTGTCAAGACGTCATCTAACGATTCTTTATGGTCAGGCTGTTGAGGTTATGTATACTACCAGAATGCAAAACAATGACAGATAGTAACAGTATCACCCACAGCACAGTTTCAAACCATGTCATACACACATGTGTACTCAAGTTCCAAAATGTGTGTAGTACAATGCATACTGGCCACCAATGGAAACTATGGAGTGTTACTGTGTAATACAGGGCATGTCACCCTGCACATGTGTCCACTATGCATGTACATGCAGACAGTGCACCTCCACCATGTTCACAAATGTACACTTGCAAATCTGTGCTAAACACATCCCACATGTACTGTCCACTCTCTAACACATGCTGCCAATACTACACACATCAGTCAAGTGGCACGTGGGTGGACAATACACTATTGAAGCTAACACTGGTGTAAACAATACTACATTGACAATCATAGTTTTAATGCATCATGCCTGCTCAGCTACACCTTCAAGGATATCATTACACTTTACTGCTGACAACATGCAAACATTGCTATGCTGCTATAAAGTCACCCTGTGCATCAGCACCATGGTAGCCTGTTCCTGCATTAATGTTACAGATGACAGGAGGTGGCACAGGTTTCATCATTTGCACAGGGTGTGTTGTTGGTTTGCCAGAGACCTACATTGAGCAATACAATCGACATGTATGTGTGTGTGTGTGTGTGTGTGTGTGTGTGTGTGTGTGTGTGTGTGTGTGTGTGTGTGTGTGCGCGTGTGTGTGTGTGTGTGTGTGTGTGTGTGTGTGTGTGTGTGTGTGTGTGTGTGTGTGTGTGTGTGTGTATGTGTGAGGGCCAAGAGTACTGGTATGGGCCAATGTTGATGTAATGTGTGCGGGTATGTGTTAGCCCTAGGTGTCTGGTTTATGTGTGTGTGTGTGTCTGCATGCACACAGTTCCACCATGTGACTGCCATATACGGGGATTTGTGGGACAGCCACAGACTGTACCTGCCAGGCTTTACAGATCACCATCTCTGGCCATGGATACGGTATCTGTGCCTGGCAGGTGTGCTACTGACAGTATCAGGTACTACGCCAGACTGGGTACTATCCTCAGAGGTGGACAGATGTACACTGGACCCAGGTCCCTGCTGGGGACTGTCCAGACTGTACAGAGCCACATGCACGTGGTTTTCTAGGATGGTCTATGGACAGTCTGTTCTAAGTAGTGGGGATATTTGTAGCATTTCCATATTCAGGCTTGTATTTGGGCCTAGTGTTTGTGGAAGCTGTGTGTCTGAGCACATAATTCAGGGACATCTTGTTTTAGCCAAAGCCATCAGGCATTTCAGTGAGAGAGAATTGTTTGAGGTCATTGGCTGACTGAGGTCTCCTGGACTACAGCTTAGACTAAGCACCTCATTGGTTCTTTTGAGATTTCTTTCTTAAAAGCTGTCTCAGGTTTCAACTTTCTGTTACCTAAGAAGCTCAGTTGTGAGTGTTCTGCCATTTTACAGTGAGCTAATCGAAGGAAGGACACTCAGCAAACTCGGAGCTATAATATATAACATTAAGTATCCTGTTTTTGTTTATTTTGTTCTTTATTTCTTTGTTGTTTATAGCACTTTGTGTACTGTGTATTTTTTAGCTAGTTTCACTGTGTGTGAGGTATTAACTGGAAATTGTCCACTCTTATTAAGCATCTGTTGGGTTGTTTGTTTATGATAACTTGTTGCAGTTAAACTCTTTTTCTAGTGGCTCCTTTAGCTGTTTAAAACTTTCATTTAAAGGCTCACTGCTGCTTTTCAGCTGTGAGTAACATTTCTGCAGTTTGTTTCCCACCCTCCTTCCCTGTTGGTATAGTGTTTTTATAGTTGGTGGCTTTGCAGTTGCCCGCCCCTAGTGTAAATTTGATCTGGGACCCTCCTCCCAGTCTAGTGTCATTACCTCATTCTACCCAGTACAGGGAGAGCATTTGAGAAGGCCAATCAGCTTAGTTTCTGCTACTCCTTTCTCTCTTTACTTTCTCTCTTTCCACAAAAAAAAAAAAAAAAATGTATCTGCTTTTACTGTATTTGTGTTTTTTCCTACTTTATTTTGCTTTTGCGTCATCTTAAAAGTACTCAGTTGTATTTATTACTGCTTGGTGTAACTCATTCTAAGCCTTTTAATTTAAGCACCTGTGCTTCAGACCAGTTTTACATTAAGAAGGTTTGTGGTCTGCACTGTAGTGGCAGAACAGGTAGCTTACATCCTTCTAAGTTGGGAACTGCTGATTGAGGGTTCAGTGTCTGTTATTCTAAAAGTGTATTAATTCTGGTTTAAGCACTTGGGCTTGAGGCCAGTTATTTTACATTAAGAGAGTTCATGTTCTGCACTCTTGTGGGAGGAGAGGCTGGACTCTGTCCTTCTGAGCTGGGAATTTCTGGTTAAAGGCTTATAGTGCCTGCATATTTGAACTGCTTCTTACTGAAATTGGTACACCTTGTTTGCTGTAGCATAGACTAGATCCAGGCCTGCTGAATATAGCTTTGTTTGTATAACTTGAGCACTAATCCAGGCATTCTTTAAAGTATTCATTTGTATTTATTACTGCTGGTAGTAACTTGATTAAAGTGTAGCTATCATTTCTAAGTCTTTGGATTAAGCACTTGGGCTTCAGACCAGTTGTTTTACATTAGGAAGGTTTGTGGCCTGCACTGTGGTGGCAGGACAGGTAGCTTACATCCTTCTAAGTTGGGAACAGCTGATTGAGAGCTCAGTGTCTGTTATTCTAAAAGTGTATTTGTTCTGGTTTAAGCACTTGGGCTTCAGGCCAGTTAATTTACGTTAAGAAGGATTGCGGTCTGCACTCTTGGGGGAGGAAAGACTGGACTCTGCCCTTCTGAGCAGGAAATTTCTGGTTAAAGGCTTATAGTGCCTGCATATTCTAACTGTTTCTTACTGAAATTGGTACACCTTGTTTGCTGTAGCATAGACTAGATCCAGGCCTGCTGAATCTAGCTTTGTTTGTATGCTTGTTGTTTGTTTATTTCCCTGAAACACTAATTCCACCTAAAACGTGGCCTTTTAGCACTTCTGTGGATCCCTAGTGATATCTGCATTGCTTACTGTACTTATTTCCTTGTTTCACTTGAAAGAAAGTTACTGTTTGTCATTTTTGCATTTAAGTTACATGTAACACATTGCATTTAAGTTACCTGGCACTTGCTCACTAAAGCAATTATATAAGTCAGCTCTAAAAATTAAAAGCACTACACCCTCACAAACTCCCCTTGAGTACCTTGTTCCCCATTGACCCTTTTTTTCAATTATAAAGGAATTCCCAATACTATTCTAGCATGTCCAAAGGTCAGTTGTCAATCTCCTCTCCGGTCCAGCTGGTGAATCTGGGAATCTTGAGGCAATGTTACAACTGCCTCATGTACACAGACAACCCTCTCCTCCTCCCAACAAATTCCACCACATGTGAGAGATGCAACCATATAGCCAAACTGGAGGCTAAGTTCTCTCAACTCAGTACTGGCATAACCAGTCAGGAGGAGAAGGAAACCACACTCACTGCAATTCCAGTCTCACATAGACCTACCACGACAATAAACCAAACACATAAACACAAAAACATACTCGGAGGCTCTAAATAAAAATCTGCCTAAGCAGCAGAGACCTCCAAAGCAGACACCCTAGCAACCGCTACCCCAAAACAAAACACGTGCAACACATAGTTCACAAAGCACGTGTATCGAACAGTCACAGCCCTTAAGGCTAAACAACACACCTGATACACTTGTAATAGGTGACTCTATCATCAGGCACACTGACGTCCCGCTCACCAGGCTGAACAAGGAGAAGGTCACAGTGAGCTGCCTGTCGGGTGCTAGGATCCGCCGCATAACACAAGCACTCAGGTCACTCCAAGACAAGTATAAATATGACTCGGTCATTGTCCATGCTGGTGTAAATGACCTGAGACATACCTCCCTGGACTACATGAAAAGAGACATACAGGAGCTCTCTGAGCATGTAGCCCAGGCTGGTATGACCCTGACCATGAGTAGCATCTTACCCTCACCAAGAATGATGCCACAATATGAAGACAAGATGATCAATTTCAACAATTGGCTTAAGTGTTGGTGTCATTGAAAGGGGATCCAATGCCTGTCAGCCTGGGATGACATGCTCGACAAGCCACGATGCTTCACTAGGGACGGCTTGCACCTGTCACCCCTGGGCTTTTGGATATTGGCAAAGGCTCTTGCTACCCCCATAGTGCCTTTTTTAGGCAAGGCTCAAAAGACAAACCCACCTCCATAGGTATCACAAGGGATAAGAAACTAAGAGTAATGCTACTCAACGCCAGAAGTCTAAACCTCAAGATGCATGCACTCAAAACTCTCCTTAGCATGGAGAACATCGATATCTGTGCAGTAACAGAAACCTGGTTCAAGGCTCCCGAGAGCACCCCAGCACTACCAGGTTATACCTCATACCATGCTTTTCGGCCCCAAAACTTGGACTGAACCACAAAAGGAGGGGGAGTATCAATATTCGTCAAAGATACCCACACCTTCAGGTTGGTGGCACAGCACAAAGCATCAGAGACTATCCATGTGCAACTAACTGTGGGTAAAACTGCCTTCCAGTGTATAGCCTGCTACAGACCACCATCCCAAACACAGGAACCCCACTCGGCCTTCCTGAGAATACTGGAAAATATGAAGGTCTCTCCAAACACCATTATATTGGGCGACTTCAACTACCCAAACATAGACTGGGAGCATTACTCTAGCTCCAACACCCTAGCCCAAAGGTTCCTAGAATTTATAAACTCAAATGCTATGGAACAACTTGTTACAACTCCCACAAGAGGGGAAAACATACCGGACCTGATCATCACCAACATGGGGACACTCTGCTCCAGACCAGAAGTGTATTCCTCACTGGTAAGATCAGACCATAAACTAATCTCACTGGATATTCACATCCCGACCCCACCACCTGCCCAGAAAACCACAGTGAAAAACTTCTCTAAAGCAAATTTCACACGCCTCAAAACTGAGGCAAAATCCTTCAAAGCCCCCGGGCCTGTGGAAAATACGGCCCAGACCGCAGAATCCTTTATAAATGCATTCTATGAACACCTTCAGGAATGCATGGATCATGCAATCCCAAATAAAACCAAGACCCAATCCTCCAAAGGAAGACGTCCTGTCTGGTGGACCCCAGCCATAAACAAACTATACAATAGAAGAAGGAAGCTACTACGTGATAGAGCAAAATTCCAAAAAGGGAAGGCATCTCTGATCAGTATTAGCAAAAAACTACGGGCACTCATAAAATCGTCTAAGGCCAGCTTCGAGAGAAAAATTGCACAGGACACTAAGGATAATCACAAGGCTTTCTTTAGTTATGTTAGGAACCTGGGTGGGAATTCCCAGATATGCTCAGAATTAGTCCAAAATGACAAAAAATACACCGAGCCCACAGACATTGCCAACATCCTAGCTGACAGGTTCAGTGCAAACTTCTCCCCACCAAAGGGCAAATATCTATCCCAACAGAGTGCTGCCCCATGACATCTCAGATGCTCAGGTAAGAGCCGCCTCTCCAAAGCAAAAACACAGCATCAATGGGACCAGATGGTGTCCCGGCTGCCCTACATGAACTCCAAGAAGAGCTAAACCCAAACATAAAACTACTGTTCAATCTTAGCCTTACTACAGGATATGTACCCAAAGAGTGGCGTACAGCAACAGTGGTCCCTCTCCACAAAGGTGGTGCCTCAACAGATCCTGGAAACTATCACCCCATAAGCCTGACTAGCTTGGTCTGCAAAGCTATGGAAAGGATCATCATCATGGACCTCATAAATAAAGATATTGGGGACCTACAGACACTGGATCCTACCCAGTTTGGCTTTGTTAAGGGCAGATCCTGCCTCTTAAACCTGGTCGATTTCTTTGAAACAGTCACCAAGGCTTTTGACGAGGGGAAGGTGGTCCACACAGCCTACCTGGATCTCGCAAAAGCCTTCGATACAATACCCCACTCGGGCATTATAGATAAGCTCACCAGCTTAAATATAAATCCCTATGTCACTAGATGGGTTGCAAACTGGCTCAAGGACAGAACCCACATGGTTAGAATTGCTGGAGCCATGTCAGACTCCAAACCAGTTACAAGTGGCATCCCACAAGGCTCAGTCCTGGGACCTCTCTTGTTCAGTATATATTTCTCGGCGGTACAGGCCAACACAGAAGGACTGTGGCTGACCAAGTTCGCAGATGACTGCAAACTGCGCGCCATAATCAACTCTCCAGCCGACACAAGCATCCTCCAAAAGGGCCTCATAGAAACAGACAACTGGTGCCGGAGCCATGGCCTCAAGCTAAACGCCAAAATGTGTATAGTTATCCCCTTTGGCAAAAACAAAGTGCCCACAAATTACCACATAGGTGGTAATCCATTAAGTACAGAAGAAGTCATTAGGGACCTGGGGACCCAAGTTGATAGCAATCTCTCATTTGACAACCATGTGGCCAAAGTGGTTAGAAAAACATTTTATATAGCCCACCTAATCATGAAGGGATTCAAATCTAGATCAGGGGAGGTCATCATGCCTCTTTACTCATCCGTCATCAAGCCCATAATTGAGTACAATGCCCCTTTTGGGATGTACCTTACCAGACACCTGCAGCAACTGGAAAGACCCCAAAAGTACCTCACCAAGAGGATCAAAGGGCTCAAACAGATGCCATATGCTGCCCGGTTAAAGAAACTCCAGCTCTACTCAGTGGCATACCGCCTGCTCAGAGGCGATCTGTGCCTGACGTATAAAGCCATGTCCATCCCGGAATTAATGGACATGCTGCACCTCAGAAAATCCAAATCCCATCGAGCTACGCTCAAGAGACTTGAACCTCAGCACTGAAATAAATAGGACATGCTGGAGAGACAGATTCATAACCCAGAGGCTCCCTTCACTCTGGAATAAAATCCCAGTCCAGGTTAGGCAGAGTCCCACATTGACTCTCTTCAAGAGGAATCTTGATGAGTGGATGGGAGATCGTAGGTTTACCCCGGCTATCACTTCTGTGTCACTGTTAGACAGAGACACAGTATACTAACCTCAAAAAAAGGCATAGCAAAATTAATTTAAAATGGGTGGCGAAAGCCAAACACACTCTGGCTAGGCTTATAAATGCCCTAGGGCAGATAGCCTAGTATGAACCTATGAGCCTATGAACCTATGACAGCCCACCCCCAACATTGCTGGGGCTGGTACTGGCACTACGGGAGCGGCTGTGACTTGTGGGACGTCCGCAGTGACTGCCAGCTGCTGATGTTGCTGGCATACATCCACATCAATGTCTCAACCGTCCCACACTGTGCTGACACATGGACATTACATTGCAGAGGACATCTAATGTCTCACCCCAACATCTATCAGTGACCTCAGTGTAATTACGGATGGCATCTGCTAGGTCACGGATACTGTCATTACAGTGGTGTTATGTGCCCTCTTTGCCCTTAGTCCCTGTCTGGTGTACCGTTCCATATGTGCCTGTGCCTCCATGACAGCCTGGAACATGCGTGAGGTTGTAAGACCTGTGGCACGTCTGCCAGGGGCATGATGAGCAGCAGTGCTCCAATGAGAACTCCTGGACATCTGCCTATGTGGTACCATTCCAGACATCTCGGTATGGCTGCTGTGTTGGTATGCATGTGCCATTGATACCACACTGTCCTGGCCAATGCCGACTGTACACTGTCCCTCAGCTAAGGGCATTGGTGATGGATGTATTGGCAGTATGACTGTGTGCATAGATGGGGTGGACACTTGTGTACTGTCGATTGGTGGACCAACGACAGACCCTGGCAAACATGCCTGTGCCTCAACACACCTATCCTCATTATCACTATTTGGCTCAGTGACATCAGGTTCCCTGCTGCAGTGAACCAGCCCAACCTCAGCACCTGTGAGAGGAAGACAGGAAACACACTTTACAACCTGTACATGATGTCGGAACACATGCACACATGAACACATGCACACATGCACACATGAACACATGCACACATGAACACATGAACACATGCACACATGAACACATGAACACATTCACACATGCACACATGCACACAAATACACTCCACACTAAAGCAGACACACACACACACACACACACACACACACACACACACACACACACACACACACACACACACACACACACACACACACACACACACACACACACACACACACACACCACCAGCAATTCAGAACATACTCAATAGCGGTTGATGGTGGGGTACAGTATCACAAGCCAAACAGTCATAGCACATGTGTCAGCATGCAGGACGTGTGTTGCTCAACAGCATGCAGTGCGAGTGTAGACAGCCCTTGCTAATAACAGTATACATGGCTTTGATGCATATGTGTTGTTGTTCAGTGATTGGCCTCACCCTGGAACGCAATGTGCACATGGACACAATATTGCTGTGCAAGTATTAAAAGCTCTGCAGTGTCCTGTGCACCATCACTCACAGGTATACATACCATGGCTGGATGAGTATCTGTGTGTCACATAGATATCTATTTCTGATTAGAGCATCTGTGTCTTTAGCAGATAATTGTGGACACAGGTTTAGCATATGCATGCTATATATACACACAGGATGAGTGGTGCATGTATACCTGATGGAATACCATTGCTCAACATAGCCATTGTACAGTGGTTATGGTGAGTGTAGGACATATTGTGGACATGCCAGTGCCAGCCATGACATGGCATGCTACAACACAACTGCAACATTAAACATCACACATACCCAATGTGTGTCATGTGACCTATACACTCAACAGCATTACAAGACATATATGTGTCACTTTGTACAAATGGTGATTGCTATGCATATTGTGTATAGGTGCATATGTTTGCACACACACAACACTGAGGTGCATAGCAATGAATTCTATGTGTAGTACTGTGGTTACTGTAACTGGATGGGGTGTAGTACCATGAGCCATCATCATGCAGCATCATGTGGTCACTCAAGGCTACTAATGTGTGCCAGACCAGCACCTAGGATGCTGTACCTGAACTGAAGTACCATGGCTACATTCACCATTTCACAGCCAGTTGTTACATGGGTTTGTAAGGTGCCCAATAGGGAGCATTGCCTAACATGAATGTGTTATGTGTTGAAGAGTGTCGCACATCCCCATGATAGGCCTCTACCCCTCAGGTATATTATGTGTGCTGTGTGGATGACATTTGAGATACTGGAGTGTGACCTTACAGTGGGTGTCTGAATACGCCATATGTAGCATATTAACGTGTACTGCGTATGACAAAGTTGCGTATGTTGTGTGCATGTGTATTGACTCTGCCTATCCAATGTCCACTACAGTGTTGCCACAATTGTGTGGGATGCTCTGTGTATTGCATGTGTTTGAGGCAGCTACTCACGTTACTGAGATGTGCATAGTCTCACAGCAAACATGCACAGCATGCATTATGCGTAGGTGTGTTACGTGTACATGGCCTACACCTCACCTATGACATGCACATTTAATTTGCAATATTAAATGTAGAACACACTCACCAGCTTGGGTCTGCTGCCTTGCTGTCATACCAGAGGGACCTACAAGGATATGAGACAGTTTGTCAGTGGCAACAACTGTGGCATTGCTACTGTGGGTTTGCAATCTTACAGTAGTACAATGGTTGACAGTCACAGGCCTACAGGTTATGATCCAAATTATCAGTATTGCACAACACCAGGCTCCACATCTTCTAACTACACAGTGCACATCTCACATATGCATGATCTACCAATAGAGGTAACAGTAGTCTACAGATATGCCATGTTTCCTGCACGCTCCGTGTCAACTCGCTGGGTGGCTCCGGCCTCCATGATGATACATGTTTGCTGTTGTTGTTGTTGGCCAGGAGCCACCAGGCTCAGGAGAAGCTCCTCTACTCTGGTGAGGGGGGGATGGATGGCTACTCCACCACCTGTGACAAGCTGTTGTCTACAGACATCAGACACACGCTGCTGGACATGTCTAAGTAAATCACTGCAGTGATGGTGTACCTGCTCATATGTCCGGTTATGCATGCCTATGTCATTTACCCTACAGACAACATCTTGCCACAGTGCAGTCCGGTCATGCTGGTCCCAGCTGGTTCTTGAGAACAGCAGGGTGTAGTGCTGAACCAGGCTAGTTGTTATTTGTTCATCCTCTGCTAGGCTATAGGTAGGGTTGCAGTGGTGGGTCATGACCCTGGAAGACAATGAAACAATATGTGTGAGCAAGTCATGTGGCACACTTAACAATCTGAAGTACAGATATCACTGAACTGCCATATATAGCAACCTATTGGCTGTCAGAGGATACTCACTTTCTATACCACATATCAGTGCTCAACCCACAACTGCCTGACAGTGCCTGGCATGCTCTATATATCAAACCATGTTCTGCACAGCAACAAAGAGAAACCAGTATGTAAGACTATACAACAGTACATGGCACACTGTATGCGACGCAATGCACCACCTAGCCACAGAAGATATATATCAAGCTAATGCATAAAGAAACATGTCATCCATTGCAATGATTGTAAAGTCCAGTTACAGTATTACCAGTATACCACAGTAGTTGTTGATAACAAACCCCTGCCTAACATATGTGCACATTTGTTAATATCGGTGGCATACTGCTGTACTAGACTATACATGTTGCTAGATATGCACTTATATCCTGTAACACACATATGACCGAGGGCATGTAACAGCCATAACCACACACACATCAGACATACATACAAGACACAAAGGTATGGCAACCCAGATGAGCTTTACCTGTCTCTTTACCTGTGTGCCATACAGTACTGTGTGTCAGTACTTAAAAAACCTTATGCCTGAGGTATGTAATCTGTGAGGACTACAGGGAACACACAAAACAGTGGTTTCAAGCAATGTGGACATACACCATACTGTGCTGTTTAGGCCTACAGCTTCAGGTAGTACTACAGTTCATACAGGATTTGGATTCACCAGCAGTACCAATCAATAAGTATACATGTACTGCTTTAGCCTACAATGGCACACCCCAGTCAACACCAAGGGACTATGTCAGACCGTATGCCATACTGCTTTTTCTGCCTAGCAATAGCATAGAAATCTTTTGCTGGGATCAGAGCTAGGACACAAAATACCATAACAGAAACAGTTTCCCACTAAGCTATCACACATATACAGACCTTTGCACATTAACCAACACATTCACCATCATGCTCAGTCAACCTCACATAACAATTATTGCAACAAGTACATGTGGGTGTGTATCGGTTCATAGGTAGGTAATAGGCTATTGGCCCTTGGGCCTATAGAAGCCTAGCCATATGCTACCCTTGCCTTTGGCACACATGCAATTTAATTTCACGTGACCCTGTCAAGCAGAGCCACAGAGGTGATTCCTGGGGTGTATTTCCTATCTCCCATCCAATCATCAGGATTATTCATGACGACTGCTAATGAGGAACTTTGTTTGCTATTGATTGGTGGCTTGTTCCAGAGTATGGGATGTCTCTGAGATAGGAATCTATCCCTCCAGCATGTTCTGTTTATTGAGGTGACAAGGTTTAGGTCCCTAGAGCGTTTAGCTCATAGGGATCGTGATCTGTTTACGTGGAGCACGTCCAACAACTCTGGGTTTGACATAGCTTTGTATGTTAGGCAGAGGTCACCTCTGGGTAGGCGGTATGCGACACAGTCTAGCTGTGGTTTTGTGGGACGGTCTGCATAGGGCATCTGTTTGAGGCCGGTATTACTCTTTGTGAGGTATGTCTGTGGCCTTTCCAGTTGCTGTAGATGTCTTGTGAGGTACATACCAAATGGGGCATTGTACTCTTTAATGGGTTTTATGAGTGATGAGTTGAGGGGAAGACTGACCTATATTTCCCTAGATGACACACCTTTTGTGATGAGATGTGCCACATAGACAGATTACATGACTAGTGTGGCACTGTGATTATCACAGGGGAGACTTCTGTCCACCTGTGTCCCATGGTCTCTTATCACACTTTCGCTGTTAAGTAGACTACCATTTATGTGGTAGTTCATGGGTACAGAATTTTTGCCAGAAGGGATATCAATGCAGTTTCAACATTGAGCTTGAGTCCATGGCTTTGTCACCTGGCATCTGTCACAGTAAATATGACCCTGTCTCTCTCTCTCTCTATATATGTGTATATATATATATATATATATATATATATATATATATATATATATATATATATACATACATACATATAAACATCCATTAGTGTACATATAGATATACATATAGGCACATATACAGTCCACATTTCATGGTGGGAATATCAATTATGCGAAGGTTTTGAGGTATACAGTTATGTAATAATATTGCACAGTCTTGTGCGGAATGCATTGAAGGTGTTCTCAGCCCATGTAGCTTTAGCAGGCCTCACTGGCTGCAACATTGCAAACCTGACAAATCATACTCACAGCGTTTAACCACCACATGTCATATACCAGCACTCTATGCTGTCTTGTTTGCCACACACTACAACCTACATAGAAATATGCACATAACAACCTTCACCAACATATATATGTCCACCCTTCATAAACAGTTGCAGTATGTCCCTTGCTCTATGCACATGTACAGATCCTAATATATCTGGCACAGAAAGATCTCTCCATATGTGTGTGCCAAACACACACAAGGTCCACACTGTTCTAAGTCCATGGACCTCATGGCTGACCTGTTGGGCCTTGCTGCAACATGAACAGATGTCACATGTGAGCACACAGTAATATTAGAGGGTGTATATATACCTGCAAATGCTAGATTAGCATACTAGTCTGGTACAGCAGTTGCCAATGCTAAGCTACACGTTAATATGACTATCATGCATTTGTTACTCTGTCACATCCATGTTTATATAACTGTATGCGCTACTCCCCCAAACAGCCATTGTACACACTACTGCACAGAACACAGATAACATGGATCAGATATTTGACATTTAATGCTGAACTACATATGTCACCGTTATATCACACTGCACACAGCTAGACACTGATTTGTCCATGGCAGTAGTTATGCAGGGCATCTGTGCATAGATACATACTGCTGCCACATATGGATGATTCAAAGTATGTAGAGTACTCTTCAAAAACATCTACTACATGCCAGTAAATACATATCTGTTACATACCTATCCTTTGCATGTGTTTGTAGTTTTCAGTTTCTTTTAATGTTTTTTTCTGCTGATGTTGATGTTGAAGTTGATGTTGTTGTTGATGTCGGTGTCTGTCTGTCTGTCTGTCTCTCTCTTTCTCCCAAGAGCTGCAATGGAGTGATTGCATGTGTGGACAGCAAGTACAGGCTGCTTTTATAGGTATCTGCACATGTGCATGTGATGACCTCTGCACTAATTGGTGGCCACCATTTGGTAATTGCATGCAGCCTGCTGTGTGGTAATTGTAGAAATCACTGTCATAGCAACCCAGTGCTATAAATTGCTAAGTCAGGTAGGCGTAGCCCTTTCAGCTTTCCAAAGTGGGGACCATGCTTGTTTGCTGTGGACACCGTTGTTTAAGTCAGAAGGTTGGTATACTTCTTATATCTGACACTACGGGAGTAGTCAGTGATTTGAATGTTGTACTCAGACCTGAATGTTGCCACTTCCAGTACACAGTTGTCAGTGTAGAATTGTACTCACCCCTACAAATGCTAAAACAAGATACATGGGAATATCTAGTTTATTTTCTACTTATACAATTAACTGCCATATATAAGTAGTTATTGAGATGTATTCATTTGGCACATGAACTGTTTGTAAACTGCTGTACTGTGAATATTAATGTACTCACTTCTGCACAGTTTGTGCTTTTTATTGTTAACATTAGCACAGGATGCTCAAGAAAACTGGACAATTCCAGTGCTGAGTAGGCCTACCTACATCCTTGGTGGACCCTGAACACACAGGTATATTGTACATTTGGGTGGGGATTGTCCTGCTATGATACTGTGTGGGGGTTGTAAAGTGCTGCTGTAACATTATTTACTGCTAGAATGGCTGGTTCTCTTATCACAGTCATGTAATGCAATTCCACAACAAATGCTGGTAAAGTTCCACAGAACAGGTTTTGTGTTATGGCATTCCTATCTTTCCTTTAAATTCACTCATTCTGATGCATGATATATCTATTTCAGCAACAACCTGCTGTACATCTACTGTGGCTTAGTGTTACTTCATGCAGTCTAGTATGTCCAGGGTACGAGGTTCAAGACTGACAGAGGTGTTTTATTTTGCTGCTAAGCAGAACAAGGGCCCTCACATACAGGGTGACTAAGGCACTTTTAAGCAGTTGTGAGTGGGTTTGCGTGTGTTTGCGTGAAACTTAGCAATACTTAGCTAAGCGCACACACTCGTGCAAACCCGCTAACTACTGCTTAAGAGTGCTTACTCACGCTAACCCCCGAGCTCATTTCTTTGAAAGAAAAGAAAATGGGGAGATAGAAAAGTGGTGAAAAAGGGGCACAAAGAGGGAAAGACAGTAGGGAAAACAGCTTGGGATGTGCAGGACGGGTGTAGGGAATGCCCATAGCTTCCCATTTCTTTAACAGCAACAGCTGTGCATATGCAAGAAATTTGGAGGGAAATATGGAACCCTCCACCCCTGAAAGAGGGGTGAGGACAACAAAGTATGTTGTACTGCCAATTAAATATCAGTTTATTTGTCCAGCGGACATGTGTGCAAAATGGGCAGCTATGTATGGGGCGTAATTTTTTTTATGGGAGCAGATTGCCCTTTTTTTTCAGGTGAGAGTGGAATGTGGGGTAGGGGAAGTAGGTATATTTTGGGAGGTAGGTTGGGGAGGTAAACAGACAAGACAAACAAGACGCATACAGGGGCGGAATATGACACATGTTGTGGGTGAACACCATTGATGGGGAAGGATGTTTGGAAATCGCAAGCCCATGAGCCCACAGAGGGCAACAGTGGAACTGAGATCCCCACCCATGGGCAGTCACCACTGCACCTTCACAGCCCAGAGGGTGGCTGTGCTGGGGGCTGCATAGGAGGGGCAGGCTCACCTCTGAGTCACGCCACTTGTGCCTCAAGATGGTGTAGAGGATCAGTGACTGAACGCTCGATCTCCCTACGCACCACAGCCTGGACCATTCGGAGGGTGATAGGTGGCCCTCCTCTGGCCAAGCTTGCACGGGGGGGTGAGCCCCATCCTCTGCAGAGCTTCTACCTGAAGGTGGCACAGGGCCAATGTAGGAGGAAGTCCCGGGCTGGGCACCGGACCTGCTGGTGCCAGGTGCCATCGCCAGCTGAGGTGGGACAGGTGGGTCCGCTGGGACCGGCCTTCCCATACATTCTACGTTTAGGAGGATTTAATGACAATATGGGTTGGTAACAGCCAACAGCATTCCAAATTAGTTGTAACAGCATGCAGTAGTATTCCCATGAACCCAACACACCAGAGTTCCAACAGCTGAACAGCAAGCATAACACATGCATATATAGAATAAAAGTGGACATTTCAACAGCATGCAGGATTGATTGGTGGGAACAGGCCACCAAGATTGTGGTATTTGAACAGGGCACATGCATCAAAGTAAATGCAGATATTTATAAACCAATAGGACATACGTCCCAACAAATGTTTTCAGATTAGACATACCCATTGAGGTGTGGAATTGAATTGTTTATGCACATACAGAAGGGTGTAAAAAGATACCTCCATTAACAACTTATATGTACTTATAGTTTCCACTACATTCCTATTGACTACAAGTATATATCCCCTACATGGTTCGAAAACCACGTAACCAGAATCAGTACACACACCAGGAAAAGGCAGAAATGAGCAACGGAGCACAGACCCAAGCACGCTGGTTTATTAAAGACAATATTGTTAGCAAAAAACACGCTTTCGGCGAGTCCAATGTCTCACCTTCTTCAGACAAAATTACAAGCCAACTAACTAGCACTTTTATATAAAAAGAATTTCAGTTAAATAATCAGCAATCAATCAATTCTAATTTAATCAGTGCTACTTGTCTTGCTATATCCCCTACATGTATTATTAGACTTGGCAATGTCCGTTAAATTGTGTAATGGGTTTTACTAGTTCTTTATATACCTGACCTGTATCTGACATACAAACTGTCCAGGATGCAGATGTTACTGCTACGTATTTATATATTTTATTTATATTTATATATCTACATATCTGGATGTCTTCAGGTGACATTATCAGTTATATTTTAACAGCCCCCTACATTTCTAGCAGCACACGGACATTTCTGGGGAACACAATAACAAGCTACTTATGTGCCAGATTAACCTATACATGCTGGCCATGAACCAACAGTTGAGGACTGTATATATGCTTAACAGCTACTGGCACTCCGTTCATCCACTTTATATGGGCCTACCCAAGTGTGGGTTGACAGCGCTTAATACAACAGTACTATTTCTATAATGCAAGAGTACAACAACATATCGAAGAAAGTGACATGGACACACTCCAGGAATTATATCTTTAATAATTACATTACACACTTTTATAGGGGCTCTCTCATTTATTTGATATTACAGTGAATGCAGAAGACTTATTCAAGATGTATTATACCTTTATTAATGGGTTACAACCTCTTTTTCAGGCTCTCTCATTTATTTTATGTAAAGGTGCATGCAGAGATATTATTCAAGACTTATTATACCTTTATTAATGGGTTACAACACTCTTTTTCAAACTCTCTCACTTATTTTACATAACAGTACATGCAGAGAAGTTATTCAAGACTTATCATACCTTTATTATTGGTCTACAACACTTTTTTCAGGCTCTCTCACTTATTTTATATAGCAATACATGCAGAATAATTACTAACCTGCCTGGTAACGCAGCCTTAGCAGCCTATCTGCATAGGCTTGCTGATTCGCAGCACGGACACCTGCAGCTGTTAAGTAAATTAAGTGATATTGAGACATATACCTATCCATAATATAGACTACAATAGCAATTCTTACATACTTCATTCCATGGATACCTACTCAGTAGTGGGGCATTTTACATCCCACGGGCCTCCTGTATCCACTGGTTCAGTCAGTCCTCCTTGCGTCTCTTCAGGTCTGAGTAGTGGTGTCTGACCTGCTCACCAGTCCGAGGGACACCTGTGGCACTGGTGAGATCATGTGCTAGACGGTTCTAGGCTTCTGCTTTGTATTCAGTGCCCTGGAACTGGCCCTGCAGGAGTCTGTCATCATGATTATGGACGAGGAGCCAAACCATCACTTTTGACTCCTCAATGCCCCACTGTTGCGCTTGAAATTGAGAGCCCTCTCCAACACCGGCCATGCTGCCTGCAGATGGGAGATACAACCAGTTATGGCAAGTATTCCCACCTATGGGGCTTAAATATGCCTCATTTCCCACACTTATTTGTGATTGGCCGGTTTTGAAAAATCTCAGCTTACAGCACACCTGCTTAGCACTGGGTAAACATTTATTGATATGTATATGTGTGTGGAAAGTGCATGCATATCAAATGCTGTCATGGCTTAGTGGTTCAGTACTGTGATTATGGTGCACAGTATCCTGGGTTCGATGCCTGTCATTGCTTTTTATTTTACTACTAGTCAGACCTGCGAGGAAGTGTGGCTGTGTTTAGCCGACTTTGCTCAACTTTGCCCAACGTTGTTCTTCGTTGCTCTACAGTGCTCTACGTTGCTCGATGTTGCCCGACATTGCTCAACGTTGCACTAGTTAGCACGGTGCGCAGCTATGTGCAAACATGTTTTGTTTGCGCAAGTTGGCATGATGCGCAGTTACACGCAAAACCATTGCGCTAGTTAAAGGAGTGCTAAGCAATGTGCAATTATACTTAAATATGCTTAATACTGGTAAACTTTGCTTAGCAGTGCTTCACATTGCTTAAGATACGTTACTTATGCATTCATCAGTATGCATAACTATTTCACCTTCATATATATATATATATATATATATATATATATATATATATATATATATATATATATACATATATATATATAAAATATCGTTCACTACTACATAGGCCATTTCAATGCTTTTTACTAAAATTTTAAAGATAAATGTCAGGAATTATTTTTATATACAGATTTCACAGAGAAAATAGAAAAGGGAATGGTGGGACTCGAACCGGGAATGCCTCCTCTTTGGGCGAAGGCTCTACCACTACGCTATTGCTATTTGGCTTAATTTGCATATAAGTTTCTTATTATCCTCTTTGATATCTAAACTGCTAACTGTAGCTAAGCAATGGGCAAACCCATGCAAACACGTGCAAATACGGGCAGCTATATCAGGAATAATAAAAAAAAATAAAAGTTTTACATTTTCTAATTGTACAGGGGTTTAGAATGTGGGGGAGTGTAGTGTTGGGCATGTGCACATTTGAGCGGACTCGCTCATGTCAGTTGACATTTGCCGTTTGAGAGACTTGCAGGGGTGTGGACTTTTGGACTGCTCGGCAGTCTGACACGCCCCCTGCACTGGTGCATGCTCCGTGTTAGCCTTAGAGTTGAGTCAGCGTGCCCTCATGAATATGCATGGCACACTGACGTCTTACTCTTAGGCTGCAGTTTTTGTGTAAGACTTATTTAGTCTTACATGGAGGATTAGTGAATCCCGGGGATGGAGTATGGTTGGTTTTCTTTTAAGAATTCAATACAACTTTATTTAAGGGAGGGTGTAACTAATTAATTATTAATGGGGGGAGTATATAAAGGTGAACTTAATGGTGGATTACTGATTCTGATGAAATTCCTGTGTAAGGGAAGAAAGCGCTCAATCCGTGTATGTTTTTTCATTTTTATCTACGATAAAGACTTGTTCGAGACCATGGTGCTAGCAGTGTTTGCTTTATTTATTACATGTATATTGTTACACTCCTCTCCCTAAGGGCTACCTGGGCCTTGCAGTATCAGCACAACACTGTTGTACAAGTGGGTTGATAGGCATGGGATATCCACTGAGTTCTGGCAAGTGTGTGTATGTGTGCATGTGTGTATAACCTGGGCCTTGCAGTATCAGCACAACACTGTTGTACAAGTGGGTTGATAGGCATGGGATATCCACTGAGTTCTGGCAAGTGTGTGTATGCGTGCATGTGTGTATATATGTAGGGTACAGCATTCCAAGGCCACATACTTCTATTACAATACGCATTGCCACACAGTATTAGGGATAGTGATGTTGCTGCCCATTAGAGAGTCATGACAATGCATCACCCTACTATGTCTGTGGCATGTGCATATGATGCATATCCCTGTAGTAGCATTCTTGGGATGGACAAGGGGTTGTAGTGCAGTCCTGGTCAGTGTGTGATGGTGGGTATGTCAAAGTGTCATCATGGGTTCAAGTGCATACAATATCCACAGTGGGGTGTGGGTGCTGGGTATACTGTCAATACACCATAGTACTCCCGGTACATGTCCCATGTACCACTGTATGGTGACCACTGTCACCATTAACCATACAGGTAACTGATAACACTATCCAGCCCGGTTATGCATGTGCTGTATGCAACCTACCTATAACACATTGGACACACTGACAAGGTAGTTAGCACTGACAGGCCCAGGTCTCTTGGATGTGTATCTGACTGTTATGTGTTTGTTAATGTGTATATGATGGTATGTCACACTATGTATTGTCCATATACAACCATTACATCCCATATTACCATACTGTACATGCCTGGGGATGTTCTGTATGTAACATGTAACCTGGAACACACCTCATCCAAAAAGCTATATGGTGTGTGCAATTAAAGCCATACATACCTACGTAGAGGTCTAGGCCCAGTGTTGCTAAGTAAGAGTATGTGTGTATGTGAAGGGATCTACTTCAGGATGCAGAATATACATGTCCCAGGGGGGCATCTGTCCAAGAACTGCATGGCATATGCTAACATGTCACAGGTATCATCTTGTGGACATACATGCCATCACAACTACTGTTAGCTGTGTAATTGGCCTCTTCCCCACTGTAGAGGTGTGCAGTGATACTGGGGTTGGTATATATAGCTGGGTGTGGCAGTTGTGGATATAGCCAACACCACTGCGGTTACTGTTCAGTTTATCCCCCAGTGAAGCTGGTCATAATACTGTACAGTTCATGTTAACAGGTTAGGTATTTGTCTATCACACTATCTGTGGTTCTACAGTACCTCTCATCCTCCAAAGTGTAGAGGTGTGCCACCCATACCAGCACACATATGTTTACCATGTTGAGGATTGCACTACATTGGGGAAGGGGACATATACCCTGCTGGTACCATTGTCAGTAACGTTAAACTAGTGGACTGCTTATTCCACAATTTGTTGTTCTGTGTAGTCTGGCTTGGTGGAATTACATAGGCTACAAAGGAGTCCTTGCACAGGTACATACATCCATGTGTACAGTATTCTCTGTGTAGTGCATCAACACCTAAGCCTCTGTGTATGTTATACACAAACATGTGGTGTGTACCACCCAGTACAACTAACATTGTCCACTGTAACAGCAACCACCATACACTCACCTTTATACACCAACCCCAGACCCATCGGCCATGTGGCACAGGCAGTAACTGTTATACAGGCCTGTGACATGTGCTCACCTGTACCCAGGATATGGCACAGCCAAGGTGTCACCACAGTGCCATACCCCTTGTGAGTTATGACAGCAGACCATCCTTCTGCTGACACATGGACACCTACAACACAAATGGATAACATTATGGAGACCACAATCTTTCAGTGTTACTAACAGCTATAACGCATCATGGCTGGACAGCTACACTACCTGATATGTAAGCATTAAACATTACTGCTGACAACATGTTACACAGCAGTATATTGGTACACTGTAGTACAGCCACCATGTGAATCAGAACCATATTAGCCTGTTCCTGCATCGATGTTATAGATGACAGGGATGTGGCACAGGTATCATCACATGGACAGTGTCTGTTGTTGGTTTGCCAGAGACCTAGGCTGGGCCATATGTTCACACCATGTGTATCAGTGAGGGATTTAATTACTGATATGGCCATGGTGATGTGGTGTGTGTAGGTATGGGGTAGCACTAGGTGTGTTTGTATTATGTGTGAGTATGCATGCACGCAGTTCTATGTGGCTGGCCTGCCAGGGGTTCCACTGGTAACGTCCAGGTACAAGCCTTGATATGCTACCCTCCCCTAATGGTGACAGATGTCAGCTGGAACCAGGTCCCTCCTGGGACTGACCAGGACCAAATGCACGTGGCCTGCTGTGGTGTGGACAGTGCCCCCCCTTCAGTGATGGGGCTGGTACTGCCACTACAGGAGTGGTTTGGTGTCCTAGCACATCCATGTTGACCTCCAGATATTGGTGTTGCTGGCCTATGTCCATGTGGCTGTAACACCACTCCCACCACATACTCTAGCATGGACAGTCCACGGTCAAGGAGACCCACCATCTCTCACCACCATCTATCCATGACCTCTGTATAATAACAGAGGGCACCTGCAAGATCACGGATGTTGTCACTTACAACTGAAAAGACAGCCATCTGCAGCCTCAGACCCTGTCTGGTGTACCGTTCCATACATGCCTGCACCTCCATGACAGCCTGAAACAAGCATCAAGTGGTACCAGATGTGGCACTTCTGCCAGGGGCATGATGACCAGCAGACATCCCACGAGCACCCCTATACATCTGCCTATGTGGTACCCTGCCGGACATCCAGCTATGGCTGATGTGTCCAGACACAGCAGCCATAGATATCACACTGTCCTGTACACTGCCACCAACCGCCAATTGTCCTTCTGCTATGGCCACTGGTGATGGGGTATCTGTAAGCACTGTGACTGTGTGCGGCGGGGTGGATAACAGGGGAATGTCAAATGATGGGGCAGTTTTGGCTTCTGACAACCCCACCTGTGCCTCAACACACCTATCATCATTTTCAGTGTCTGTATGGATGCCAACATCTGATTGCATGCAGGAAGGACCCTGACCCACCTCGCCACCTGTGAGGGGAAAACAAGAAACGCACTTTAAGACCTGTACATCATTACTTAACTGTATATACACACACACACACACACACACACACACACACACACACACACACACACACACACACATACACACACACACACACACACACACACACACACACACACACACACACACACACACACACACACACACACTGACATTCCACCATAATATCTACCTGTCCCTGAGTTTACAGACTGTCCCAAGTTTATTCTCTTAAGTTCCCCATCCTGCATCACACTTGGAAACTTACATTCATTAATACTAATCATTCACGTATCATTCTTCTAATTGCCTAGGCAAGTGATCACAAAACATGACCTGCTACTCCATTACTTCTTTGACTTGACTGGAGTTGGTTTTGCAAAGACTCACTGCTATCAACCAGTGTCCACCCTGGGGTTTGTTCAGACATTGTGAGCATAGCCCCTATATGTTAGAGGCTACTACAGTCACTCAATAAAGTCACACATTGGAGTGTCATATGTAACTATTGCTCAGTAGATGCAAGATCTGTTGCTCTATTAACCTATTATGTGGACAACAGTAATATTTGGATACATTAACTGGTTTTGTCTAGTAATTCCCCAATGCATCTGTAATGCTGCATACATGTGTATTCTTTCATCTTTCTGCTGATTGCAATTTTAACAGTATACCTGTTGTCTAGTTTCCCTCCCAATGCATGTTCCATGCTACAGACCTTATTATACTATCAGCTGTCCTGAGATTACATATCAGACAAGTATTCCTGGTGTCTCATGTGTCATTCCGTGTCCATGTACTGCATGATTCCAAAGAGAAGTTGAGACGTATGAGCAACCCCACAATCATACATGTGCATACATGGGCACACACACAAACACACACACACATACACACACATCCTTCATGCATCAACCCCTCCTCCATTCCACCAGATTGCACTTATAGACAAAATAACCCCCACCACACACACACACACACACACACACACACACACACACACACACACACACACACACACAAACACTTACAGGTGAGGCTGCACAAAGATATTTCACACAGACCTCCCATTACCCATCTGTCAACATACTTAACATATGGTACTCAACAGCATGCAGTGCAGCTATAGTCATTCCATGCTAACAACAGTATACAGGTGTGTGATGAATGGGCTATGTTAGTAAGTGATGCCCCTTCCCTGGAAAACACTGCTCCCATGTACACAATATTGCTGTGCACCTGTTCAACACCCTACCATGTATTGTGCACCATACCTCACAGGTGTACACAGCATTGCTGAATGTGAATTACTGTGTCAGTTATGTCTGCTCTGCTGCTCACAGCCCTTATGTGTTTGCCCGACACATACCTGGGATGATATTTGGACAGATGTCATTTCTGAATGCCTGAGGTCTGATTAACAGATGTCATCATCATTGGTGCATGTACGACCAATATGATACAATTTCACTGACAACTGTCAAAACTTACCATGGCTATCTGGAGTGTACACACCCTTATTGATATGATGCCCTCTTCCTTGATATGCCATGGGACCACATTACTGCATATATTAGCATTACATGAGCCTGATATGTGACATATGTCCTGTAGAATTAAATGCAGTGTCAAACAAATGTGTTAGTTGTGCTGATGCTGATTGAGATGCATACAGTTTGTGGGTGCATATGTGTGCACGCCCTTATCATGATGGTTTGTTGCACCTACTGCTATGTGTACTACAGTGGTCAGTATTGCTGGCAGGGGTATACTAACATGGGCCATCTGCATTTGCCAGTATATGGTCAGTCTGCCCTACACATGTTCCCCAACTCTGCATGATTGCAAGGTCAACTCATGTGCACATCCCTTGGAGTTCACACACTGCTGTCACTTTTGCTGCAGAGTCAGGGTTATGTCTGCCACAGTTCCTGACCATGACTGTGTGCAGATACAGCAATTCATAGCATCCTTTGGATCCCTGCTGCAGTGCACTGTTGTGTTATGGTGACACCCCCTCTCCACCTTCAGCCTTTTTGCAGATGCTTGACAGCTATGGCCTACACATGTGTCAGTTTGCAGTGTCCCAAACACTGAACACCACGTGTAACAGCCTAGTCCCAGTTAATGAATGGCAAGCATACACGTGTGCACTGGCACTGGCATGGTACAGATGGTGATGGTGGGCCTGAGATGGAGTGAGGTGTTGATTGTGCAGCACATGTGTCTTATGTGATACTGTCTGTAGTTTCCAACGAGGTCTTGGCACACCAGTACACATTGCAATGCATGCCTTTTGGGGACCTCTTCTGTTATGCATACGCTACCTGTAGA
>NC_056732.1:886292208-886302208 GCF_019279795.1 Protopterus annectens
ATTTCAGAGGTCAGTGTATGTAACAGTGTTATATGCCCCTACAAGTCAATCTATGGGGAAGAGGTATGCACCATATGTAACCTAGGCTGTTACAACATGTGAGGGATATCAGTAGTAAGCCACCTTATGGTATATGGCAGTACATTACCATATATTTCACTTTGGGAACATTGGTGGCCTAGTGCTTACTGTCATACAGACTGTTCTGTTTGTCAGTGTGATTGTGATGTTTTCAGTTAAGCATTATATAACAGATACATCCTCATTGTGGCAACTTAATTCTTTTCCCCCTAGGGGTTGAGTACAGAGTGTAATTTGAGGCTGCTGAACTATACATCTGCATTACTAACTGTTGATTGATTGTTATCCTCTGGCCCAGTTTCTCTTTACTGTTCTAGTACTTGAAGGAGCTGGCCTGGACAGCAACATATGTTATGCTTTCAGATTACTGTATAAAATAATAATTTACTCAGTAAGTATTTCAGAGTCTTAGCAGCTATATTACATGGCATATACAACTGTAATAGTACACAAATAAACATTTCTTATGTATGCAAACATGTGTGTGGTATCATATCCTTTGAATTCTCTGTGGGTATATGTTTCAGACAACAATTGTCTTTTGAATAAGTGACTCATACACTATCCATTTGAAAAGGTGTCAACTGTAGGAATACTGGCTGTTCAATATGCTGTGCACCCTCTAAATATGTATCTTCCTATACATATCTCTGTGTGTGTATGTGTAGTTACACACACACACACACACACACATATATATATATATATATATATATATATATATATATATATATATATATATAGATAGATATAATATATATATATATATATATATATATATATATAGATAGATAGATATATATGTGTGTGTGTGTGTGTATGTATGTATCTTTGGAATGTTTATTGCTTCCACATTGTACATTCCCTGTGTTAGCCAGAATGCACTGCATGATATGTTATTGATACCATCCTGACATAATACAGGTGGGATGGTTTACTGTTAACGTATTGTGGCCATGTTGTGTAAGGTCCTGGGTATGGGACTTGCAACAATTGGTATTGTATTGCAGGGCAGATCTGTTTGGCTGGGAGGGAGGGGGTGATATCAATACTTACAAGAAGTATTTAGCTTGGGCCCCCTCAACCCCATTAATGGAGCCTTTGGTCATATATGTATTTGTTATGTCCTCTTTTATATCTATAGATATATATCTGTATACACACACACACACACACACACACACACACACACACACACACACATATATATATATATATATATATATATATATATATATATATATATATATATATATATAGATATATGGTTACACACACACATACATCCACATATACAAATACATTTCCTGTACTGATGAATTACTGTGCTGGATGATATGTTTGTGAAAACATCACCTTTATGTATATCTGACAAGGCTTAGTGGTAAAGCACTTTGGCTATGGTGTGCATGGTCCTCGGTTTGAGCCTTGCAAAGGCTGTTTATTTTGTTGCTAGGCAGAACAAGTGCCATTGGGTACAGAGTGATTAAGGCACTTTTAAACAGGATTAAGCTGGTTTGCATGGGTTTGGGTGAAAGTAAGCACTTCTAAGTTCCTGTTACAGTTTCTTATACTCAGCTTCTAAATTGCTTAACCTGTGTAGGCATTGCTTACCCCCACGCAAACAAGCTTAATCCCACTTACTGCTGCTCAAAAGTGCTTACTCCTGCTTACCCCCATGCTAATTTCTTTAAGAGAAATGAAAAAGGGGTGATAGGAAAGTGGTGAAAAAGGAGCACAAAGAGGGAAAGACAGCATGGAAAATAGCTAGGGATGTGCAGGACAGGTGTAGGTAAAATCCATAGCTGACCATTTCTTCTACAGCAACAGCTGTGCATATACACTGATTTGGAGGTAGATTTCGAAACTCATACCCCTGAGGGAGTGGTGAGGACAACAGTAAAGAAACTCCAGCTCTACTCAGTGGCATACCACCTGCTCAGAGGCGATCTGTGTCTGACGTATATAGCCATGTCCAACCCAGAATTAATGGACATGCTGCACCTCAGAAAATCCAAATCCCATCGAGCTACGAGCTCGAGAGACTTGAATCTCAGCACTGAAATAAACAGGACATGCTGGAGGGATAGATTCATAACCCAGAGGCTCCCTTCACTTTGGAATAAAATCCCAGTCCAGGTTAGGCAGAGTCCCTCATTGACTCTCTTCAAGAGGAATCTTGATGAGTGGATGGGAGATCGTAGGTTTACCCTGGGTATCACTTCTGTGTCACTGTTAGACAGAGGCACAGTATACTAAGCTTGAAAAAGGGCATAGCAAAATTAATTTAAAATGGGTGACGAAAGCCAAACACACTCTGGCTAGGCTTATAAATACCCTAGGGCAGATAGCCTAGTATGAACCTATGAACATAATAATATGTTGTAAAGCCAATTAGACCAGATTACATGTGTCCAGTGGAAACATGTGAGAAATGGACAGTTATCTATGGGGCAAAATGTTTTTGGGGGGAGCAGATTGCCCTTTTATTTTTTTAAGGTGAGAGTGGGATGTTGGTGAGGGGTAGTAGGTATATTTGGGGAGGTAGGTTGGGTAGGATAACAGACAAGACAGCATACAGGGGTGGTGTATGACACATGTGGGTGGTAAACACCTTGGATGGGTAGGGGTGTTTGGAAGTTGGAAGCCCATAAGCCCCCTAGTGGAAACAGTGGGACTGAGGTCCCCACTTATGGGCATTCACCACTGCACCATCACAGCCTCAAAGGTGGCTGTGCTGGGGGCTGAGTAGGAGGGGCAAACTGACCCTCTAGTTGCACCATGCGACCCTCAAGCTGGCGTAGCAGATCTCCAAACGTCCTGAGGAGCTCGCTATGTGCCAGACCCCGGACCTGACGATGGGTGACAGTATCCTGTCTGAGCCCGCTCCTGGGGAGGACAAGCCCCATCCCCTGAGGCCATTCCACCAAAAGGTAGTGCAGAACCAGCAGATGAGGAGGTCCCACGCTAGACCTCTGACATGCTGGTTCCTGGTGCCATGGGCATATGAGGTGGGAGTGGTGGGTCCGCTGGGACCGGCCTTCCCAAGCATGGTATGGTGTTTCAATTTTACAACATATGTGGGTTAGTAATAGTCAACACATTCCAGGAATAGGTATAACACCATGCATAGATATTCCCATTAACCTGAAACACCAGCTATGGAACAGTTGCGTAGCAAACAGAACACATGCATATATGGAACCACAGTGGCCAATACAACAGCATGCAGGTACATTGATGGCAGCATGCCACCAATATGGGAGTATTTCAACATGCCACATTCATAGAACAAATTTCAATATTTATTAAACAATAGGACATATGTCCCAACAGTAGATTTAATAGAGCACATACCGATTGAGTTGTGTATTTAGTTTATTGTTGTAGATATGGTGGGGGGAGAGAAAGATGTCAATTAACAACTTGTATATCCCTGCAGTTCTCATTACTTTCCTTGTCAGTACTGTGATCTGTACCTTACAGGTATTATTACACTACCCTATGGCCTTAGTTTGGACAGTGGTATGGATGTAGACAACTATATACATGAACTGATTACCTGCAGTATACACCTCTTACCTGGTATACCTGTGGAGGTATTGTTTGTTAACACTACCTGACTGTTTCTACGCATATTACCAGATTCCAGGTTGTTATTATGCACATACCTCTCCAGCTCTTATTGTACACACTCTGGGCATGTCCTGACAACATGCAGGTGAAACCAGGACATATTTTGACTATTGTCCTCATAATCCTTTGGTGAGTTGTACAATGACAGGTTTGTTTTCATAGACTTTTCCAAATATTTACAGGCCTGACAGTCAGTTTTATGACATTAAATGCTGCCTACATGTCAGAAATTAGCACGCTGATATGCCAGGGGAACAGGGTAACAGCCAGCAGATATGGACCAATTCTCTGAACATTCCAGACAGATCTGTACAGTCGAGGGGTACGATTCTGCATAAAGCTTACTACCACTACCAGGATTCAAACCATGGCTGTGTATGCTAAATTAACACAGTGTACATCACAGTTGGGTGCGCTATATAGATATTTCCTGTGTATATTTTCTCTGAATTCCTTCTATAAGTCTTCCGTGGTTTTACAATCTGACCTTATAATTACAACACTCTTATACAGGGTTTAGTCTCCCGTGGCTTTACAATCTGACCTTATAATTACAACACTCTTATATAGGTTTTCCTAGACAGTTTTATTATGTAGCACTGTGTGGATGACAGTGATGAGTGATACCTTATTATTCAGAGAAACTGCAACACTAACACTGCCATACAATACCAGACTAAACAGTACCAGTCCAAGATTCCAATCTTTTATTTCTAGGCACAGTTTTCGTATCTGGCAGACCTGTGGGGGGAATGTTTGTTAACCCTACCTGAATGTTGTCACACATATTACCAGATTCCACATTATTATTATGCACATACGTTTCACTCTGTTACTGCACACACTCTGGTCATAGCGTCACAACATGGGGGTGGAGTTGGGACATACTTTGCTTATTACACTCATAACACTTTGGTGAGTTGCTAGAGTGACAGGTTTATTCTTATGGATATATTCCTGACAGTTATGATGTCTGACAATCAGTTGTATGTTATTATTTGCTACCTAAACTTCTGGGATCATCCCACTGATTTTCCAGGGGGACAGGGTGACAGGCAGGGGACATACAACAATTATCTGGACTTTCTGACAATATCTGTACAGTTGTGGGGTATGATTCTGCATACAGCTTACTACCACTCCCAGGATTCGAATCATGGCTGTGTGTGCTAAAATTACAACACTTCATATCTCAGTTGAGTGTGCTATCTAGATTATGTTGTCTATCTTTTCATTGTTTTCTGTCTACATCTCTCTCAGTTGTACAATATGACCTCTTGTGATGACAACATTTGTATGTAGACATTCCTACACATTTTATTTATGTAGCACAGTGTGGGTAACAATTCTTAATACAGCAATAGTATTAAGAGATTGGAGCACTACATTACCATATGATACCAGAATAAACACAAGCAGTCCAGCAGTTAGACCTTTACTGTCAGGCTGTTAACCTTTTATTTACATACAACCTATATGAGACTCTTCCTGCCATATTGTCTGGTGTATACAGTACATGCCATACACAATAAAGGTTTTATACTGGCAATTAACTTTCTACTACTTTTTGATTTATTTCTAATGACAGTACATGCAAGAGTATTACAAACCTGCTTCACGACACAACCTCTGCAATCTACAGGCATGGGCTTCCTGGTTCCCAGCCTGCTCATCTGCTGCTGTCAAAGACATAAGAGGAAAATTTAGCCATAACTATCCATAATATACATGAGTTGGCAATTAATTAACAGGTAGTAGACTGATACTTAGACACGGCTGGGACATCACCCATCTGCCTAGCATCTTGGATCCACTGATCCAAGAGCTCCCTCCTTCTCCCCTTCAGGTCAGCATAGTGATGCCTGACCTGCTCACCAGTTCGAGGTATGCCAGTGGCACTGGTGAGGTCACTGGCGAGACGGTCCCAGGCTTCCACTTTATATTAAGAGCCCTGTTACTGGCCTGGCAGCAGTCTGTGGTCATGGTCTTTAACAAGGAGTCCTGCCATGACTTTGGACTCATGGATGCCCCAGCACTGCACCCAGAAGCGCTTGCCTTCTCCCACACCAGTCATAGTGCTTACAGGAGGAAGCTGCAACCAGTTATGAGATGCATTCCCGCCTGTGGGGTTTAAATAGGGCCAATTTCCTGCATTTTGCCATGATTGGATGGTTTTGAAATTGCTAAGCTATAGGCAAACCTGTTTACCTAAGGTTGGCATTGCTTAAAGGGGTATACCAATGGGCAAACTGATTTAGCTGGCCTACACATTGCTTACACCTAGTAAGCAGGGCTGTGCAATGTTTAGCATTGATTCATTTTTAATTTGCACACTATTTGCTGTTTGGCATTGATTTATTATTCATTGCATGTTATATATGTGTTTGCTATCCATGATTCATGTGTACATACACTGTATGGGGTCCTTGTGTTTATTAGGGGATTTCAACACTTTATTACAATGACACTTCACATCTAAACATAATGCAGTACTCCAGTTAACATATTTATGTTATGTAGTAGGTTATACAACATAAAACTGTATATAGATTCTTTTCACATGTTAAGTTTGATTTTCCTATAGTGAGGATCTGTTTGGTGATACCTCAGTCTTGCATACTGTTGTGATGGCTTACTGGTTAACTACTGTGACTATAGTACAGAGCATCCTGAGTTGAAGACCTACAAGGGCTGTTTATTTTGTTGTTGGGCAGAACAGTGACTGTTGGATACAGAGTGATTAAGGCACTTTTAAGCAATTGTAAGTGAGTTTGCTCAGGTTTACACGATGGTAAGCAATGCTAACTTCCGGTTAAATATGCTTACAGAGGGTTAGCTTCAATATTGCTTAACCTGTGTGCGCATTACTTACCCCCGCACAAACAGGCTTAAACACGCTTACTGCTCTTAAATATGCTTACTCCCGTATACCCCCACACTAATTTAGACAGAAATGTAACATGGTTCTTTGGAAGGTGGTGGATTTGGACATTCTATGGATTTATCATTCATTACACATTATACCTTCAATTTGTATCTCTGATTCATGTGTACATATACTGTTTGTGACACTTGTGTTTATCTGTGGATTTTACATTATTACAATGACACCTCACATCTCCATTTAATGAAGTACTCCAGTTCAAAAATATATGTTATTTAGTAGGTTATACAACAAAAAATATTGTTCATAAAGTGATTTGATATGGAAAATGGAATTGACTAGAGTGAGAATCGAACCAGGAATTACTGCTCGTAAGACGAATGCTCTGACCACCACAATATTGCAGTATTGCTTCATTTGCATATATCTTGATATTTATCTTCTTGTGCCATTTAAGCTACAGTATGCGTAGCTAAGCAATGGGCAAACCCAGGCACCTATGGTTAAATTTAGTCTGATAAAAAAAAAAAATGGTGTTTATATTATTACATTTTAAATATTGCTCTTATAAACGTGGGGTATTGCTAGTGTAATGGGATTTGTTTTGATGTACATTTTTTGACTGTGGTCTTTGTTTTTTATGGACTTTACCCTCAAGACTTAAAGGATGGCTGAAATCCCTATGCACAGCATACCAGCCCTATTTTTAGATATGATTATGCATACATGGAACGTTCCTAGTCTATCGTGTATGCACAACTGTAGTGATGTCAGACTTCACTGGCTAAATACCCTATCACTCATTGTAATTGCCAAATGGCAGTTCTTGATTGCGAGAGCGTGTATATTGCGAGAGCTCTGCTCTCAGACACGCCCCCTGCACTCGTCCACGCTCCATGTCCGTTTAGGAGCTGAGGCAGCGCACCTTCATTACTATGCATGGTGCGCTGCTGTGCTGCTCCTAAATGGTCACTTCCATGCAGGAATAAGCTATTCTTGCATGGAACCTTACTGAATCCAGGGGAATGTGTTTTGCTTTGATAGTTCTAGCTCTAGGTCAGTGTTAGGCTTGCGCCGACCGTGCAGCGTGCAGATGGCGCAGTAGCACCATATGCATATTAATGAAGGTGTGCTACCACCACATCCATGTGCATAGGAAATGAGCGCGAGTGCATGGGGCATGTCGAAGCACCACACTGAGGCATGGAAATGTCAGCTGTTGACGTGCAACCTAAAATGCTGAATATTACAGTCTGCCTGCAATAGTAATCACACCTGTCAGTGTCCATGGATACTGAAACATATGCAAAGCATGCAAGACAGTTCTTGCAAACACAAAATTAAGAAGCAAACACAAATGCACGTTAGCGAATATCGAGTCTCCATCCCTTGAACAAATGACATTTATTGTGCCCGTATTCTAATGCAGTGTTGATAGTTATACCAAGTGGAAGTGAAACACAACGTGTTAACGTGCCGCCAATAGCTAAGTCTAGCCCAATGGTCAGGGTTACCACCTGTCCCACATTGTCAGGGACAGTACACATCTGGGCAGTTGTGTCCATACTAAAACCATTATAAATGTAAAATATCCTGTGACCGTATGACATAATTATGTCCCACATTGCATGTAATAGTCACATACAATAGTTATTTCCATATGTAACATACCACATGTTACAAAAAATAGAATAAGCAAGTAAATGAAACAGAAGAAGCATATAAACTGCTACAACAATAAGCTAACATGTAGGCATAAAACAAAAGTACTATCCATTGTACTGACCGTGGGTATGTGTTGTCCTGTAGAATCTGATTTGTGTCCGGAATATATCCCATTCTGGCCATATGAAAAGGTGGCAACCCTACCAATGGTCAGAGCATCCGGCCAAAATCTGCCCATTTGCGGTCCAAGCCGTTCTTGTCAGGATGTGTCAAAGATGAACGGGTATTACCCGGGTTTACCTATCATGTCATGAAAGATAAGTATTTGTGTGTACCTATGTGCATGATGTACAGCATGTGGAAGGTGAAAAATGCTAGGGTAGTCCTCAGTGTATGCAATGTGTTCCCTTGACCGTGCCATGGGCCATCAACCAAAGAAGGGATGGATGGAGTGTGTGGAATATGGGTGTGGGGGGGATGGGTAATGTAATAATCTGCAAAGGTGAGACTGTGTTGGATGCACAATAGGTGAACTGGAGGTGTATGAGGGAGCAGTGGGTGAATCAGAAAGAAAAACAAAAAACAAACATACACATCCGCAATACAACCTGACAGGCCATACTGGAGAACACAATCACACAAACATATGAATATTAAAATGTGCGATACGCATGTACAGAAACGTCGCCAGCACATACCCACATAATGGTCTGGATGGAACTGAGCCATCCAACTGCAACACACCTGGATGCATAATTGAATACCCATCATCCCCTCTACAGCACACAACCAACCCCCATTCCTGAACGTCCACCAAATCCAGCCATACTCGGGCTACTAGATTGGCGCAGCCATATCTGCACATAGGGACCACTACTCATATCTAGTAGGCAGTGTCACCCTAGGCAGTGTCAGGATTGTAAATTATGTATCCCTTGCATGTAAAACCCTATCACATTTTCGTAAGTCCAATGAAATTGAAGGTCGTTTGCTTGTTCAATTTTTGAATATTCCTCATGGGATAAGTATCCTTTGTAAACATCAGACTTGGTATCATGACATGATGTCCAGTCCTGTAGACATCCGGACACAAGTTGTATGTGCAGTAGTGGTTCACGAGACTGCTCAACCTCCTGCCGGTCATGCAGAACCTACTACCCGGGATCAAACACCTGCCCGTGATGCACGTCTCCCCACATGAATTATCGAGAAAATATACTGTACACATTCACATAGTGGCACTTGGATATAGGGTGATTAAGGCGCTGACGTAAGCAGGGTACCTGTGTGTCCTGACCAAGAATGATACAATGGCAAATATCCTGTGCTTGTAGGAAATAACTATGTACCATATTTCATGTAACAGTTGCCTAAAACAGTTATTTCTGGATGTAAAATACGTAAATCGCACAAGAAACAGAATAAGCAACTAAAGTGCTACAGGAATAAGCTCTCATCTAGGAAAATAATTAATGTTCTAAACCCTGTACTGACCATGGGTATGTGTTGGCCTAAACAATCTGGTGTGTCCAGAATATATCCCATCCTGGACATATGAAAATGTGGCGACCCTACCAATGGTCAGAACATTCGCACAATAACTGGCCAGCCTCTTAATCACTCATAAAACCATTAACCTTTGGAGGAAAGGTGTTGAATGACACTTGAATGAATAATGACAATAATTAAGAGTAATAGACACTTTTAACTTCATAAAATAAGTATTAATACATA
>NC_056732.1:886307208-886424708 GCF_019279795.1 Protopterus annectens
TGCCAAATCTGGCATCTCTACATATAGGTCCTATAGGGCTGCCACCTTTCCAAATGGCCAAAGTGGGACCTGCTCCATAGAACTGTCAGACGTACCAGGTCAGAATATACCTACAGCAGTGCATAGTACAGAAATATACATATTAGCACAAATCAAAGCTTAGTCTAGCAGCAGTCAAGTTGCTTATGCTACTTCACATAACATATTGAAGTGTCATTTATACAATAACCATTACATGCAAATATTAGAGCAATGTAGAATATAATATTGTCCTGTAATCAAGACATTTGCTATGCCTAGATTAGTCTTGCATGACACATATGCCTAATGAGGGACTGTCCCATGCAAAGTGGGAAAGGTGTTAATCCTAAAGTCTCATTTCAGCCAGTTTAAAAGGTGGAAAACCTACAATAGGTATGCGGCAGCATGACCCGGCAGAAAGATGTGTTTCCCAAAACACAGTTACTTGTCTGCATTGCAGAGTATCGGTTCCCATGTATCAGCCAGATGGGAGCAGATTGTATGAGGAACACGCATATAATATGATTATGTCACTAGACAGGCCGCCGATTCCATACAGTGAACACCATGCCATTGCATAATGGTCAGCCATACCTGATATTGTAATCATGTAGTCCGATGTAATAGGCATCACAAGAGATCACGCCCACCCAGCGCGAGTGACAAATGCAAGCAACAATGTCGCTGCACGTGCAAGTGAAGGAGCGAGCGGGTGTAAGTGTGTTTGGCTACTAGTATGCGAGTATTGCAATGTTAAAGAAATGTGGAGTCTAAACAAGTATAAGGAGTTGTAACCAGAGGTCAGCAGTGCTTAACACTGCGCAAACCCACGCACAACCACTCCCAACTGCTGCAATGTGCCTTACTCACTCCGTATCCAATGGCCTTGTTCTGGCCACACACAAAGATCCGTCCTTTGCAAGTGTTGGTAGCAACACCCTGCGCACACAGCTGATCTGAATTACCAATACACCATGGCATATATACAGACAATAGACAGTACCACACACATACCATACAGCACAGTCATCCAACAGAATAGCAATGTACTGGCAGATATGTCCGGACCACTGGTGCTTGCAGACCTGTCCGTCTTGTGTTTAAGTGTGTGAGCATGCCCAGTATGACCATTACGCATGTTGTCTACTGACATTACCGTCATACCTTTATGTGTTTGAGCATGCCCAGTATGGTCAACTGGATCACATGTGTTACATGTCCAGGTAGTCAGTACTGTGGTGCCGACCCTTGCGTTGTACACTGACAGGTGGTATGCTGTGTCTGCAGGGTATCCGTCGGTCATGTGGCATTGACTGTTGCTGCATTTCTCCACAGCGTGGGGGGACATCCAACTGTATCCACATTCCTACACAGCACCGGGGGTGGCGCACATAACTTTTACATGTGTACGTTGGAAGGGGGGGGCACAGCTGACAGTTGTACACTTTTGCTACTACTGTACTGGTATGCCAGGTACTCCATTTCAGTGTGTGGACCTACCTAATGTGCTGGCTAGAGGCATACCAGTGTATTTCAGATCCTAGCTTTAATTACCAGCATATTGGTTTCAGACGTCCTAGCCTTCACAAACTACATCCAACTTCCTGGCCTGCTGTAGTCTGTCTGTGTGTGTCTGTGGGGGGGGGCATCCATTGGGCATATCCAGAGGCCATTGTATAGCATTTGTCTGTATTGGTCTACACCTGTCCAGCTGTTTGAGACTTGTGTGGGCTGTATGGACACACATGATGTTCAGCCCATAACCTGCAGTGGGTTAGGACACCCTGTGTACTACTGGCTACTATTGTGACCCTGGTATGTGCTACAGATGTCATGGTGCCACTATGGACGTGTACTGTCCCCTGCCCTAACATTCGGCCACCAAATTCCCTTGCATGCTCACATCCATACCATAGCTACAGGTAAAAACACATTCTAATACAACTGCCAATTGGTAGGTTGATTGACTTACCTTGAGGGTGTGCCAGACCTGAGGATGGTGCTGGAGGGCTGCCTATGTTGGATGCACACAGTGCACTTCCTATACATGGCTGAGCACAGGTAGTGTCATGTTTGGCATCCCTTTTACTGTCTGTGCGAGTCAGAGAGGGTGAAATTCCCTGGGTACCTACTGTGTCGGTGCATATGCCATGCATTGCCTCTTTGCCAAGGGCAGGTCATACTGTGCACGCCTCCTTTTGCCTACTGGGTCCGGCTCAGGTAGTTCCTCCTTTGAGTCACACTTTGCCTGTACAGGCCTTGGCATTGGTGGGGGGGGGGCTGTGTGGCCCTGTCCCATGCTGTTCCTGCTGCAACTGTTTCCACAGGATCATATTGTGTAGCATAGCACATACCATAACAATTTGGGTGCATGTAGCTGGTGAATACTGCAAGGCTCCACCGGATGTGCCAGACACCGGAACCGTGACCTGAGCATCCCAAACACATGTTCAATTATATGTCTTGCCTGTGCGTGTGCCTCATTATGGTGTAGTTGTTCAGGTGTGTGTGCATTGCTGATGGGTGTCATCAGCCATGGCTCCAGTGGTTACCCAGTATCCCCCACTAGGTGACTGTAGGGGATGTCCATATTGGCAAAGGTGTGGTACAGCTGCGTCAGATGCCATATATCGGAATCGTCATAGCTTCCAGGGCAGCCAGCACACACATTCAGTATAATGCCCTGGCCATTGCATACGACCTAGCAGTTGATGGAGGGGATGCCCCTGCGGTTAATGTAGGCCCTACCCCGCTCACCGGGTGGTGCTTTGATGCATACATGCGTGCAGGCTATAGCACCCACTACCCCAGGGTAGTCTGCCATTTGGTGGAAGATACGCATATTGCTGGTCAACACCTCACGTGTGTTGAGGACATGTACGTGCTCACTGGTATGTTGTGACATGGCATCTAGGAACTGGTGTAATACTCTGGATGCAGATGCCTGTGAGATCCCCATGATATCCCCAGTTCTGCTTTGGGAGGTACCTGTGGCTAGTATACCAAGGCCTACACATACCTTGGTATCCACTGGGATGGGGTTCCCTCGGCCTATTCGATGTGTCAGGTGTGGCAAGCACAGCTCAACAATCTGCTGTAGGAGGTCTCTGTCCACCCTATTTTGCTCCACTATCTCCAACTCATGTAGCCCCTGGTAGGTTACCCTGGGTCTGTAATGTCTTCTCTGTCTCCCCACTGAGGGTTGTTCGGCAGCATTCACATCCTCACCACCCTCAGCCTCCTGCACATGTTGGTCTATGTTGCCTGCTGCAGCCCTTCTCATTTGGTTGGATTGTTTCGAGAAATGTCCCAGCATGTATACACCGATGGTGTAGAGTGTGGAAAAAACCTGTGTGTATGGTTCTTGCTCACTTTACCATAGGGTTCTGGGTCGGGCTGGGCAAGTAATCCACTGATTTTGCTAATTATCACCTGTTTGCGCAGCTTGTTCACCTTGACTACTCTACTACTGCTGTTGTCCCTCCCAATTTCACTAGGAAGGTATAGACACACCCCTAGCTTAGGCATGCTAAGGCAGGAGCAATCCTGAGACACAAGGCTCCAATGTACGTACAGTATGCCTGACATCCCCCCATGCTTTCACCTATATTCGAGTCCTGCACCCGGCTCTCTATACACATACACTCTTGGGATCTGCATCACACCCTGGGGATAAAAGGGATTCACTATTTTCAACCTCATTTGCATAGTATTGTCTTCTAATGCATAGTTATATGACCCATACTGAGCCTCCAAAACAACAACGATTGCTTACTGTCACGCAGATCCACACACAACTGGTTAAAGGTGCCTTACTATTACCGTATTTGATGTCCCTTGTTCTTCCCAGCAACAAAATAACCGGTCTCTACACAACTAGAACCCGGGACCCTGCACACCACAGACGATGTGCTTTACCACTAAGCCATGACAGATATACATACATCCGACATGATCACGTACAGATCATCCAGCACAGGCATTCAATAGTATAGGACATGTATTCCATCATGTAGATTTATGTGTGCTAATGTCCACACATATATACATATATATATATATATATATATATATATATATATATATATATATATATATATATATATATATATATACACACACACATATATATATACACACATACGTAGATATAGAGTATATATCACAACAGTGGACCACATGACACCAAAGCATTAGACAAGAATGAAAAGGAAACCACATGTGCCTTCTGCATTATGTACTGGTGTTACTATCAAGTGTGTTTCGTTGCATCACACGGGTCAGACTGTATTAAGGGTAAGAGTAGGGCTGCTGACATTTACTCACCAGACCTACTGGCGAATGTATGTGTATGTTTTGCCAACCCAGTCTCTTGGGCGATTGTGACATTTGTGGACACTATATAGGAAAACAACAAAACATGCTCAACACATCTTGGAGCTAGCCACTCACAAATACCAACACATAGGATATGATTGCCAAACACACACACACCTGTCATGCCTTGGAATAGAACACCTACCTGTCTATTCTATCACACTACAGCATTACGCAGTTACAGAACACGCTACCGAGATTACTGGACAACAGCACTCCCAGAGGCATACTTCTAGGTGGGTGACATCATCAGCAATGGAAAAGACACCGATAGGGATTGTATGTAGAGTGAGCGGTCTAAAAGCATTACTCTGTCCCCAGACAGATGGAAATACACACAAACACAATTGGCAGGGCTGGGATTAGAACATAGACCTAACTACCTTATCACACTAGAGCATTACGCAGTTACAGAACGCGCTACCGAGATTACTGGATCACAGCACTCCCAGAGGCATACTTCTAGGTGGGTGACATCATCAGCAATGGAAAAGACGCCGATAGGGATTGTATGGAGAATGAGCGGTCTAAAAGAATTTCTCTGTCCCCAGGCAGATGGAAGTGCACATGCACACAATTGGCAGGGCTGGAATTAGAACATAGATCTAACTACCCTATCACACTACAGCATTACGCAGTTACAGAATGCGCTACCAAGATTACTGGATCACAGTACTCCCAGAGGCATAGTTCTTAGTGGGGGACATCATCACCAATGGAAAAGACACTGATAGGGATTGTATGGAGTGTGAGCAGTCTAAAAGCATTACTCTGTCCCCAGGCAGATGGAAACGCACACACACACACAATTGGCAGGGCTGGGACTAGAACATAGACCTAACTACCTTATCACACTACAGCATTACACAGTTACAGAACACACTACCGAGATTACTAGATCAGAGTATTCCCAGAGACATACTTCTAGGTGGGTGACATCATCAACAATGGAACAGACGCCGATAGGGATTGCATGGAGTGTGAGCAGTCTAAAAGCATATTACTGTCCCAAGGCAGATGGAGACAAACACAAACCAGTGGTGTGAGCAGGACAACTGCCTATCTACGGACCACTATTACAACACTACATACATAAGAGACGCACCACAGGCATTACACCTTTCAAGACAGTCGATATGACCTTCTAGGAATGTGGACATCGACATGGATGCTGGCAGTTACGGTGTACATACCTGTGAACCAGTGTGTTCAATGTAGGAATCCATCCTGAAGTGGGGTATGGCCATCTGTTGCCTGGATGATCACTATCGCTATACAGGATTACAATGGTCATGCCCATACACATAGAGGCACATAACCGACACAAGGTGAGCATTCTCACACACTTAGTAGCACACGTCTGTTTGGAATGCACAATATGGCCGTCTACACAACGGCATACTGAGCATGCTCACACACTTAGTAATGAAGGGCTGTTTTGTATGCACTCTGATTCTAAACACGGAAGGGCACAGTGTGTCGATAGTCATCATTGTTAGCATGAACGCTGCACTATATATGTCTTCTACACAACATCTGCTGCTGACGATCACCTTAGCTGTACCAGTCTAAACCTGGCACACTAATACCACCCGTGGTGATGTCCTTCCAGGAGTGGCAACTTCGCCCATATAGTACCATTCATAGATGAATGTCCTGAGACCAGGTAAACACCCTGACACCTAGAGGACAACTGAATTGTATGTGTATGGTAAACAGTGCTAGATGTGTAGTGTTTGTAATCACAGCTGCCAGTCTAGATCCAACAATGGGGAATACTGACATCTGTGCAGTGAGGAACACCTGGCATAAGGCTCAGTTGTGCACAATAGCACTACCACCTTATACTTCAGATACAGACATGTGGGCCATAACACCATTATGGATCGCTCCAGGTGGTAGTGTCCCCACGTACATGAAGGCCACTCACATGCACTGACCAGTACACTCTCAAAAGCCATCACAGATGTGTCAGGTGCAGATCACAGTGTCAAAAGCAACATTCTAGGATGTAGCCCTCAGACATCACCATGTCCTTGGACCAGCAACACACATCCATGCATGTGGCAGAACATACATTAGTACAACACCATGTTACTCATGACCAGTGGACTGTACCTAGCTCTACAGCAACTGTGCAGACTACCCATGTACTGACACGGTTCCATCATGTGTTATGCAATGCACTGATACCACTGTTCATAACCAGGTCAGCTGTACACATAACAGGGGCCCTGGGTCATATACAGCTGTAACAGATAACAACTTCTGTACACCAGTAAACACACTCATGTTTGGATATGACATACATGTGCCTGCCATGCATATGTACATGCCCCCCCCCCACACACACACACACAACACATATGCACATAGCATAGCTGTTACTGTCCTTCGTGCAGACAAGTGGATACAGCAATTATACACATGCACATGGAAGGTAGGTCCATGGCTGTTGAATGCTAACAGTACATAAGGTGTGATAGCAATGTTGACTGAGTTAACATTCCCTCTGTACTGGTTACCCATGACAACTATCATATCATACAACAGTCCATGTGTCATGCATGTCATCACACATGTCCACCAATTGCAATGCCTACAAACATGGCTAAATGACAGGAATGTAGGACCTACACACATGTACATGTAGTGGTGTGCATTCAGCTACCATGCATGTGCAGTAGCTGATGTTTGCAGTTGATCTATGTCTTACTACAACATGCAGTTGCAATGCAGCCCCATCATTGACACCTGTAAATGGTGAAATACTGACAGTATGGTAAGATGTACATCAGGTATGGATGGATGTGTGTACATAAAGTGGTGGGCCAACTTTGCAGATGGATGTTTGCTGAAGACAGCTCACAGGTGTGTCACAAGCCGTCCTGCCATAACATGTGCAAACACTAAGCTATGTGTCTGTTAATTGAAGGTGAAGACATACAACCTACACAGTGGTCAGGGTGTCACTGACTGTAAATCACTTGACACCTGTAACTCCTAAGACCTCCCATGTGCATATAGCAGCACAATTGACAAAGGTAGCGTCGGTACACATTGTAATGCGGGCAATAATGCTGCATGTCTGTCATACGTATCATATGATAGCAGGTGTTTGATTCACAGTACTGCCATGTGTGTTTGCTTGTGTGTCCATATATGTCACGTATGGTGGGGAATACATCCCAATTGTTACACACCCCTGTACACTGTTGTAGAGATCTGTACATACTGCAGAGTAGAAAGCAAGACATAGGCAGGGGTGTTGTGTGTGTCACACACATGTTAGCTATCTGTATGTGCATGACATAGGTGAATTCAATTGTGGACTCCACAGTGTGTATGTGTATGTATGTATGGCAGTCTGGTCCATGGATTGAGGATGTATGCTACCATAGTGAACATATAGGACTCCTAACCCCTCCAGGTGATGCAATCTACTACCCTGTCGATGCCGTTGATCTTAGGCATTACTGACTACCTGTACCTCTTCATTCTCTGTGTCGCATCATGTGGGTGCACAGTACTGTAATGGTGATTACCACATAGGCAGGGGTCCTCACCTCAACCTTATCAAGTGTGTGTGTGTGTGTGTGTGTGTGTGTGTGTGTGTGTGTGTGTGTGTGTGTGTGTTACAGTGTCGTTGACCCCGTGAATGTGGGCATGTTACTGTGTCTGAATACATGTGTGCGAATACGTGTGTGTGTGTGTGTGTGTGTGTGTGTGTGTGTGTGTGTGTGTGCATGTGTGTGTGTGTAGTTGTGTGTTCTCATCCTGTAATGTGAATGTGTATTACTGCTACACAGTGAGGCCTCATGCTATCAACTGGCCTCTACCCTTGACATCAGCTAGACCGCTATGTAAACTCCCTGCACCATGTAACTGTACCTGTGATGTCACCCGGTATGGATGTCATGTCTCTAGCCACTGTGGCTTAGTACACAGCTCACATGCTCCTGGATCAGTAGATGTATAGACATCTTTGGAATGTCAGCCTTTCTAACAGTGAGGTTGAAGCTACGTATAGCATGCTGGTATTACCATACATGCCTGTGAGTAGTCCACATTTACACATGGGAAACTTCAAACACTGGTACTTAATGGCGCATGCAATTAGACCTTAAGGAGGGAAGCAGGGCATCATTACCAACATGCTGTTACTGTTGTTACCAAGACACATACTGTGAACATAAAACAATGTATTCTAAACCTGTACTACATGGTATGTCTGCTGCATGTCAACAGTATACAACAATTGTAATATACACTTATCTCCCTATTCTGTTCACCCTGTGCATCAGACCATATGAACATGTCCCTGCACCGATGGTGTGTATGACAGAGATGCGGCACAGGCATCATCATCATATGCACAGGGTGATAATTTTTGCCAGGGGCCTAGGCTGCACCAGTGGATGACATCATGTGTGTGGGTTTGGGCCTGTGATCTAGTTGGCCATGTGTGGTTGCTATGCATGTGAGTGTTGCGGTGCCCTACAGATGTTTCTTGTGTGCGCATGTATGTGTGCACACAGTTCTGCCATGTGTCTGGCCTACACAGGGGTATTATTGACAGCACCAGACTGTACAGACCAGGATTTACAGCTCACAGTGTCCGGCCATGGTCATGTGACCTGTGCCTGCCAGGGGTTGCATGGGCACTACCAGGCAGAGGTACAGATTGGGTACTGTCAGATGACACATGTCCACTGGAACCCTGTCCCCATTGGGACCATCTAGAGCCATGTCCATGTGGCCTGCTGTGTCCTGGTGTGGACAGCACAGCACCAGCTGCACTGCTGCTGCTACCAGCACTATGGGAGTGGGCGTGTGAGGTAGCTCGTTCACATAGACCTGCACCATGTGGTGTAGCTGGCCTACGTCCACGTGCCCTATGCCTCACTCCTACCAGATGTTCCAGCACAGACAGCTCATGCTCGCGGATTGTCATGCCACGGTCAAGGATTCCAACCATGTCACCCAATCGTCTGTCCAAAACTTCAGCAATCTGCTGTTGAGCATTTGCCAGTGCCTGGATGTTGTCATTTAAAGAATGGATAGCAGCCTTCTGAAGCCTCTGCTCTTCCCTGTTCTGGCATTCAGCACGTGCCTGTGCTGCCATTACAGTCTGAAACATGTGTCTGGAGACACCAGCTGCTGCGCTCTGTCCTGCAGGGGCATGTCGGCCAGAGGTCCTCCTATGAGCAACACTGGCCACATGCCTGTGTGGCACATCTGCAGTCATTTGACTGACACCATAGTGTGAATACACAGCTTCCATAGCCACCACACATTCCTGTTCCAAGCTAACACACGCTAACTGTCCTTCCTCTATGGCCTCTGGTGATGGGGTATGCGTTGGCATGAGAACTGCATGCGGGGAGGAGGGGGATATAGGTGGAATGGCAACCAATGGCACGGATTCAGCCCCTGACAACCCTGCCTCTACCTCAAGCATATGTTCATCATCACTGATGGAGTCTGTGGGGACATTAACATTAGATGGACTGCAGGAGGGTAACGCACCTACATCACCTGTGAAGGCAAACAAAGACTCTACATTTCAATAGAGACACACACACAGACACACACACACACACAGACACACACACACCATGCATGTGATTTGACAGAAGGCATGCAACATGCATGTGATACAGCAGACGGCATGCAGCTTAGGCATTAATAGTGGTTATTATAATACATCCCTGAGTTGCACACAACAGCAAGCATACGTCATAACAGAAGCCATGCATTTCACACAATCATGGTAGTAAGCATGCATCCCTGTGTTACACCATGTGGACCAGCACAGGTTAACAGTACACATGGCTGATGTGAGGTATATGACCTTAACATTAACATGTAGTATGACATGTAATCTGCTGATGTGTGCATTGACATGCTTACGTGTTTGACACAATGGTGTCCTGACACATGTACAGCGGTGCAATGGTGTCACATTGCAGTGTTGTCTGTATGCCCTACAGATAGAATGCACTTTTAGCAGATGTGCATGACCATTGAAGGGTATTATGAGGCGTCTATATTGCTATACAGTGTGAAGTACAGACACAGTGCCATTGCATGTAATCATGAGGCATCTCTATTGCTATTCAGTGTGGATTACACACACAGTGCATAGCCATGACTGTGTGCATATGCAATACATAAATACTGTGGATTGTGACCCACGTCGCTGAGGTGTATACGCACTAAACCATGATGTGGAATGTGTGACAGGTCACCGAAGGACATACGGATGACACTCCTGCACAACTGCTAACATTTCTTAGCTGCCTGGCAACCATGTCCACACATGGAAGACTTGTCAATACACCATGTTCCACATGACATTTGTGTACCACACACACGAGGTGCACGGCTGACAGTGATGTCCAACAGAAACAAGGGAGATGTACTGTATCTGTGGCCTGATGTGGTGTCTGTGTATGTATGTGGATGCTGTACAGGTGACTACTGTCATGCTGTGACACAGTCATGATGTTCAACACATCTTATGTGGTTGAAGTAAGCGACGCCTCCACAAGCTGTGCACAGGCTTGTAGGATGTCCAGTGTTCCACATCTGCTATATAACCATTCAACAAAGGCTATAGTTGGACCATGTGTAGCCAATGTACAACAGGGTGTACACACAAACACATCACATCTACTGTGTGTTGCTACATGTCTCTGGCCATCCTCCATGGCCATGTGTGAACATGTGTTAGCCAAATGTTTGTGATGGCCATCTATCTCACATGTCTGTGTTGTCCCATATGACATACACCCATAGATGTCAGATACTCCACTGCCCACAGGGTTATGCAGACAAAGGGTTGTATGTTTGGTATGTGGGGTATGTTTTATGGGATAGTGAGACAATGTTGCAGCCGGACCACTACATGTCATGGACATGTCAGATGGCACATCACAATGTGTGCACTCATTGCAGGGGCACATTCCACAATGGTGAATCCTGTGGGCCGCCCATACTCCAGCTCACTGTGTAGCACTGTTTGCATACCCCACATGTGTTGTTCTGATGTATAGTACATATTCCTACATTGAACAACACCTCCACCATTGTATGCACAGCTGTCCACACATCTAGCAATGGCAGTTTCTGTGGTATTATGTCGGTGTTTCATTTAGTTTGTATGTATTGCACATGGGTAGCCAATGTGATTGATTAAAGATGCGACCTGTATATTGTGACCGGACCATACATTATGTGTACATGTGTTAACTGGCCACATGGCAAATAGATCTGTGCATTAACATGCCTGATACTGATAACTGTCTCACCTGTAATGACCTGCTGTCTCTGCGGCACACCAGAGGTACCTATATAAGAGTGACACAGCAGTATGATCATTATCCTTGACTGTATGACAGCTACAGCGTGCAATGTGCATGTTAACACATTTGCCAGTACAATAGGATATACTATGGAGTATGCACATGTGTGCATACACAGGGTAGCATACTATAGTATGCGGCATGTGTGTAAATATACCTTGCATATGATGTTACATTACATATTGTACAGTGACACATGCAACTAAATGGGATATAATAGTTATATGTGCAGTAGTGACTTACCAGGCAACTCCAGGCTCGGTGGTTGGGATACACCCACCTCCACGATGGCAGCTAGGATTTGTGGATGCTGTTCTGATGGTGTCCCCAGGTTGGCCAGTAGCTCCTTGGTATGTGTGAGTGGGGGCTGGGTTGGTGGCCCACCACCTGTTGTACCTTGTTCCCTGGTGATTGCATTTGCACGCTGTTTCGCATGTCTGATCAGGTCTGTGCAGTGTCTGCGCACCTGTTGGTTGGTGCGGTTATGGCCACCCACATCATTAACCCTCCTGTGAAGTTCCTGCCACAGGTCATCACGCTGCTGGGCATGCTGTGGCACATGGCTGAACAATACCTCATAGTTATCTTGGAGGTAAGGTATGAGGGCCTCATCCTCCAAGTGGCTATAAGCTGGCAGTCTTGATCGAGGCATATCTGGAAGACATAATGATGGAGACAGGTCACAGTATCTCAGAGATGCACAGAGATACAGCTGCACATGCATGTGTATTACATTTAGTACATATGAACAGTTGTATTTGTAAATCTTCATGACACTGACACCACTGACATGTTTGTGTCACACACATGTGACACCCAATGGGGATTGGATATTATCGTACAAAAATGTCCCCTGCGCGTAAGGAGCTGCACGGCTCTACGTATTTCTTTGTTGTGATTGGATATTATCACCATATATGTGTGTCACCTCATTACATTGCTCATACTCCATGTGAATGCTGTCTTGATGTGGACATGTCTGTTTGCCTGTACTGGTGTTCTTACCTATCAGCACATGTCTGGATGTGTCCACATTAATGCTGTTTACCTTGATGTGGTGTATATGTCACATATCAACATATACACTGCCTTAACGGACATGACCTGTGACAATGCAGACATGCGCATGGAAACCTTTACATGCATGTGTTTTGCCATATGCATCTACATGGCACTGTACATCCTGCCACTTATCGCCTGTGTTGCACATGTGATACACATGGGACAATGGCTAGCCGGATGGTATTTGCAGGGATGGTTATCAACTATAGCATGTACGGCCAAGGTCATGTAGTAGTGTGTATGCCCTGGGCCATGTATGAGCATAGGATGTAAGGTTTTCTAGCTGTATCCAACAGCCATGTTCCCATTGCCAGGTGAATCAGTGCCACATAACTGATCCAGATGGTTAATCATACATCTACCATGTGATCATCATACCATGTCTGACAGAGATGAAATGTGCAGCTTTGCTGGACAGGGTTGCACAGTATGGCAGGAGTATGTAACGTGTATGGCACAAGGATCTGTCCAGCATGTGGCAATCCTTGTACTAGGAAGGTGGCTGTCCATGATGTATGTATTTCAGATCAGGATATGTATGTGTAGCATGTCCAACATCACAGTATTGGACATGTCTTTATGCAGGGTAGGCAGCATGCTGCATAGTGGAGATAAGGATTGTGAAGGCTGGTGTCATCCATCCAAGCATGGGCAATACCCCTTAAAGGTGATATGTGATCCGATATTGGTCACTTGAGTGATAAGTATGGCTGTACAATGATCTCCATGCTCATGGATGGCACCCTGTCATGACTAGGGTTGCCTCTTATGACTACCTAATAGGCTTGGTGATGTCACTATCTCAGGGAGGTAAACTGCACAGCACCATCCCTTACACACAGTGTCCATTATGTTGACTGCTGCCTAGGTGGTAGTTCATGGGTACAGGGTTATTAACCTAGCGGTGACAATGCAATATGCAGCTGTCAGATTGTGCACATATGTCATGCACCTCACTCACAAAGCCCATTCTGTATGTTGTCCACAACACTGAGTCAGCTATTGCTCCTAGGTCATGGCCATTCACATACTTACATATGCAGATGCCTCCCATTTGTCTGTGTGGTATGGGCTACAATGAGGGGGGGTGCAAAACATTTACCCTTTTTTACTGTAGCTGCCACTGGTGTGATATGCACATGTCACTCAGATACCTTTTATAGTGTTGGTTCTGTCAACAGGCCACTGGCAGAACACTCCTGTGACATACAAAGGTACATCTAGTATACTGAGTTTAGGTGGAACACCGTATGGGTGATGATGTCCTATGACCTGTCACAGGTATGATATGCAGTGTGAAATCATCCGTACTGTCATCTACATCTGTACTGCTAACAACATATACGTTGATTAAGGTTCATGGACGTTCAGACCAGATTCAGCAGGGTAATAGTGCAGTGCATCCCATTATGAACGGTGTCTCCACTTTGTGGGTTGTGATAACTGTTGGTGTGCACCATTCAGTATTTTCACAGACTGACATGAAGCTATGTTTTACATGATGTGTATGTGTTGAGCAAACTGTTTTGCCATATGTGTATGATACAACCAGGGATGTGGACAGGTCACATGCAGCCTGAGTGCACCTTGTACCATCATAGTTATGGTTACAGGGGCTCTGTAGTGTTCATGGATATGTGATTGTGTACCTGTTGGGGGGGCAGAGAGTTTATGTTATCCGACACCCTATCTGTATTGCTTATTTATGCTCAGCACTTGTTCAGAACATGTAAGCACTTCATGAGCTACTAATTACTATAGCACTCAATCCTACTCATTTCCTACAGGTAAACACTGTTTGCACTTACATTTCCAGCTTGCTTAGAGTAAAACAGCTGTTGTACACACTTACCTCACATATCTAGTGAGAAATAGTTGAATATTCAGGCATGTCCAAGTGTCAATTCCCAGTGTTATCGCCTGTCTATGTGATGAATATGGGCATCATGAGGCAATATAGAAATTGTGTCGTATACACAGTCAATGCTCCCCTCCTAGCATACACTACAACCTGTGGGAGATGCACATATGTAGCCATGCTGGAGGTAATGCTCTCTCCAACCCAGACTGAACCTGACAATCATGTGGGGATGTTAAACGTTTGCACCACACCACACTCATCACATAGTCTCACTAGATCTCCACCACCACAAGCCACACATAGTAAGACTACAACATTTACGGAGCCTCTCAATACTTCTCTGTGTAGGCAACAGAGGACACCGAAGCAGAAATGCAGGCAGCCCCCACCACCTAAAACAACACCAATTACTTATAGCCCACAGACTCAAGTGTGCCCATCAACGACAGCCAATAGGGCGATATAACATACCCAACACACTAGTCATAGGTGACTCTATAGGCGGTCACACTGATGTCCCACTCAGCAGGCTACACAAGGTGATAGTCACTTTCAGTTGGCTGTTGGGTAACAGGATCCGCAACATAACCTATGCACTCAGGTCACTCCTCAACAGGTACAATAAGACTGTCATTCTCCATGTTAGTGTGAATGCCCTGAGATGTAACTTCCTGGACTACATGTACAGAGACATGCAATAGCTCTCCGATCCTGTAGCCCAGGCAGGTATCGCCCTAGCCCTGAGAAGCATTCTGCATTCATCCAGACTGATAACACAGTACAACGACTGAATTATTCACTTCAACAGTTGGCTATGCTTCTGGTGTCATTCCAAGGCTATCCAGTATCTGTCTGCTTTAAATGACATGGTCAACAGAACATGATGCTTTGGCACAGATGATCTGCACCTGTCTGCCCTGGGATTACGGATAACGTCTAAGGCTCTTGCTGCTCCTATAGTGCCTGTTTTAGGCATGGTTCAAATAACATATTCACCACCATAACATGAACAGGCAAGCAAAACCTGAGGGTAATGTTACTCAATGCTTGACATCTTCATCTCAAACGCACTCACCCGAGGCACTCCTTGTAATGGACCACTTCGATAGCTCTGCAGTGACTGGGACATGCTTCTAGGCTCCTGAGAGCACCCCTGCACTAACAGGCTATTACTCAGACCACACCTTTCAGTCTTGTAACCAGGACCGGAACACCCACGGCAGAGGTGTGTTCATATTTCCCAAGGATGTACACACCTCCAGGCTGGTTGCTTAGCACAATGCATCAGAGGTCATCCAAGTGCAACTAACTGTGGCCATAACTGCTATACAAATTGTAGCTTGCTACGGATTCCACACCATAACCCACGGTTAACGGCCCTCACTTCTTGGTGTACTGGAAAGTGGGGTTCAAACAGGAACTACTGATGTGCGACTTGACACTACCCCACACTTAACTGAGATACCTACTCATATACCGACACATTAGGCCAACGCTTTCTGGGATTCATAACCTCCAATCGGCTGGATCAACCTATCCACACCACCACCAGGGCCAACAATATCCTAGACCTGGACATTACCAACATGTGTGACTGGTGTTCCACACCTGGGGTTATCCCCTCATTGGTCAGATCCGAACGTATGCTAATCACCCTTGTTATCCCCATCCCAGCACCACACCCTTCACAGAAAACACAGTACAATATTTCTACAAAGCCAACTTCAGGCTTCTTATGACAGCAGTAGTAAATGTCATGACACCCGTGCAGATGGACAATATAGTTACAAATGCTGAATTGTACACAACTGCACTTAATTAGCACTTACACGACTGCATGGATCATGCTATCCCAAACAGAGCCATGACGGTACCCACCAGATAATGGATGCCACTCTGGGGGTCCACTGCCATGGACATAATGTACAGCAGAAGGAGGAGACTGTTGCGAAGTAGAGTACAATCCCATGGGTGGGGTAGCTCCCTGGTCAGCCTCAGTAGAAATCTGAGATCCCTTATCACATCCTCCAAAGCTAGCTACGTAAACATTACTGCGACTCATTCCAAGGACTACCACAAAGCATTCTGGAGGTATGTCACTACTCTCTATGGCGATACCCACATCTGCTCTGACATACAGCAGTTAGGCACGAACATTACAGAACTGACTGATATTGGCAACATCCTGGCAGATAGGTTCAGTGCTAACTTTACACCCCTCTCACACCCTAAAGGGCCCAAATCTATACAGGAACAATGCAGAGTCCCTGCGGTCACAACTACGCAGTTCCAAGCTGCACTCTCTAAAGCCAAGAACACAGAATCCATGTGACTGTACAACATTCCAGGCTGTGATTTACTCAAACTTCAGGATGAAATGGCTCCCCACTTGGGCACCAAATTCACTAATAGCCTTGTATCAGGTATTGTGGCCCCTGAATGGCACACAGCAACAGTTATCACACTCCACAAAGGTGGCGCCACAATGGACCAGAGGAACTATTGCCCTATACGCCTGACTAGACTCTTCTGCAAGGCTATGGAGCACATCATCATGGATCTCAATCACAGAGACATTGGTGGCCTCCAAACCTTTGATACCACCCAGTTTGGATTTGTTAGGGCCAGACCAGGAATCCTAAACCTGGTGGAGTCCTTTGAAACAGTTACCAAGGTAGAAGATGAGGGTAAGGAGGTCCACACAGCTTACCTTGTCCTCTCAATGGCTTTCAACACCGTTCCTCATTCTGGTATTGTCAACATACACATCCACCTGCACATCAACCCATACATCACGAGATGTTATGCAAAGTGGCTCACGGACAGGACCCACACAGTGTGGGTAGCATACCCTAGTTTCTACTGTAAATCAATTACAATTGGCGTACCCCAGTCCTTGGTCATAGGGCCCCTCATGTTCGGTATATGCTTCTCTGAGGTACAGGCTAGCACAGAAGGACTTACCCTGAATAGGTTTGCAGATGACTGCAAACTAGGGGCCATGATTGATTCACCAGCTGAAACAGACACCCTTCATAAGGGTGTCACTGTGATGGATACCTGGTGTCAATAACATGGCCTCAAGCTGCATGCCACAAGGTGCATAGACATCCCCTTTGGATTACACCAATCACCCACTGATTATCACATAGGTGGTAGTCCCCTACATACATAAGACATTATAAGGGATCTTAGAACACAAGTAGATAGCACCCACTCCTTTGATAACCTTATTGCGAAGGTGGCGTGGATATCCTTCTATGTGGCCACTGTAATCTGTAATGGGTTTGTAGCCAGAACAAAGGCAGCCATTGTACCTCTCTACTCCTGACTTATGAAACACGTTAAAGGGTACAACACCCCGTTTGGGATGTACCTTACGGGACATTAGCAACGGCTTTAAATACCACAACATTAACACACCAAGAGGATTACTGACCTCTGAAGGATGATGTATGCAGCCCAACTACAGAAACCCCAACTGTACTCATTTGCATACTGCATACTCAGAGGTGATCTCTGCTGAACATGCAAGGCCCATGTTCAAAACAATATTGATGGATATGCTCCACATAAGCAAAAGCCACTGAGAGCCACATGCTCTGGGATATGTGTCAAAACACAACGATGACTAGGACGTGCTGGAGGGATACATTTCTGAACTGGACACTCACCATGCTTTGGAACATGATTCCTATGTCCATCAGGCAGGGACTCTCGCTAGCACTCTTCAAGAGATACCTCGATGGGTGGATGGGAGACAGACATGTACACCAGGGATCACTGCAGTGGCTCTACTATACACAGGTGCAGGAAACAAATGGATCTGCTGTTCACAGGCACAGGACACTAACCTAAAGAGGTGCCGCAAGTGTAAACACTGTAGTTGGGCTTACGAATGGACTTTGCCAGACAGCATAGTACCTAACTATGAACCTATGAAGCTATTACATGTCCTTTGTGCATGGATAATTGAGTATCTCTTCCATTTCAATTAGCTAACATGATGTTACACTGTCTGCTGATAACAAGTCATATGTATCCTGTTATTGTGTATTGTACATGCCAATAGACATACCTGATGTTTGCATAATATAAGAGTAATGCTATGTAAAACGTTAGACATATCTACCTACAATACTGTACATTTCACATTTTTGCAACAATATCCCATAATGCAAATCATAATTGCACAGCAGGACCACCTTAGACATGTTATTCTCAGTTATACTCCCATACATATGCCTACTGTTACAGTATATCAACATATACTATCCCCTATTATGGCACATACTTGTTGGACAAACCCTGCCACTGACAGCAGCTGGAGTGGAATTGTTGTGTTTAAAGGCCTTATAGCATCCCTTGTGGTGTATGAGGTGTTTACCATGTGGCACACAGCAGTACACACAATTTCTACAAGCGTTACTATGCTCAACAATACATCACTACATAATACCTTTTCCCACTATATGCATTGCGTACACTTTCATTAATACAGAACAGGCACTACATACACTAACAAACTGAGTGTTCTACATACCTTCTTAGTAGTCCGAGTTTATGAAAATATTAGTCTTATTCCTTTTCTGTTTTAACGGTTTTCACGTATGTGCATATGATTTGAATGTATGACAAGCCATCCTTTTATATGTAGATACCAGTAACATGTGGTATTCTGCCACCAATTGATGTTCCGGAGCAGATGATTACATGCACATCAGCTGTGCAGCTACTCCATTAGCCAATTACATGGCAACAGTGGGGTATAATTGAATACTCCACTTGGGCGTTGTCCCTTTGCCCTATCTTTGAGGAAGACAGCCTGGATGTGTTGTTTGTGATGAATTGCAACTGCTATATGGAGAGACACAGAGATATTTTAACTTCAGGTCCCCGTGGATTGTGTGTAATGGCTAGAGGATGTAGTTCTACATGTGAGTGTAGCTGTTATCTCAGCCATCTGATACGAGACTATTGCAAACAAAACCTGTAACATCGGCGTCTGTTCCATTGTAGAACAGCAACAATTTCACATAGCGCCATTATAGTGTGTCTCTCACAAGGTATGTTAAGGCTTCTGCAGATGTCATTGAGTGAGTGGATGTTTGTGATGTTATTACAGTCTGTATTGCAATTGTTTCGGGTGTGGGGGAGATGTAGGTGGGTGTACATAGCAGATAAAGGTTTGTGGGGACTGCATTTAAACATATTCCATATGTGTGTGAGGGCTCCTTCCCTAATTGAAGACCTATCATTAAGTAGATTAATACTATGGTTATTGCAGGCTTATTCATTAAGCCATTGTTAATTGGTTCCTATATAGCATGCAGGCGATGTTGATCCTTCAATCCCTCCCGAAATACATCGGTAGGTAATGCTGAAAGCTGTCTCGTGTATTTTTGTCACAGATATTTGCACTCATTGGAGTTGTGTTGGTGACTGAACCTCTTTGGCTTGGGTTACCACCTTTTCAAATGGCCATAGTGGGACATTTGCAGGACACACATCAGATTTTAGAGGCCGACACATACCCATGGTCAGTAGAAAGTATAGAACTTTACATATATGCCTATATAAAAGCTTATATTCTTGTAGCAGTTTACTTGCTTATCCTGTTTCTTGTTACATATAGGTATGTTAGATACAGATGACTATTTTATGCAACCATTATGTTCATTATGGAACATGCAGAACATCTTGAGATTGTAGGACGTTGATATTTTTACTCAATTTGGTCAGGACACTACCGCACATAGAGGGACTGCCCCACGCAAGGTGGGACAGGTGTTAACCCCATGTTTAGCTCATGTCCATAGCACATATTTGTAATAGTGTATTATAGCAATAACCCATGCCTGGGTGTGGGTAATGGTGAATTTACCCATGCTTGGTGTGGTTTCTTCACGAGGACGAAGCCCGAGTGGCCAAACAAAGACAACCGTGGGTAAATCCAGCATTACCCACACCAAGGCGTGGGTTGTTGCTATAATATAGTCTCCATATACTTTGTTCATAACATTCGGTAGTGCAGAATTTGTGATTGCTATGGTCCATGTTGTGCACATATTTGAAGACTTTAACTGCTGTATACGGCATACCCACAGATTCAGGAATGCACACACGTCCAACAACCACATTACCGTTCACAGATTCCAAAACCCCACAATACCGAACACTCGAACTCACAACAGTCAAACTCCCGGAACTAACACAAACACAGAACACACACATGCACACACAGACACTCTGCTACCCATCACATCCAAACAAACCATCCGACACTATATATGGCTCGGTGGCCATGCACCATACACACCCCATGTAGGTGGCTTTGCCCCCCACACCACACCCAGGAGCGGCCTTAGGTCTACTGGTGCCCTAGGCAAAGGGCACAATGGCACCCCCATCACACCACCCAGTGCCCCCATCCTGGTCTAGCTACACCAAATAAATACTGGTAAAGTGCCCCCACTAAAGCGGCGCCCTAGGTGGCTGCATAGTTGGCCTATGCCTAAGGCAGGCTAAGGCCAGCTATGACCACACCTACTGTAATAATCTACCTCCGAGTTAGCACGAGCAGACACACGAAGCAAACACACACACACACACACACACACACACACACACACACACACACACACACACACACACACACACATTACAGTCCCACGGAAACACACACAGCACTCAGAACACACACTTACACACTACAGCAATCAGAAACACACTTAAACACAGTACCTACCTGGACTGCAGCACCAGCAGCAATAACTAAATGTCCCTTAACATTGTGATAATAGTACGCTAGGTTCTAGTGTTCAGGTACTGTGGTCTTTTGGTTTTTAAGCCTCGTGATTACGCATGTCGGTATGTAAAGCATTCGGTATTTGGTAGTATCCTATTTATTTGTACCTCCATGGTTGTGTACATGTTGTGACCTATCTATATATTTGCAGATATATGTATATCCGTATATATCGACATATATCTCTCTATCACCCTTTCTATCTTTATATTATATATATATATATATATATATATATATATATAGAGAGAGAGAGAGGGAGAGTGAACACACCTTTTGTTGGGTACATGACGGTGTATACTATTTCCTGAACTCCGCCCTTTTGTGTTTTAACCTGTCACAATACACGCCTGTTGTTGGTACATCTCAGGTAGCTTAGTGGTAGGTGATTGTGTACATGGTTGTGTGTTCTAGTCCTGGCAGTGGTTGATTTACCTCTCAGAGCAGGCACTATTAGTACCATGGTGAATTACACAGATTTCAGCTGTTCTGGCCATCTTTGACCGTGATCTGCACGATATTCATCAAAGATTAGACCTGTTTCGTGCATATCCGTGTGGTCATGTTTAAACGACGCTTACCGTCACTTGCCAGTGCATAAACCCGCTAACATGTGCTTAAATGTGCTCTAATGACCTGCATCCAACATCCATTATTCGTGCCATCGGAATTACGTAACAGCCCTTGCAGGTCGTGGAACCGGGAACATGCATGACACGGTCAGTGGCTTTACAACTGGGGCATCTGGGATATGTACAAGTGTTATGGTGTTTTGTATGTGGACTGTACTACGGCTGTTTCTCCATACTGCAAACAAATGTGTAACTCAGTTAGTTTGCATATGGATGATACCTATTAATGGTATGTCCAAGTGATGTTTAATGGATGTGCTCCAGCTGTGGGAATCCATGTCACAATGAGCCACACACTGTAATGTGCTACATCTTGCCACAACCTTAACTGGAGAATGCTGGGGTGACAGATAACTGTCATGGGTACTCCACATGCTTTGGAACTACATACCTGATTACATTATATGGAGCCCCTCATTAACACACCAGGGATTCCTTGCAGAGTGGGTGGGGAACAGTGGTTACACCCCAGGGATCCTGCAATTGGCTCTGCTCCACAGAGGGATAGTTAGTTAATTGATGGGGTGGCGACAGCAGGCACATTTTGCCTAGGCTGATGAATGGCCTCTGACAATCAGGCATGTACCTACTGATGTACCTAGGAACCTATACATACAGTATCAACATATGCTATTAGCTTCATTTACTGTTCAGGTGTTGACTTACCTTGTACCAACAGCTGTTGTGTCTGCAATAGTTGAGGGCTGCCTATGTAGGATTCACACAGTAGACCAACTATACATAACAATTTACAGGTGGTCATGTGTGTGTGCCATCCATTTTACTGTATGTGCAGGTGGAGAAGTGTGTCAGTCCATAGGGGCCTACACTGTCAGTGTATGTGCTATACGTTCCCTCTTTACCAAGACATGGGCATATTGGGCACGCCTCCATCTGCCTACAGGGGCTGGCACAGTGTGTTCGTGGTCTGAATCCCTCTGTGCCTGTGATACCCTTGGCAATTGCGGTGGGCTGTGAGGGCCTTCACCATTATGTCCCTGCTGCATCTGTTTCTGCAGGATCATATTATGTAGCATGGCACATACTATGAAGATGTGGGCACATGTGCCTGGAGAGTACTGCAAGGCTCCACCAGATATGTCCAAGCAACATAACCGTGATTTCAGCATCCCAAACACATGCTCTATGATGATTCTGGTTTGTGTGTGTGCCTCATTATGGTGTTCTTGCATGGGTGTGTGTGCATTTCTGATGGGAGACATCATCCATGGCTCCAGTGCATAGCCAGCATCCCCCACAAGGTGGCCATATGGGATGTCCCCCCTGACAAATACCTGATACAGCTGTGAGGCATGCCAGATGTGGGAGTCATGGTAGCTTCCAGGGCTGCCAGCACACACATCTGTGATAATGCCCTGGGCATTACACATGACTTGGCAGCTGATGGAGTGTTATCCCTTGTGGTTTATGTAGCACCTACCATGCTCACCTGGTGGTGACTTGATATGTATGTGCATGCAGTCTATTGCACCCAGTACCTCTGGGTAGTCTGCCACATAGTGGAAGAGATGCATATTGCTGGACAACTCCTCCTGCGTTTGGGGGAAGTATATATGCTTATTGGCATGTGGTAACATGGCATCCAGGAACTGGTGGAGTACCCTGGATGCTGATGTCTGTGAGATCCCTATGATATCTCCAGTTGGCCTTTGAAAGGTACCTGTGACTAGTATTCTCAAGCTTACACATACCTTCGTGTCCACTGGGATGGGTTCCCATCTGTTGTTTCTGGATCTGAGGCGTGGCCGACACAGCTCAACAATTTGCTGTATGATGTCCCTGTCCACCCTGTAATGCTCTACTATCTCTAGATCATGTAGCCCCTGGTATGTTACCCTTGGTCTGAACACTCTTCTCCTCCTCCGGGGCCTGAGGTGGTTGTCAGCATCATCCTCCACACCACCTTCAGTCGCCAACACATGGTGATGAATCACAGCTATGGCAGCTCCCAACAAGTACATTGTAAAAGTTCCCGTCTGTTTACACAGATGGTGCAGTGTTTGGGAATACACGAGTGTGTGTGAGGTGCCTTCACACTTTATACTATTGTGCTTTGAACACTGATGATGTCATAGGATGTGTATATACAATCAGAGCTGCAGGGTATCTTACTTATGTGTTTTACCACAGGTACTGTTATTGTGGTGCCTTTGGTGTTGAATTACATTTAGCTGCCGTGGATCACCTCTTGCCCTTGCCTTCACTTTTCTTAACGATTCCCCTCCCATTGTCGGGCATGCATCCAGCAGCCTGCTTTCTTGTTTTGTACTGTCCCAAACCAGGATTGTGTTGCGAAATGTGTACTATAGCCGATCTACTGCAGGTTTGCTTTGCTCTGCATTGACAGTTCTCTTTTCTTTGCAATCCGACACCTCCCCTATCCTGTTCTGCAGGTTGCTACTAGCAGCCTTGTTAGCTGCTGTCAATGGCCCACTTTGAGTTAATAGGTGTTAATTACTCAGTTGTACTCCAATTACCCTACTGCAGCATTTCCTTATTGTCTTCCTGTAACCTTCATGTTTCAGCTGTGGTGTGCACCGCGTGCAGCCGTTTACTGGGTTTTGAGTGCGTTGTCATCCACGTACACATGCACTTTCGGGCACCATGTGTGCTCTCAGCTAAGCAAAGCAATGGCTACATCCACACCCCTATCCTGCGGCTTTGCTTAGCAATGGGCAACATGGATTTGCAATGCTCCAATGTGCTTACAGCTGCGGTGGCACACCCCACTGCTGATGTCATGTATACCTCCAGACCACTCCTCGGTGTTGTACCACTCCACCGTATGGTACATCCTTAGGCCGGCGGGACGTTTGCGATTTAGTATTACTTGCCTAATTTGCATGGCATTGACTACTAATTCATAGTTACTGTGCCGAAAACTGTCACAGACCCTTAGCAACCCTTGCAGCTTGGTTGTGGTGTAGCAGGCATACCATTGACTATTATGGTGAAATCATGATTTGTTTTACATTGCAATTTTATGACATCTGTATATATTTTCATTGTGTTCCCATTTGCGCACACATGCCCTGCGGTTGTACTTTGCATTAGTGTAGCCATGACATTAAATGTTATTTTTTATGTGTTGTGCATGTTTTTTATGCCATTGGTTGTATATTTAGCCATTGGCATATGTTAACTTTGTAATACGTAAGTTTGGTCCGCTTTCATGGCTCCGATTTTCTGTTTGGAAAAATGTAAACCGCTTTTTTTTGGTTTACATGTCTGTATGCTTATGCTATGCCTGCACCACTTCATGAATCGCTATGTACCTTCATTTGCATGCTGCAATACTGTGCATGGGGTGATTAGTATACATGAGCTGAGAGCTGTGCAGATCTGGCGTATGCTGGTAGTTCACGTGGAAATGGATCGTACCTGAATCGCTCAGCGGCCATATTTGGCATTATACTGCCTACGCTACGCCTGCACCTTGCACAAGCTTCATGAATCCCGGGGTTAGTAATTTAAAATGGTTACTTGGTACATCACGGAATTCAGCAATGTCAAATTATAGATCGTTTAAACAAACTTTGTGGGTTGAAAACTTCTTTCAACATCTTGAAGAACATAGTCTATATTTTTGGGGCTATGCACTGATTATCTCTATGTTTGATGTGAACAGTAAGGAAATAATTATATTATGTTCATAAATTCTTGATGTTTAGTAAATAAACATGACAAATTCTGTTTTGTGTTAATTCTTAAGAAGACTGATAAATTTATTATTCCCGAAGCCATGATAGTATTACACTAAAGAAGGCTAAATAACATATTTGATCTCATTTATTACTGTATTGGTTGGGTACACACCAATGTTATAGTATTGTTATAAAAGAGATAATTAGTATACTATATAAGATACTCGACAATAACTACAAGAATTAAGTAGAAGAGTTTAGAAAAAAATGGAAAGATAGATTGAATAAGCAATCGACAAGAGAACAGTGGGAGGACATATGAATGCCTCGCAGTTATGGAGGTCTGGGAGCTTTAGGACTTTTGCTTGGAAGTGTCTGCATAGGTATTTTTTTACCCAAAAATGACTTCAAAGAGTTTTTCCTCAGATAGATGGCAGATGTTGGAAGTGTGATGGAGAAGAAAGAGGTAACTGAGAACATATATTTTGGAAATGTAATGAGCTGGCATATTTTTAATACTCCCTACAGAGTATTCTGTCAGAAATATTGGTTGAGCAAGTGGGTGCAACTAATAAAATAATTATTTTGAGCTGGGATACAGGACCTGAATTGTCCAGATGGGTTCTCTTGCTTTGGTCGACAGGGAGGTTGGTTGACATCTGTTAAATCTACTACATTCGGTTAACTATACAGATGGCAGGTATGCAAGCTCAACAATTCATGGGTAGGGGAACATTCCCTTTCCCCTTGGATATGGTCAATCTCTGAGTTAGAATACATAATTAGCAGGGCATGTGGGGGGTGCAGCCCCACACAATGGGAGATGTCATTTATGTTTTTTTTTTTTTTTTTTTAAGTAATGTTTACATGCACGAAGAACATCCACAGAGCATATTTACTAGGAAGTCAACATTTCCATTTTTAAAGTAGACTGGTTTACTTTCAGGATGTTGACATTCATGTTGGCTGACCAACTGAAAGTAAATTGTCTAGACATAGTAAGGACTTGATTAGTTTCATTCTAGTGGGTAGCAAAAAAGCAATTAGTAGAAAATATAAATCAAGGCCTAAGTCCACCAAAGAACTGACTATTGTAACATAGATAAAAAAAAATATAAGTGTGATCCTTAGAAAAAGGATGGAGCAAATTGCATAGGAATAAACGTAAATTGTGGAAATAATATATGCAGAATAATGCTTAGGAGAGGGACAGTGGTTTAAGAAAAGGCAGGAATTAAGCAATTTATGTAATGTTGGACTGATGTTAGCTATAAAAAAGTGATGTATAATATAGATAATTGGAAACATGTTAATATTTTTTGTTTTCTTTTATATTAATATATGTAAGCCTATGCCTGAAGTGATAATTTTATAGAGGTATTAAAAAGGATTACTACTTTGCAATGTTAAGAAAAAAGATGAAAAACAAATAAACCATACTCTCCATGTAGTGTATAATATGCTGGACATCATGATGAATAAGGAACTAAAACATAATAATATATGAATTTTCTATTAGAAAAATCAGATTGTGTTTGTATTATGGCAAAAGTTAACTTTGATGGTAATTAAGTAGAGCACAATGATATTTAGCAGTACCAGTAATATTAAAAATAGAAATAATTTCAACAATACCACTGAAGAAACATTGATAGCTTTCTTACAGGTAAATGCTGGGATCTGTTTTACAAGATGCACAGATTAACTAACAAACATGTCCCATTATTCAAATTATATGATAGTAGAAAAAAACACCATAGTGGGGTGGAAAACTAAATTAATAGGCTGTACTAACAGGAACATTTATGGTTTGCATGATTGGGGAACTCCCCACCCCAATAACTAGCAAAAAAAAAAAAAACTGAGTTCTGTCATAAAACAGTTACAATCTCATAGCACTTAGTTCAAAAAAGATTTTGAGTCTTATCTGGCTTTGGATATTAAAAAGAAAAATATTACAATCATTTTAAGGTATGTCCTCCTGTTACAAACATCATTTGACACATAAATCTGTGTTTTTTTTTTCAAGTCATTTTCAAGGCATTCATGCTTAACACTTCTGGTTCTTTATTTTTAGCTAAAATTGCCACTGATTCTAAAGACAACCACAAAGCATTCTATAGCTATGTCAAGAATCTCAATGGCAACACTCAGTTCTGCTCTGAGTTACAGCACAATGGCACTAAATATACAGACCCAACTGATATTGCCAACATCCTGGCAGATAGGTTCAGTGCTAACTTTACCCCCCTCTCACCCCCTAAAGAGCACATCTCTATACCGGAAGAATGCAAAGTTCCTGTAATCACGATTGCACAGGTAAAAACCTCACTCAACAAAGCCAAGAACACAGCATCCATGGGACCAGACAACATCCCAGGCTGTGTTCTACATGAACTACAGAAGGAACTGGCACCCCACCTAAGTACCATGTTCAATCATAGCCTCACCTCAGGCTTTGTGCCTGGTGAATGGCGCACATCAATGGTTATCCCACTCTGCAAGGGGGGAGCCACCACGGACCCCGAGAACTACCGCCCCATTAGCCTGATGAGCCTGGTCTGCAAGGCCATAGAATGTATCATCATGGAACTTATAAACAAAGACATTGGTAATCTCCAAATTCTGGATCCCACCCAGTTCAGGTTTGTAAAAGGCAGATCATGTCTCCTAAACGTGATAGACTTCTTTGAAGCAGTCACCAAAGCTGTAGACAAGGGTAAGGTGGTTCACACAACCTATCTAGATCTTGCCAAGGCTTTCAACATCATCCCCCACTCTGGAATTATAGATAAACTCACTAAACTAGGTATAAATCCCTATGTCACAAGATGGGTTGCCAACTGGCTCACTGACAGAACCCACACTGTGAAAGTAGCAGACTCCAAATCCGTCTTCTGACCAGTGACAGGTGGAGTACCACAGGGTTCAGTCCTGGGTCCTCTCCTGTTTGGTATCTACTTCTCTGAAGTACAGGCTAACACAGAATGTCTTTGGCTAACGAAGTTCACAGATGACTGCAAACTAGGAGCCATAATCAAAACTCCTAACGATGTGGACATCCTACAAAAGGGCCTCACTGAGATAGATGCCTAGTGTCAAAGCCATGGCCTCAAGCTCAATGCCAAAAAGTGCATTGTCATCCTCTTTGGTAAAAACTCTGTACCCATGAACTACAACATAGGCGGTAGTATACTTAACACTGAAAGTGTGATAAGAGACCTTGGGACACAGGTGGACAGTAGTCTCTCCTTTGATAATCACATCGCCACAGTAGTCAGGAAATCCTTCTACGTGGCATACCTCATCACAAAAGGTTTCTCATCCAGAAAAAAAGAGGTCATTGTTCCCCTCTACTCTTCACTCATTAGACCCATTATAGAGTACAATGCCCTTTTTGGTATGTACCTCACAAGACTTCTACAACAACTGGAAAGGCTGCAGAAATACCTCACAAAGAAGATTACAGGCTTCAAACAGATGCCCTATGCAGACCGTCTCAAAAAACTCCAGCTTTACTCCGTCACATATTGCCTACTCAGAGGTGATCTCTGCCTAACATACAAAGCTATGTCAAACCCAGAGCTGTTGGACATGCTCCACTTAAAGAAATCCCAATCCCTCCGAGCTACATGCTCTAGGGACCTAAATCTTGTCACCACATTAAACAGAACATGCTGGAGGGATAGATTCCTGTCCCAGAGACTTCCCATACTCTGGAATAAACTACCTATCTATATCAAACAAAGCTCCTCGTTAGCACTCTTAAAGAAAAATCTTGATGAGTGGATGGGAAATAGGAAATTCACCCCAGGGATCACCTCCATGGCTCTGCTTGACAGTGGCACAGGAAAATAATTTTCTTGGGTGGCAAAAGCCAGGGTACCTTTTTGGTTGGGCTTGTATAGGCCCCAGGGCTGATAGCCTAATACCTACCTATGAACTTATGTACCTATGAATATGGTTAAGAAAAATGTTGACATGAGAGCTTGATTCCCATGATTGCTTGTATTTAAATACAAACAAGAAATTTTGAGATAATTCTCTTATTACATGAATTAAATTAATTGCCTTAAGTGAACTGTTTCCAGTGGAGTAACAGAAAACGTGTTATTAAGTCCTTTTCCATTAATCATATTCTTCTCAGGACTGATAATGATTACTAACTAGATGTTTATGTTTGCTGATGCCTGTACAGCTATGTTCTTTATTATTACAGCCATGCACCAAATTCCAGACAGTGCTCAGTGATTTCCATCAGTTGTAAGAATTTTACTATCGACATCATTATCTCTAGAGTAAAATACTACAGAGCATCACTTACCTGTGTTTCACTATCTGTGGAAATCTCAGCTATAAATTTTCTTCCACAGTAGAAAAATAGGAATTATAGTATAAAATTCAAGTTTCATAAAATTTCCTGTGTTAAAAAAAAAGATTTGCAGAGTTATTCATCTAACACCAAAATCGTTCAAATCCAAATAAAGATTCCTAAATCTTTTGTATAGTTTCTTGGTAACAGAAGTTTTGAAATACATTTTGTTCAACTATTATTATGAATTACATTGGGACCAAAGGAATGGGTATATCAGTACTATACACACAAAATTTACTTAAAACATAAATAGTACAGTAGTCAACTAAACCTTCTTATTCATAGGTTCATAGGTGTGTACTAGGCCAATGGCCCTGGAGCCTTTACAAGCCTAGCCCGTAGAAGTGCCCTGGCATCATGCCACCATTAGTTCCCAGTGCCTATATCAAGTAGAGCCACTGGAGTGATCCCCGAGGTGAACTTTCTTTTTCCCATCCTTTCATCAAGATTTCTCTTGAAAAGGGCCAGTGAGGTGCTCTGCTTGACATGTATAGGAAGTCTCTTCCAGAGCATGGGCAGTCTTTGGATTATGAACCTGTCCCTCCAGCATGTCCTGTTGATTGTGGTAATGAGGTTGAGGTCCCTGGAGCATGTGGTGCAGAGGGACTGGGATTTCTTTAGGTGCAATATTTCTAACAGAGCTGGGTCAGACATGGCTTTGTGTGTCAAGCAGAGATTGCCTCTTAATAGACAACATGAGACAGAGAAAACCTGGAGTTTGTTGAGCCTGTCCATGTAGGGATGTGCTTAAGGCCTAGGATCATCTTTGTGAGGTACTTCTGTGGCCTTTCCAGCTGTTGCAGGTGATTAGTGAGGTACATGCCAAATGGGACATTATATTCGATGATTGGTCTGATGAGGGAAGAGTAGAAAGAGATGATGCCCTCTTTCTTCCTGGATGCAGAACCCTTGGTAATGAGATGTGCCATATAGAAGGACTTTCTGACCACAGTGGCAATGTGGTGGTCGAAGGAGAGGTTGCTGTCAACCTGTGTCCCCAGATCTCTTATAACACCTTCAGTGTTCAGTGGGCTACCATCAGTGTGGTAATTAGTGGAAACTGAGTTTTTTCCAAAGGGAGTGATGATGCATTTTTTTGGCATTAAGCTTTAGGCCATGGTTTGAACACCAGTCGTTGGTCTCAGTGAGGGCTTTTTGTAAGATATCTACATCATTTGGGGAGTTAATAATGGCTCCCAGCTTGCAATTATCAGTGAACTTGATCAGCCAGTGTCCCTCTGTGTTGGCCTGGATTTCTGAGAAGTAGATGCCAAAATGGAGAGGATCCAGGACTGATCCCTGTGGGACTCCACTCATGACTGGTTGGCAGTCTGACTTGGAGTCTGCTACTTTCACACTGTGAGCTCAATCTGTGAGTCAATTTTCAACCCACCTAGTGATATAGAGGTTGATGCCTAGTTTGGTGAGTCTATCAATAATTCCTGAGTGGGGAATGGTATCAAAGGCCTTGGCCAGATCGATTTTGGTCTTTGGAACACCACCTTAAAAAGGCACTATAAGGGTGGCAGAAGCCTTAGCCAGTATTCAGAAACCTAGAGGTGACAGATGCACACCATCTCTGGCAAAGCATTGAGGTCTGTCAATCATGTCAGCCCAAGCAGATAGATACTGGATCTCCTTAGAATGACACCAGAAACTTAGCCAATTGTTGAAGTCAATCTTTTTCTGCTTGTACTGCAGTATCATTCTGGGCAATGGTAGGATGCTGCTCAGGGTTAGGGTCATACCTGCCTGGCATACCTCCCAACCATATCAAATTACTCTGTTTTTACCGAGTTTTGGGGTCCAAGTAATGGGATGCCACGATTCCTGAGTGGCACACCTTCATTTCTGAATTTCCCAACACTTTATTTTAAAATTTTATTTCCTGGCTTTTTGAGCTGATGTCATCATGTGCACAATGATGTCAGCAGCCAGCCAGCCTGCCAGAATTGAGCTGAAGCTCATTCAGCATGCATTTGCGTGGATTTCTGGCTGCCACCAAAGGAGAATGACCCATGGCTACTAATGCTATCATTTGAAGCAGAACAAGCTATTATGCTGCTATTGCTGAAGCTGCTGCCCTGGAAAGAGCAGAAGAAGAACACACCATTATTCTACTACAAGGAAGAGAACAGCTGTTCATTGTGATGCTAACTTAACTGGAAGCTGGAGTCATCCTGGAAAGGTAGGGTGTGTGTGTGACAGTCGTTTACAAAGGTCCATTTGAAGCAGAATGCGCCATTCGTTTTGATGCTAACTTAACTAGAGTTATCCTGAACGTGTGTGTGTGTGTGTGTGTGTGTGTGTGTGTGTGTGTGTGTGTGTGTGTGTGTGTGTGTGTGTGTGTGTGTGTGGGTGTATGTGAATGAAGGATTGAATTCACTAAATAACGACAGGCATTTGAATTTCAGACTTCATATTATTCAGAAAAGAAATGGTAATACCAAACCTTTTATTCTAGCAGCAATTAAGATCAGTATGGCTGTATTCCCCCCTTATTTGCTTTGTCCAGGTTTTTTTCTGCTAAGTTTATAACATCAGAAAAGAAATAGTAATACCAAACCTTTAATTATAGCAATTTTCTAAGTTTATAACATCCGTATGGCTGTATTCCTCCATTATTGGCTTTGTCCAGGTTTTTTTGTGTTATGTGTATAAGATCAGTATGGCTGTATTCCCCCGTTATTAGCTTTGTCCATTTTTTTGTGCTAAGTGGTTGAGAGCTATGGTGAGAAGTGAGAATGGAATTCACTAAATGATAGCCATTTAAGTTTCAGTCTTTCTATTGCTCAGGAAACTGCTGATATGGCATAGTGTATGTTGCTGTGAGTGTAATGCACGGGGTCCTGAGTTCAAGATTTGGCAGTAAAATGCATGCTGGTAATACATTTTATTCTAGCAACCTTCCAGAATTATACAAGCAATGTTTAAAATGTGTCCATGGTTTTTGAGCTTTTGCCCCCCCCCCCCCAAAAAAAAAAAAATTTTGGCTTTTTTCCGATTTCTTGTGCTGCAAATTTGAGAGATACAGTTGAGTGTCGAGTGGACTTATGCTGAGTTGGCTTGCACTGCTAATAGCATAACAGGTTAAATACCTGCTTTTGATGCAGAAGTCTGTGACTTCTACTCGCACAGTATGTAAATGCATTGCTGATACTGTACTGTGTTGTACTTTTAAAAGGAGTGGGTGTAACAAATCAAGGGCGTAGCTACAGATACAACAGAAGTGAGAAAATGTCATGCACAAGGGCATTTGTGCCTCAGTGGAAAGTCGAAAGAGTAAAAAATATCATTAACCCAAATTCAGGTACAGAAAATCATAATTATTATGTTCTGTGCTGCATTATAAGAAAACTATTTTTAAACAAGTACAGTACATTTTCCAGCATTCAAGTTAAAACACATTTTTTTCCACTGCAGACAGTGGAGAAGCAAGAGTGGCCAGTTAGCACCTGGATTACAATGATAGTTCTGATGTTTCACAATGAATGTAGGAGAGAGTCTGTCAGTACTTGGACTAAAAATTGGAAGTCTTAAAACATACAGTTTGCCTGGTATATTTTGTTGTGCATTTACAGCTATTGCAGAGCAAGTCAAGCAAAAAACTGAAATTGAAAATAAGTTCAAGAAGCTATGCAACATGCCCATGGATTACACCACTGTCATGTTTTATATATATATAAATATATATATATATATATATATATATATATATATATATATATATATTCTGAATTGGGCAGTTTTGTCATTATTGGTTCATGCAATTTAAAATGCACTCTGTCTAACAAGTCTGCTGTGTTATACAAGGAATATAATTTAATAAAGTCAGGAAGGTGTATCGAAGAACACGTGTAGGTTTCTTGTTTTGTGTGTAAGGAGCCTATGATCTGAAAACAGCCCAAAGGTAATCTTTATCCATCACCACTGGCCAGATTCATTTTCTTTGGATGTGGTGTGGGTTTCAATGCTGTTTCAATGAATGTGAGTTTCAAGGGCAGAGAAGTTTTAATGCAAAGTCTGTTTTCATTGTGAGACAGTATTGCTGTTTTTAGCAGATGTCTACAAGCATTGTGCTATAAAATGTAAAAATAAAATCCAAATAATCATTGTAAAAGTAAAGCAGTATGCACATTAGTATTTATGGTAAATGGGGTGAAATAGCCAGGTAATGGGACATTGGAATGGCTGCAGGGGAACTCTGGTGCCATATTTTGGTTGTGTGTTCTTCAGTTTGTGTTTGAAAGCTGATATCCCACAATTCCATTGGAGTGGGTGTGGTTACCTAATTATATATGTAAATTTTTATGTTAATCAGCATACCGATTTGTACCTATTTTTCATGGGCCTTGTTCAGATTTTTGATGTTTCCAGGTTAAGAGATATGCTGCCTTGGCCACATAGTCCGAGAGCTCCTCCATGTCTCTTCATGTAGTCCAGGGAAGTGCATCTTAAGTCATTCACACCCACATGAACAATGACAGAGACATACGTGTACCTGTTGTGGAGTGACCTGAGTGCATGTGTTATTTGTCAGATCCTGGCACCTGACAGACAGCTGACTGTTACCCTCTCCTTATTCAACCTAGTGAGTGGGACATCAGTGTGCATCACTATTGAGTCACCTATGATTAGTGTATTGGGCAAGCTGTTTTGCCTTATGGGCTTAGGTTGAGGGGCACACTGTGTAGGTGAGTTATGTATCTTGTGATTTGTGTTGTGTTGTGGTGGTCAAGTGCATTTCTGATTTGGATGTCTCTGCTGTATGGGTAGATTTCTACTGAGAGCCTCTGCAAAGGTAGGTGTGTGGTTTGTGTTTTTATGTGAGAGCTGTGATGGTGGGTGTTCTGTAGGGCTATGTGTTCCATGTGGTATGGTGCAGGTGTTGACCTTCTCCTCTTGACCAACTATTCCGGTCTTGACTGGAGAGTGCAAGTCTTCCAGTTTGGATATATAAGTGCATCTCTCACAAGTTTGAGTGTTAGGAGGTAAGAGGAGAGGGTTGTCTGTGTACATGAGGCAGTTGCTACACTGTACATGAGACATTTGCTACCCTGCCTTAGAATGCCCAAATTCACCAGATTAATAGGAGAAAGCACAGGGAACTGACCTTTACACATGCCAGGAGGGGTGGTCATTATTAATAAGTACTGGAGCTGTTTCCTTATAGGATGTTTAGTGCTGTTTGCACTTATGTGTGCAACAATAATTGCTACAAGAAGCCAGATGAAGTACTAGGCAAATAAACTAGTTAAATGCAAGAGAGAAGAGAACTAGCAATAGCTAAGGGAAAAATTGAAGAGCAGACTGTCTGGCACCAGTAATAGTTTACCCTAGTTTAGTGGCACTGCACGGCATGCAAACCCATGCAAACATGGGCTTATAAAGCAGAAAGTTGAAAGGGAGCTAGAAGCCCCTCCTCTTGTGGTAGATTGGCTACCTAGTGCTTATCAATCCCACTGATAAGCTGAGAGGCTTCCTTCGAGCACAGAAAGGTCCAGGGAATTCAGAAACTATAATACAGTCATGAATGCAGCAAATCTGTATCTGGACTACTATAGTAAAAGAAAAGGTGGGAAAACAAGCTAGAACTTTTTTTTTGTAAATATAACAGTAGCAAACAGACAAACTGATTTAAACAAATTAACAAATAAAAAAGCTCAAAACTGAGCCCTGTTACAGAAGCCTTCAATCAGACAAGTTCTAGCTGCACACTCATGACACTACGGTGCAGGGGAACCTTCTCCAAAAAGATGGCCTGGATTAGTACTCAAGTTATACAAACAAAGCTAGATTCAGCAGGTCTGAAACTAGTCTATGCTACAGCAAACAAGGTTCACCAATTTCAGAAGGAAACAGTTCAGATAAGCAGGCACAATATGCCTTTAACCAGAAATTCCTAGCTCAGAAAGGCAGAATCTACTCTCTCCTCCCACAAGAGTCCAGACCACAAACCTTCTTAATGTAAAATAACTGGCCTGAAACCCAAGGGCTTATACCAGAACTAATACACTTTTAGTCTTACAGACACTAAGCCTTCAGTCAGCAACTCCCAACTTAGAAGGATGTAAGCTACCTGTCCTGCCACAAGAGTGGAGACCAGAAGCCTTCTTAATGTAAAACAACTAGTCTGAAGCCCAAGTGCTTAAACCAAAAGGCTTAGAATAACCGTTACAATTTAATCAGGCTACTAACAAGCAATAATAAATGCAGGAGAATAAATGCAATTGAGCACTTCTAATAACAGGCAGTAAAAGCAAAATAAAGTAATAAAGTTGGAAGAAACACAACTACAGTAAAAGCAGATGAATAAAGTGCATTTTTTTTGTTTTTGGTTAAGTGGGAAGGGATGAAACACGATAATTTAAGGTTGATAAATTAAGGGGATGGGCCTTCCCAAATGATCCCTCTCTACTCAGTAGAATAAGCTGATGAGATGGGACTGGGAGGACTGCCCAAAATGAGATTTATAGTAGGGGTGAGCAACTCAAAAGCCACCAAATTTAAGAACACAACAAGGACTTGGCGGGTGGGTGGTGAACTCTTAAAACTCCAACAGAACAGAAAACTTAAAACAAAACAAATTTAATGCTAGAATAAGATACAAAATAGAAGTGATCAAACCTTAAATAAAGAGCTTTAAATCAAAACTAAATGCAGAGATGAGTGATAGTCAGAGCAATGCAGACCACACAAACACTTCAGATAACTACAGATATTTCTAAATAAAAGAGCAATGCTGTCACTCAGTTCCTGCCACTAATTAACTGCTGCTATTCACAGTTTGCAAAGTAATTCTTTGCAAATGAATTCTTGGTAACTTTTTAACTGACCCTAGCCACGAACTCTTAAAACTCCAACAGAACAGAAAACTTAAAACAAAACAAATGTAATACAAGAGTAAGATATAAAATAGAAGTGATCAAACCTTAAATAAAGAGCTTCAAATCAAAACTAAATGCAGAGATGAGTGATACTCAAAGCAATGCAGACCACACAAACACTGCATGACACTGACTATCTTTATGTCGGGGAAGGGTTGTGCATGATTTTTTTACCCACATGATTTCTAATAATGTTAAAACATTATTATTTAACTATGTGATTCCCCAGTCAGTTAGAGAAAGAGTGCTATTACAGTGCATAATCATTAAGTAGAGTGAGAAGACGGGAAGGTTATTCCCTATTCATTTTTCACAGACAGGAGATGCATTTGCTAAGAATATTATAGAATTCAAAGGACGAATTAGATACCATTATATATGAAATAAGAAATGCACATGACTATTCTAGTTAATAAAGTTCTCAGTCTTTAATTATGTACCAAACCATGAAGCTATATATCTACAAAATGTCTCAGACCAGCACTTCATCAGACAAGATACTTACATAACTACATGCTGTTTTTGACAGAAAAGAAAATATACCCAAACATTGGAGCTGCACTTCTCATTAACTTATTAATCCATTCTGCTATTTCAGAGACTTCAAAGCCTTGGAGATTAGGGAAAATAGTTACGACTTATAAAATCACATAGAGTAATGTTAACCTGCCAGATAACTTTAGGTGTCAGTTTAATAATTTTTAGATACGATGAGCTTCTGCATTTTCAGATTCATAATGCAGTAACTATCACACATGCAATTTCAATACTGATAAGTTGCATGAGACATGCATGACAAGATTCAGGCTGCATATGGGGTGAACACTGGTGATGCTATCACACACTGTGTTTAGAAGTATATAATGACACACAGAAGTGTACGGAAGCTGATTAAATGGATGTGCACGGTATGTTCCCTGTGCAGAAGAAGGCAACTCATTACGGCCAGTGACATCACATTCAGTCTCATAACTAAAAATATTGAAATATGTATTACCTCATCAACAAGGGTGATATATCCTAGCAATCATGATATATCATATATCATTAGCAAATGACCCAGCAATTGTCAGAAGGACACTGAAAGTAACACGATGACTTGTGACAGCAAAGCAGCATGCAGATACCACAAAGAAGTTTCATTAACAATGTTATAAAACTATATATAAATTTTAAAGTTGCAGTAAATAAAAAGTAAGTAAATAAAAACAACAGCTATGTTTGGTCTGTTCCAACTAATGCTGCTGTTCCCAGTCTCTCAGTCAAAATACCATAATCAAGCTGACCTACTAGTCATCCATCACAAACTGGTTGTTGCTTCTTCAGAGGAAAGCAGGTCATTAGATGCACCTGAAACATAACCTCATTCTAAATAATAAATAGAAAAAAAAAATAAACATGACAATGCTACTTAGTCATTACTCTCACCCTAGAATATGTCAGAAATATCAGTTTACACAGCTTTTGTTGTAGCTAGCTCTTGACAAGCATTGCACATCCACCTTTGCTTGTCAACAAATGTCTTTCTTCTCCCTGCACAAACCATTAAAATGCTAACCCATATATTGACTTCTCTACTGAGAATGTTGGCAGAGATGCATTTTAAAAGAAGATGCAACAGAATTTCAGACTTCATGACTTTCAGTGTCAACTTTCCATGATAAGATCTCCATAGTCTGACAGCCAGGTAAGCTGAAAGATAATTTCAGTGCAAAATCATGCAAAAAGCTATAGAGATTGTGGTAGGTTGTGGTGGGGTGATTTGGTAGTCATCGTCATTGCATGAAATTTAAATTCTACACTCTCCAGGGAATGAAAACAAACCCTAATGCATACAGCAATAGATGTGTGTTTTTAATATACATAATTAAAAAAAAAGAAACCTGCCAATTGCAAAAACATTTTATTGTGGCATGGGCTGTAGCTGTATGCATTCTGTTATTCTATCTCTGAGCAACTGCTGAAGCCCTTTAAAAGCTTTATTGCATTTTGTTTGATGATATTTTTGAAGAGCTTCTGTAAACCGTCCCCCCAATAATGTAATGCTGAGAGATGAGGGAGGGGAAGTGAAGATGGCAAATATTTGTGGGTTAAAAAGGTTCTGTTTTACTTCTCTTCAGGGAAGTATCATTATTAATTTATTTTTTCAAAAGTCATATAACTTGGATTTTTCAAAACTACTCTAATGGTAATTATGCTACACTGAACAAAAGCTTTTGTTCAGGTTCAGAAAAATGTTTGCTTGTGTGTGTGTGTGTGTGTGTGTGTGTGTGTGTGTGTGTGTGTGTGTGTGTGTGTGTGTGTATCTTCTCACAAGAACAGACTGGACTCTGAAAAAAGCCTTATCTACCTGACTGCCGCTGCATTCTAGATCATCACCTGTGTGACCCTGAATAGGGTAAGTGAGTACTGGAATGTGAATCAAGTAAATAGATACTGTATCTGTGGTGGTATGTCTGGGAATATGTGTGTGTGTGTGTGTGTGTGTGTGTGTGTGTGTGTGTGTGTGTGTGTGTGTGTGTGTGTGTGTGTGTGTGTGTGTGTGTGTGTGTGTTTCTCTGTGTCTGAGGGTCTGTCTGGGTATCTGTGTCTGTTTGTGTTTGTGAATGTAGTAGCATGCCTTTGCTAATGAGAAGCATGGATGACAAAGGAGATCAGAGCTACTTACTAGGCTGCTGATGTGTGAAGATCTTAAGAAAACTAGCCTTAAATTTGCATGATAGATTTTAGCTCTTACATTTTGTGAATGAATAAGCCAGAGGTGGGCAGAACAAGGATATGTCAGGGCATTTACTTGTTGTTTCTTTAAGTAAGGGACATGGGTGCTAAACCAAGGGTGAATTTATGGTTACTCACCCAGCCATCTAAATTTCGTTTCAATACAGTAAGATAAGTCATTTACTTTATGAGGAGTGGAGGACAGTTCAAAGGAATAGTATTCTCTTTGATACATACCTATCCCTCCAACATGCTCCGTTTAGACTGCAAAGAGTTTGAGATCCCACGATCAGGTGCTTGTACCATCATTGGATATGGGGGTGTGCAATAGGTCTGATAGGACAGGTTCTGTCAAGGCTCTATACACAAGACAGAGGTCACCTCTTAGTAGCCTGTATAATACCAAAAAGGTGGACAAGGCTTTGAGATGGTCTATGTAGTTTTTATGGTTTAGGACTTTAAACTTTTTAGTGAGAAAGTGTTCTGGTCATTCCAGTTGTGCCAAGTGTTTGGACAAGTACATCCTGAAAGATCCATTATATTCAATGATCTGCCAAATGAGACTTGAGTGCAGTGGAATAATTACATCCCTGAACCTGGAGGCTAAAACTTTAGATATAAGCTGTGTGACAAAAAAGACTTCCTTACAATAGGGGACACATAGTAGTTAAAGAACATTAATTGACAACATAGATTACCAGATCTCTAATTCAGGACTGACGTTCAGGGGTGTGTTGTCAATGGAATAGTTGCAAGGGGATTTTGTGCTTACTGAAGGATACTATTCTACATTTCTTGGTATTAGTTGATGGTTTTAGCACCAGCTATTTGTTTGCTAAAAGGCTTATTGTTGCACCTTTTTGTGCTCTGTTGTGGTTCTGATGGTACAAAGTTAACAGTTATCTGTAAACTTCATCAGCCATAAACCTTTGCTTTGAACTTTGAGAAGTTAATGCTAAAAAAGAGTGCCGAAAGGACTGAACCCTGAGGTATACTGCCAGTGACAGGTCTTTTGAAGGAGGAAGAGCTGCTCATTATAATTTCCTGAATTCTATATTAGATCCAGTTTGCAGCCCAACAAGTTACATAAGGGTTTATATTTAACTTGAAGTGTTTATCTATGATGCCTGAATCTAGGATCATATCAAATGCTTTTTGTGAGATCTGGATATGTGGTGTGTAATGATTTTCCCTCATGCACTGTTTTTGTAATCTTTTTTTAAATAAATTGACCGGGCTAAATAGGCAGTAACTCACCTTAATAAATCAGAACTGGATTGGTTCATGATGAATCCGGTCAGGCTTATGATACTATAGCTCGCTGGAACAGTCTATGACCCAACTTTGTGCAATGGGATGACTGCTACTGTCCTCCAGTCATCTGACACAAAGCTTGTTTAATGGTTGAAATTGAATTACATCTATAGGGAGTCTGATAAGCCCTTTTTCAGTTTGATCAGTAGTCAGCCCTTATATGTTACCCAGACTCATTGGAATAATGCTTTAATCCTTGGATAGTGCCTTGTAGATGTGTTCACATGAGATTTCACAGTGATGTCTCCATGTAGGCATGTGATCTGAGAATATGGGGGTGGATGAAGTTTGAGCTAAATTTGCCTCTTAGTAGATTGGCTATATCCTCTGGATCTGAGTATGTGTCACTGCTAGTTTTGCTAGGCATTGTTTCTAATGTTTCTAACATAGATAAGGAAGGATTTGTGGGTATCTTTCATTTGGATGACTTTTTACCTCATGTCCGGCTTTGGTTGATTTGTTCAGGATTGAGAGTTCTCTCTTAAGTTGTAGCAAGAGTGCTTTTTAACATATTGAAAAGTTACATTTATTTTGTGTACAATGACCTTTTTTCTTTTATTATAGAGCCTGTTTGTGTATGGGTTCAACCACAGAGGTTTATTATCAAACTTGGCTTTCAATTTACTTAACAGGTGGACAAATGCATCTATGCAGCTGTGTCCGTGTACATAGAAATTGTTGGCAACAGATTTCATATAAGCAGTGGTGTCATCAGGTTGAAAGAAGGTTACGAATGTAGTCAAGTCATCATTCAGTTTTGTCAGATTAGCTTTTGTTTACTCTTTGAATACCAAAGTATTGGAGAATGCTTTTGGGTTTTGCCTTATAGTGCATATCGATGATTTGTTGTCCCATTTGACCAGGAAGAAAATGACAACTGGTGAGGAGCAAATCTGTCCCACATTGATAATGACCATGTCCAGGATTTCATTGCCCCTTGTTGGGGTGTGGACTAGCAGTTGCAAACATTTTGGATTGAAGAATTCCACAAATGTCTCGAGATACATTTTTGGGGAGTTATCATTTTTCCAGTAAATGGAGGGATGGTTGAAGTCTCTTAGAAAAATGGTGTTTGGCTTAATGCATAGGGACTCCATACTAGGAAGGTAGGAGGTAAGGGTGGAGGGGAGCATAGAGAGTAACCTATAGTAAGCTATGAAATGATAAGAGGTTTTGTTAATGGTATGTTTGATGTGAGAAAGTTCCAAGTTGTTATCTTGACCAATGAGTTTTGATGTGAAATGTTAACTCATTCACTACAGAGCAGCTCAGAAAGAACTGCCTGCTTAATTCCACCATAGGAACAACAGTACAACCTGAGCTCAAATCCATTTGTAATACCATACCGAAAACAAATACTTATAACTCTTTAACTATAAGAGCTAGACTAAAAATGTAAACATGAAAGTTGTTCAGCAGACACTGCCTTTTCCAACAGTGTAAATGTTGATAGTCCATATCAAAGACATTATTAAATATTTGGCAAGGAATGTTGATGCGCAGATTTTTTACCTTTTTGGAAAAGCAAAGCACAATATCTTGGTCAATGTACCATGTAGACCCATACAATTTGCATTTAATTTGTTAGTATGAATGTCAGCTTTAAAAATGATATCTTAACCATTACTGTGTGATGCTGCTTTACAGAGATATTCACAGAAATATGATTAATATAATATTTCTTATAATTGATAAATAAACAAAGCATAATATCTCACCTGTAACAGACAGAGAATACATATCAATATAGAAGATGTGTGTCTCAATGTCAGATTCAAAACGATGCATCATTTGTGTCATCACCATGCTCCCTTGCAAAGATATGGGCCTAATAATGACAAGTATTGGAAATGTATAATTTTCATAATCCTGCAAGACTAAGTAAACTGTGATATCTGTACATATGTACAGGACACAGACACAGTTCTTTTACCATGTTGTAAGGAGTAACACTGTCTTCAAAATGAGGTATTATTTGGCACACTGACATGCTCCCTTGCAAAGTTATTCACCGAAATATGAAAAAAATCATAATTTCCATATTCTACCTCCAAAACAAACTTTGATATCTGCACATGTGTACAACATACAGGCACAATTCTTTTACCATGTTGGAACCAGTAATACTGTCTTCAAAATGAGATATTACTTAGCATATTTAGATTCTCCCTTGCGAAATTATGTACCAAAATATGAAAACAAAAATCACAATTTCCCATAAGCTAAGTCTGAAACAAACTTTGATATCTGTACATGTGTGCAACATACAGGGGCAGTTCTTTTACCATGTTGGAACTATCAATACTGTCTTCAAAATGAGGTATTAGCACATGCAGATGCTGTCTTGTAAAGTTATTTACCAAAATAATAAAAAAAAAAAATCATAATTTCCATAACCCAAGTCCGAAACAAACTTTGATATCTGTACATGTGTAAAACATACAGGGACAGTTCTTTTACCATGTTGGAACTATCAATACTGTCTTCAAAATGTGGTATTACATAGCACATTCAGATGTTCCCTTGCAAAATGATTTACCAAAATATTAATAAAATCATAAATTTCCATAAGCTAAGTCCGAAACAAACTTTGATATCTGTACATGTGGACAACATACAGGGACAGTTCTTTTACCATGTTGGGAATATCAGTACTGTCTTCAAACTGAGATATTACTTAGCAGATTCAGATGCTCCCTTGCAAAGTTATTTACCAAAATATGAAAAAAAAATCATAATTTCTATAACCTAAGTCTGAAACAAACTTTGATATCTGTACACGTGCACAACATACAGGGACAGTTCTTTTACCATGTTGGAGCCCTTCCTTCTACCACCTAATTTCCACCCATGACTGACAAAGCGTGGAAACATGCCCAACTACTGAGTATAAGGAGAAGTATAACCAGATGTAGAGTAATAGAAGCAGAAATGTCAAACCTATCTGGATCATCCATGTAAGAATTAGTCACAAAAATAATAATTCCAGTTATTGCATCTGACCATCACTCGGGTTACAATAAGACCCATCAGTTTTCTTCAATGCAGTATGTGCATATAGTTAACAGATAATAAATTATTCTCAAAAGCTGGATACATAAAAAATTATAATAACAATCACTGACGCCTGAGCTATAGATAACCTATACTTGTTACACTGTATCTGTATTACAATCAGCAGTCCGACCATGTATGCACAAGCACTTCCTTGGTACACAAATGAAGTATTTCCCCTACCAACATCTTCATTACTACATGTTACACACATGTCCCTAAATGAAACAGTCACCGAAATGACCCTTCAGGGAAATGTTGAGATATGCACAATCACCAAAAAAAAAAAAAAAAAAAAAATATATATATATATATATATATATATATATATATATGTGTGTGTGTGTGTGTGTGTGTGTGTGTGTGTGTGTGTGTGCGAACAATGTATATATATTAGCAACTACATTATGTACATACATATATATATCCATATACACACATGCAGAAATGTTTTATATATATATATATATATATATATATATATATATATAAATAAAAAAAAATCAGGGGTTTAGGGGTGTAGGCAGATGATGAAGAATGAGGGTGGTTGATTGCAATGACTCCAACCAGAGAAAAGACACAATCTGGCTTGTACATTAATCTAGTGATAACGACTTCCACTTATGTGAATAACAGTGACAGCAGCTGAGACTTTTCCCAGAAAAGAGATAATGACTCACTGCTATATTATAACTTCACATATTGCTAATGTGATAATGGCCTTCCTTTCATTACTGCAAGGTATGCATGCTGAAACACAGGTGATAATTGCTGCATATAACCTGAGTAGGCATTCATCATATTACATTGTGGAGTTATTATGTAACACAGACTCAGTATCATCAGTAAGGAGAAGATCTGAGTCATTCAGTGAAATAGTATAACACTTATATTACTGAGCCCTTTCTCCCACTTAAATTCCACACATGACTGACGAAGCCAGGAGAAATGCACAAAAATATGGTAGCTCCATACTGTCAGTAGTCACCTAGTGGTATCCTTTATTTCACTCAGGCAACTACTGCGTATAATAATAATAATAATAATAATAATAATAATAATAACAAGACAAGCAGAAATGTCAAGCTAGATAGCTTGTCTTCTGTTTTACCATGAAGACAGATATCATTGTAAATATACACATTCTTGGTGTAGCCAACTTACTGCTGAATGGGTACATGTAAAGAGAAAAAGTAAGGTAAGGACCGCCACTCCACTGATGAACCCAGGACAGGCATGGGACTTTAGTGGCATGCAAGGCCATCTGATCTGTCTGATAGCTGTGCTGGCTACCCGCTCAGACAGCTGATAACACTACAGTCTCACGGTCTCCTTCAGTATCAGCTGTCTTCCTTACCTATGCCTTTTCTCTTTACATGTCCATTCAGCAGTGGACATAAGGGATCAAGTTCTGTATTACTAAGCCCTCCTTATCATGACGTATTCTATTGTACATGTTAGCACTCTCCTAAAACAGTTGTTCTTTCTCAGCATCTCCACCATCTCCTTCACACAGTTATTTTCCAAAATCAGAAAAATATAATTTTACAGAACATAATTCATACCTTACTGGTCCTACTTGGTCATGGGTGTTTTCCATTTTTCTCACAGCTGTGTGTTACTAATCCTGCATAGCTCTACTCATGTCATTGTGGAGGTCAGTCAAGAACAAAGAAATGCCCTCATCAGTAAGGTGAACGCCATCCCTTCTGAACAGGAGATCATCTTCTGCATTGATGCTGTCATGGCAGATTGTAGATCCACCGACCCTGTGCATCAAGCCATGCATGAACACATTCTGTAAACATCTGGCCTTGTGTGCTGCCATATCCAGTGAGGAATTATGTCAGACCACGTAGAATGACAACGTGGCCACCACGACTGCAGCTGTTCAAAAATTGCTCTGATTTGAAACTGTAGCCTTCCAAGTGGTTGACTGATGACATCATTCCCTCCAATGTGCAGCATAAGAATGTCGGGCTCAGGGTAGATGGGACACTTCTCTTCCAACAACTGCAGTACTCCGCTCCAATGCATACCTCTTCTTGCAATCCAGTATACCTTCACACTGGATGTGGGAAAGCTCAAGTTGTACCGGTTTTCAGTTTCAGAGGGATAGCTGGCAGCCCAGTGAATGTAGGAATGGCCACATACCCACACTGTCACTTGTCATTCTCCTGGTTGTGAAGCCATGTCAGTGTCAGAAAGTGGACAAACCTGCACAGGAAAGAAAATGCAAATAGATTACTACTGATGTTTGACAGATGTATTGTAAGACTACATATATATGTGTATCACATGCATTACCTGGTTAGCCCATCCAAATCTTCCATCCTATCCAAAGGGGCAGTATTCTTTGCATTAGGTACATAAGTGGTAATGATGCTGCAGAGGTACATACCTACTACTCGTGAAAACAGCAAATTACATAAAATGAGTGAAAAGGGGACACAGAAAGGGCACATGTAAAGAGAAAAGGCAGGGTAAGGACCGCTGCTACACTAATATGCCAAGGACAGGCATGGGGCTTCAGCCGATGGTTATCTGAAGTGTCCCACACCTGTATTGGCTGCCCACTCAGTCTGCTGATACCACTATTGTCTCGTGACCTCCTTCAGTGTCAGCAGTCTGACTTACCTCTGCCTTTTCTCTTTACATGTGCCCATTCAGCAATGGGCCTAAGGGATGAGGGACTGAAGTAACTTACTAATTGCTGTCCTGACCTTCATACATTTATTACCTTCACCTACATACATTTACTACACCTGAAGGGAGGAAGACTGAGTGGAGAGCTACACCAAGACAACATGTGAAAAGACCAAGACTGACCCAGGCCTTGTCTTTTTGCATGTGTCCTTTCCCGGAGGGAAACATTGCATCACAGTGGCACCTCCAAGGCCATGCTTACCTAGGACAACAGCACTATGGGACTGAGCTGAAGAGTCTCCAAGATTTCAACTACAATCCAGGTGGATCATAAGATCCATGGTGGCTAGGTATGCCCCCTGCTATGCCTGAAATGATACAATACTTGATCTAATCCTAACTAATATAGAGAATATATGTCCTCAGGTTAAGGTCCTACCAAAAAGACTAAGTGATTAATTCCCAGTAATCTCTTACTACTATTTTAAAACCCACAACATGCTCGTTTACTAACACTTAACAAGCTCCTTCAATCCATAAACTGGTAACCAGACTATACAAATTAGGCACTAATGTAGCTCAAATGTATTTTATGAATACATTGGCACAAATAGAGCAATTATTCTTCCCTAAACCTCATAGACGACTGAGGTGCCCCATCTGTCCTGGATACAGTTTAATCAAAATAACAAAAAAAAAAAATGAGACAGCTTGTGGAAAATGAAAACAGGGACCTACAAATGTTTGGGCTCTACAAATGTTTATTGAACTTAGAAAACAAACTAGAATAGCTGCCACCTCTACCAAGGCTACATATCATGGAAAAATATGAATCACTTTCTGCCTCTACTAAATATTTCTGGAATGTTCTAAGGCAGCTAACAGGGCAGATTACAGACACAAGCTATGTGGGTAGCAGCTCAGTAGTTCACAATGTCTACAGACATTTCCTTCTCAATACAATTCAAAATTCATTGAGAACATTCCCTTTACACAATACAATAATACTAAGGACCTCCCTTCAACAATATCTGCTGGTTGACTATTGCCTAAAATTTTACTTTAAATTGAAAACAGAAACTAAGCAACAACTTGCAAATCTAAATATCAATTCACGGACAACATTCACCAAGTTGCACCCAGCTCTTTGGATGGTTGCAATCTCTATTACCAGGCCACTTACATATATCTAAAACCTCTCCCTGACCATCACCATTATCCTTTCCCCCATGTAACATTCTGTTATAATTCTCCTACCCAAAGCACCATCACCAACGTATACAAATTACAAGTAAATATCCAATGTATGTCCTTTTACAGTTTAACAAAAACTGTTTCATATCAGATTTTGACCATATAAACATCTGTGGTCTCCTTTGTAACCAGAAAAGTACAGTTGTGTACACTTACCGTAAATGTCAGTGTTCAAGTGTATTCACTGTTGCAGTCATCACACTTGGGTTATCTGCCTGCAGGTAGCCCTCAGTCGGACTGAATACCAGAGTCTTGGGATTTCTGCATCGGATGCTGTCACCTCATCCATGATATCAGGTCGGCAGGGGTATAAAACATGCAGCCAATGCCATTACATCAGTTTTTTGTGCCCCAGATGTCAGGAGCCCCCAAAATAGGAAGCAATTAAATGGTGTGGAACACCTCCAGTAAAAAGTAAACACCATTTCCATAACATATGTCCAAAAAAAGAGTATAGGTAGAAAGTATAAAATGACAGGGGGCTGGAGGGAGGATAACCAAGACTGCAACAGTGAATACACTCGAACATCTACATTTATGGTAAGTGTACACAACTGTACTATGTTCTTCATGTTTCACTTTTGCAGTCATCACACTTGGTTTGATTCCCAAAGCTGAGGAAGGGTGGAGGCAGTCAAGAAGTAGTAGGGCTGGCTATCAGGCCTTGTAAGACTGCCGTGGCAAATCCAGCTCTGGATTTGGAAAAGATAGGTAAGTGGTAATGCTTGGTGAATGTGTGTACAGAACTCCAGGTTGCAGCTTCCAGGATGTCCCTGGTAGGGATTCCCCTGAGAAAAGCTGTAGAGGTTGAGGTAGCCCTAGTGGAATGAGGTCTGATCTCCTGCGGGGGTAGGTTTACCATGGTGTTTGTAGCAGAAATGGATGTAGTGTGCTATCCATTTAGAAATGATTTGTTTGGAAATGGCCTTGCCCTCTGCACCTGTAGCAAAGCTGACCAGCAGCTGGTCAGATTTTCTGAAAGGTTTAGTCCTGTCAAGGTAGAACCTGAGCTGTCTGTGCACGTCCAAGGAGTGAGGATCATTTTCCCTTTATTCTGAAGATTAGCAAAAAAGGTTGGCAAATGGATGGATTGGTTTAAAGCCACACTGGATACCACCTTGGGCATAAAGGATAGGATAGTTCTGAGGGAAGCCCTGTCCACATGGAAGATAATGAAGGGTTCCACAGCCATAAGGGCCTGTAAGTCAGACACTCTTCTTGATGAAGTGATGGCTAGCAGTAAGGCTGTTTTCCAAGAGAGGAATTTTAACTCTGCTGTAGCAGCAGGCACAAAAGGGGGAAGTGTGAGCTTCTCTAGTACAAAGTTAAGGTCCCAGGCAGGAGTGGGAGCTCTTCTTGGGGTTTTAAATTGTTAACTCCTCTCAGGAACTGTTTAATCAGAGGGTGAGTAAATAGGGAAAAAAAGGGAAGTAAATAGTGTGGGAAGAAATAGCCAGGGAATTATGGCTAGGCTTGTATAGGCCCTAGGGCTGATAGCCTAGTACCAACCTATGAATCTATGAACCTATGTGAGAGAAGAGGGGTGGCCCAATATTGTAATGAGCTAAGATGGCAGAGGCATGAATCTTAATTGATGAGAAGGAGAGGCACTTGTAGAGCAGCCCTGCTAGATAATCTAGGATTTGAGGCAAGGAGGGCACGGCTGTGTCCTTCCCTTGAGACTCACTCCAAGAACAGTAGCTATTCCACTTTTCTGAATAGGATTTCCTAGTACTGGGCCTCCTGGCCTCAATGATAATATCCAGCACCTGTTTGCTGAGGGTTGCTGGTGATGTATTCAGGGAATAAGCCAGGCTACCAGGTTCAGGGATTGCAGCTGAGGATGCAAAATCTGTCCCTCCTGCTGAGACAGCAGAGAGGGGGTCTGCTGTAGGTGCCAGGGTGGCACTGCTGTCAGACTGTGTAGGAGAGGGTACCAGTGCTGTCGTGGTCAGTCTGGTGCAAAAAGGATTGTCCTTGGCCTGTCCTGTTTGATCTTGCGGAGTACCTTTGAAAGGAGGGGCAGATAGGGAAAGGCATAGATTGAGAGGTTTTCCCATGTGAAGGAAAGGGCATCCACTTTCCAAGCTTGGCTGTGGGGAATTCTGGTGCAAAATTTGTTTAGTTGATGGTTTGGGGGGACGCAAAGAGGTCCACCTCTGGTGTCCCCCCACCTGTGTATTAGAAGTTTGAATGAATTTGGTTCCAGTTTTCACTTGTGTGAGTCCATTAGATTTCTGCTTAAGTCTTCTGACAGTGAATTTTGTTTGCCTGTCAGGAATTGAACTTGCAGGTGCTTAAGGCTGTGTTCCACAGTGTCATGGCTAACATACAGAGTGGGTAGGAGTGAGTTCTCCCCTGCTTGTTTATGTACCACATAACTGTGGTGTTGTCTGTCTTTATCAGGAGTTGTCCTGGCAGGATAAAGTATTTGAAGGCTGGCAGTGCATTCTGTACAGCTAACATTTCTTTTTGATTGATATGCAGATAAATTTGTCCTGGGTGCTTTTGCCTTGAATGCATTTGCCTGCCATGTTAGCCCCCCATGCATAGTCTGATGTGTCTGTTGTCAGTGTTTGGATGGCGGGGGTTTGTGAGAAAGGGAGTCCCTTGTTGTGGTTGCAAGCCAGGCTTTGCTTGTCTCAGGACTTTATTTTCTGTGCTCAGAGCTATACAGACCTTGCTGTGGTAGAGGGAAGTCCTACTGCCTACCAGTGGGACTGGTGAGCATTGTACTGCCTATCTAATGCTAGAGGAGTGGTTTCCAGCTCTGAAATTGTAATTTTATTAGCCTTTTTGGGCTGATTTCTATACCTTTCAACTTTCTGGCTTAAAAACGCATGCATTTGCACATTTTTCACATCGTGCAGCACTATGAGGCTACAGTTAAACTATTCCAGGTGCCAGAAAGTCTGCTCTTCAAATTTTCCCTTAAAACTAGCTGGTTTCTCAGTAGTAGCACTAAAATCTGAACCCCTGTGACTAGCACTTGCTCTAGAACCTGTTGGAAAGCACTAGGAAGCCTGAAACTGATACAAGCACTCAGCTCTCCTTGTCAATAAGGAGAAATTAATCATAGGCACTAAACAGCCTACAATTGCAAAGTACCTTGCAAAGGTAAGGGAAAACAGCTCTTAAACCTTACAAAAAAGCACCTAAACAGGCATGTCCAAGGGTCAGCTTCCGGTGATTTCTCCTGTCCACCTGGTGAATCTGGGCATACTGGGGCAATGCGGCAACTGCCTCATGTACACAGACAATCCTCTCCTCCTACCACCCAACACTACAACCTGCAAGAGATGCACTTACATAGCCAAACTGGAAGCAAAGCTCTCTCCACTCTCTCCAGTCAAGACTGTGCTAGACAGTCAAGAGCAGGTTAACACCTGCATTACACCTCTAGCAACTCATAGCCTTTCAAAACCCACACCATTAACACCCGCACATAGCAACACTAAACCCACATATGCAGAGGCCCTTAACATTAACCTGCCCAAGCAACAAGGACCTCCGAAGCCGAAATACAAACAAACACCAGTCACAACCAAAGTGACACATAGCTCACAACACCAGTGTGCCACCCAACAACAGCCCCTAAGGCAAAACAATGTACCCAACACTTTAGTCATAAGTGACTCTATAGTCAGGCACACTGATGTCCCACTCACCAGGCTGAACAAGGAGAAAATTACAGTTAGCTGCCTGTCGGGTGCCAGGATCTGCCACATAACACATGCACTCAAGTCACTCCACAACAAGTACAAATACGACTCTGTCATTGTCCATGCTGGAGAAAATGACTTGAGACGTACCTCCCTGGACTACATGAAAAGAGACATGGAAGAGCTCCTGGATCATATGACCCAGGCAGATATGACCCTAGCCCTGAGTAGCATCCTGCCTTCGGCCAGAATGATACCACAGTACAAGGACAAAATGATTGACTTCAACAATTGGCTAAGCTTCTGGCGTCATTCAAAGGAGATCCGGTATTTCTCTGCCTGGGAAGACATGATCGACAAACCACAATGCTTTGCCAGAGATGGTCTGCACCTGTCAGGCCTGGGATTCAGGTTACTGGCTAAAGCTCTTGCCACCCCTATAGTGCCTTTTTTAGGCAAGGTTCAAAGGATAGAACCACCACTGTAACAGATACAAGCATGCAAAATCTGAAGGTAATGATACTCAATGCTAGAAGTCTAAAACTCAAAATGCACTCTCTCGAGGCACTCGTGAAAATGGAGAACATCGATATCTGTGCAGTGACTGAGACCTGGTTCAAGGCTCCAGAGAGCACCCCTGCAATACCAGGCTACAATTCTTACTACACTTTTCGGCCACAAAACCAAGACCAAAACACTAAAGGTGGAGGAGTGTCCATATTCACCAAGGATATTCACACCTCCAGGCTAGTTGCCCAACACAATGCATCTGAAATTCTCCAGGTGCAGCTAACACTAGGTAAGACTGCAATCCAAACTGTAGCTTGTTACAGATCCCCCACCATACCCCAAGATGCTCACTACACCTTCCTAAACATACTGGAAAATATTAAGATGCAACCAAACACCCTAATACTGGGTGATTTCAACTACCCTGCCATTAATTGGGAAAACTACTCGGGTGCCAATTCCTTTTCCCAACGGTTCTTGGAATTCATAAATTCCAACACCCTGGATCAACTAATCCATTGTCCCACCAGGGGCTCTAATATCCTAGACCTGGTCATTACCAGCATGGGAGATAGATGCTCCACACCAGTGGTTACCCCCTCATTGGTCAGGTCTGACCATAAGAAAATCACCCTTGACATCCACACCCCCCCCCCCCCAGTAAGGAAACCTCCTTAAAAAACTTCTCCAAAGCCAACTTCATGCTACTGAAGTCAGAAGTGACAAACTTCACAACACCCACGCAGACGGGATCTGGAAGTTCGACTGCACAATCCTACACTAAGGCACTGTACGAGCACATCCACTCGTGCATGGATCGTGCCATCCCAAATAGAACCCAAGATGCTCTTCTCCAAAAAAAGGAAGCCAATCTGGTGGTCCCCTGCTATAAAAAAACTATACAACAGAAGGAAGAGACTGTTGCAGAAAAGAGGAAAATCCCGGGATGCAAAAAAATCCCTCACCAACCTCAGTAAGAAGCTGAGATCCCTCATAAAATCCTCAAAAGCTAGTTACGAAAATAAAATTGCCAAAGATTCCAAAGACAACCACAAAGTATTCTATAGTTATGTCAAGAATCTAAATGGCAATGCTCAGATCTCCTCTGAGCTACAACAGAATGGCATTAAATATACTGATCCCAAGGATATTGCCAATATCCTGCAGATCGATTTATTGCCAACTTCACCCCCCTCTCACCCCCTAAAGGGCCCATCTCAATACCAAAAGATTGCCAAATTCCAATAATCACAGTCACACAGGTAGAAGCAGCACTCTCCAAAGCTAAGAATACAGCATCCATGGGACCAGATGACATCCCAGGCTGTGTACTACATGAACTACAAAATGAACTGGCACCCCAACTAAGTGTCATGTTTAATCATAGCCTCACCTCAGGCTTCATGCCCACTGAGTGGCGCACAGCTGCAGTTATCCCGCTCCACAAGGGAGGATCTGCCTTGGATCCTGGGAACGACCGTTCCATCAGTCTGACAAGCCTGATCTGCAAGGTCATGGAATGCATTATCATGGAACTTATAAACAAAGACATTGGCAACCTTCAAACACTGGACCCCACCCAGTTTGGGTTTGTGAAGAGCCAATCTTGTCTCCTGAATCTGATTGACTTCTTTGAATCGGTCTCCAGAGCTGTGGATGAGAGTAAGGCGGTCCACACAGCCTATCTGGACCTCGCCAAGGCCTTCGACACCATCCCCCACTCTGGAATCATAGATAAACTTACTAAGCTGGGCATAAATCCCTACATCACTCGATGGGTTGCCAACTGGCTTACTGACAGAATCCAGACTGTAAAAGTAGCTGACTCCAAATCCAGCTCCAGACAAGTGACAAGTGGAATACCTCAGGGTTCAGTCCTGGGACCACTCTTGTTTGGCATCTACTTCTCTGAAGTACAGGCCAACACTAAGGGACTCTGACTAACAAAGTTTGCAGATGACTGCAAACTGGGCGCCATTATTGAATCCCCAAATTATGTGGATATTCTACAAAAGGGCCTTACAGAAACAGATGCCTGGTGCCAGAGCCATGGGCTCAAGCTTAATGCCAAGAAATGTATAGTTATCCCCTTTGGAAAAAAACATGTACCCATGAACTACCACATAGGTGGCAGGACACTAAACATCAAAAGTGTGATGAGAGACTTAGGGACACAAGTGGACAGTGGTCTCACTTTCGATAACCACATCGCTACAACAGTCAGGAAATCCTTCTATGTGGCACTCCTCATCACTAAGGGCTTTTCATCCAGAAAAAAGGAGGTAATTGTCCCACTGTACTTATCCCTCATTAGACCCATTATAGAGTATAATGCCCCATTTGGTATGTACCTCACAAGACATCTGCAACAGCTGGAAAGGCCACAGAAATACCTCACTAAAAGAATTACAGGCCTAAAGCAGATGCCATATGCTGACCATCTAAAAAAACTCCAGCTGTACTCTGTGGCATATCGTCTACTCAGAGGCGATCTCTGCTTAACATACAAGGCCATGTCAAACCCTGAGCTGTTGGACATGCTCCACTTAAAGAAATAACAATCCCACAGAGCCACACACTCCAGGGATCTAAACCTTATCATCACAATGAACAAAACATGCTGGAGGGATAGGTTCCTGACCCAGAGACTCCCCATACTCTGGAATAGACTGCACATACATGTCAAGCAGAACGCCTCATTGGCCCTCTTCAAAAGGAACCTTGATGATTGGATGGGAGATAGGAAATTCACCTTGGGGATCATATCAGTCACCCTGCTAGACAGGGGCCCAGAGAAGTAAATATTGTGGGAAAAAATTTCCAGGAACTTTTTATGGCTAGGCTTGCATAGGCCTTAGGGCCGATAGCCTAGTACCAACCTATGAACCTATGAACCTATGAACCTCTGCCCAGCGAAGGAATTCTGTCCTTAGGCAAGGAGTGATAGGAATCGCTGCTTCCAGGTCCTCGGAATGTTAACACCAGAGACTTTTCAAGTACCATTGGAGTTTCCTCATATGCAGTCTTGCATATGGAATCAGTAGAATATATGAGGCCATGAACCCTAGGGTTTGCAGTATTTTTCTTGCAGATAGCTGGATTTGGGTGGCCAGTAGTTTGAAATAAGTTGTCAAATAAACCTGCTTTTCTGGAGTGAGGAATGCCATCTGGGAAGTTGTGTTCAAGCATGCTCCCAGGAATACAATTTTTTGGCTGGGTATATCTATGTGATTTCTTTTTGTTGATGGTATACCCCAGAGAAGTTAGGAGTCTCTTTACAAAGGTCAGGTGCTGAAGTAGCAATTCCTGACTGTCCACCTGAATCAGGCAATCATCCAAGTATGGGTAAATTTTAATATTTCTCTGCCTGCATTAAGCAATGGATGGAGCCAGGCACTTTGTGAATACCTTGGGCACAGTAGATAAGCCAAAGAGAATTGCTGAGAACTTCCATGAAGCATAGATATTTCCTGCAAGATTCCCTTATGGGGATGTGCAGATAAGCTTCTTTTAAGTCTAGGGTGACTAGCCAGGAGTCCTTGGCTAGCATAGGAAGGAGCTGCTGGAGTGTAAGTATTTTGAATTTTGGTACCACCGGGAAGGTTTTTAGGGTTGACAAATCCACAAAAGGGTGCCAATAGTTCTCTTTCCTAGGCACCAGGAACAGCCTGGAGTAGAAACCCTGTCCTCTTTGCTCTGTTGGCACATGTTGAATAGCCCTGATACTGAGAAGAGAAAGTATTGGTTTTAGGCCTCTGTCCACTGGTTTGGAGGAAGGTCTGGCAATCTACTTGGAGTTGGCAGAGGGTGGAAATAGAATCTGTATCCCTGGGATACAATGTTTAAGACCCATTGGTCCTGGGTAATATACTCCCAGTTTTTTGCATGCAGGGCGAGTTTTCCTCCTAGGGGTGCAAGTACTTAGGCATGGCTGGGAAGGGTTAAGGACAACTCATTGTGAACTTTTTCCATGGGGGGGCGTGGCTTACCACTCCCAGTTTTTGAGGAGAGAGCACTCCATTGTTTAGATTTGTGCATACCCTGAGATTGTAGTCTTTGTTGTCTGTTCCCCATGGGTTTGGGCTGAGAAAGTCTGGAAGGGACTGGAAAGGACCAGTTTTTTGAAGGCCAATGCCTACTGAATCTAGGTGGCTGTACCTGTAAGAAATTTTTAACAGTTTGCATGGATTTAGCTTTTTCTTCTATCTTTTTAAGAACTTCTTCTGCTTTCGAGCCAAACAAACAGTCTTGGTTTAATGGAGCATCAAGTAATTTTGCCTTGACATGGTCTGCCAAGATTTGTTCCTTCAGCCAAGCATGCCTTCTCAGAACAGACCCAGTGACAGCAGCCCTGCAAGATGCTTCTAAGGCATCAAAACCACACTGCAAAGTTTATTTACCAGATTGGTTTGCAGAATGCATTAAGTCTTGTAAGTACTTATTTTCTGCACAATCAGGAATCAACAAGATTTTTTGTTTAATTAGATCCATAATATCCTGCTGGTACTTCAACATGTGAAACTGGCAATTTAAAGCTCTGATGGCAAGAGTTACAGAGGTATATACCTTCTTACCCCATCTGTCTAGAGCCCTAGAATCGCTGTCCGAAAGGGTAGGGTTTTTGGCTGTAGAAGCCTTAATACCTTTAGGACCCTGGGAAATGGTCACTGGATCTGCAGTAGGATTGTTGAAGAGAAATTTGTGAGAGTCAGGTACTCTGTAGTATCTGTCAGGCTTACTAGGAGCAGGTGGTAAAGTATCAGGGGTAAGTATGGATTCTATGAAGACATCATCTACAACATCCAGGACAGGGGGAATAGCTAGAGGCCTATGCTGAGGCAAGTCTAAACATTCCCTGAGTCTCCTTTTGGACTGTGGGTAGTCCTGGAATTTCCAGCGGAAATGCTCTCTTAGGGTATGCAAGGGTTTCACCGAAAGAAAGGTCCTCTAGGAGGGAGGCTGAGGGAATTGACTCTTCTGCATCAGAGTCCTCGTAGGTAGATAAGGGTATGTCCTGGTAATCACAGGGGTCAGAATCATCAGACTCATGGTCTGAAGAATCTGAAGGAAAATCAATTCTTTGTCTTTTAGAGGGGGAAGGCTGGCTTCCCCTAATTAAAGTAATACGGTCTTCAGACATTCTAAGCATTTGTTTCTGTGGCATGGGAGCTTGAGAATGTGCTTTGGTCATTGGTTTCCTAGGCATAGTGTGAATTCCGGGCCTGAGAAATTCAGTAGATTTAGTCATTAACAAAGCAGTCGGTTTAATACGAACATCGGAAAGTCTGAATATACCATAAGAAGCCTGTGCCTGCACAGCGGCTCCAGACCCATCCAAGGTAGAGACATCCGCAGGTTCCATAGTCGAAGAAGCATCTTGCGGCATACTGGACTCCCAATGAGTCTCAGTAGAGGCCTACAAATCTGTCGAAGTGGGTTAACAGGGGCTGCGAAAGTGCCTCAATGAGTACCGGCGGACTGGCAACTAGCTTAACGATAGCGGCATCAGCAGTTTTGGACCTATTAGGTCTGTCTCTGTCTTTATCTTTGTGTTTTTTTAGAAGGTCGGTAGTCAGCTGGCTTACCAATGCCATTTCAGAATATGGAGAAAGAAAGCGAAAGAATTTAGAGACAAAAATAGACCGATAACGAATAGTACGGGCATTGAACAAGGCACAAAACCGACAACAAGGGACGTCGTGGTCTGGGCCTAAATACGTGACGCAGTAAGAGTGGAAATCTCTGTGAGGTATTTGCTTTCCACAGGCAAGGCAACTGTTAACTTTTTCTGACATTGGTTAGAGCAAGAAAGAAGGATCCCCAATGGGGTACTTAGATTTAGAAGACTTCAGGTTTGAAACTCAAAAAACAAAAATTTCAGGTAGCTGCCGACCGGAACTTGCGAACTGCTTCTGCTTCGGGCTCCAGCGCAGCAAGAAAAGCTGATGTAATTGCATCAGCTGCATGTTTTATACCCCTGACAACCTGATGTCATGGATGAGGTGGCAGCATCTGACGCAGAAATCCCAAGACTCAGGTATTCAGGCCGACTGAGCGCTACCTGCAGGCAGATAACCCAAGTGTGATGACTGCAACAGTGAAACACAAAGAACATCATGGGTTTCACAAAGCCTTCAGTACATTAACAGCATTTTTATATGGCTACTGATAACATTTACAGCAATATGAATGATGGCCCTCTCACGACTTGCCTCTTCATAGATATGACACGAGTATATGAGATAGTTAACCACAACTTAATCCTTAACAAGCTTAATAAACTTGACTTTGGTCCAATTACTGTACAGCAGTATAAAATTTATCTTAGAAATAGAATCTTTCAAGTCTAAATCCAATAACCTCCTCTCAGACAAAGGGATTCTTAATCTTTGTGTACCCTGAGGACTTGTTGAAGTGCCCTTAAAATAAATTATACATCCAAATTCTTAATATAAAACAGCAAAAACTATTACTTTGATACTATACACTTCCCTGTCCTGTGTACAGCATACAGACATGATAGTAAGCAAAACACTTTCGGATGAAGCTGTCTTACAAAAGTTACCAACTCCTTTCCCCATGTGTTTGCCACTATCTTGTTAAAAATGTTTTCTTTCCAAAGATCGAATATGCCATCCCTCAATTGCAGTTCAGTCAAAGGTAATTACTCACCCACCACTATGATCTCATATAGGATATCCATACAAAAATATATTCGTTTCTGATGAGCACTTTTCTCCATACGGCAGAATTAAGCCTTTTTGAGCTTGGAGTATTTACATACTAAGCAATGGAAACTACAGTAAACTGTACATCATACAAAACAAAATTAGTGTGGATTTTTTCTTGTTAGATGGTAATACTAGTGTGTCAGACATTTTTTTTTTCAGGTATGATTCTTATATGGCATTGGCAATTGTCCTAAAAAATATCAAAAACTGTAATGAGAGTTCTTTAGAAAGATATTAAAATGCTCTAAGGAAACAGAATGTTTGGAACAGATTGTGACCTTCGCCTAGAAAGTCTTTTAGAACAGTATTCAACTACAGTTGCAGAAAGACCCTTAGAATGGCAGCACAGACTAATAGAATAGTAACTGTGTTAGGCAAATAGCTAAACAAATTAAAATCTTAGTCTCATCCCTCTGTATAGACATTGTACACCTTTATCTTACATTACTTCTGCTTGTTACTCAACCGAATGCCAAGCGGGAGTAATTTATTCGATCAAATGTTTTTTTTTTTTTAACGTTTTCAATATCAATCAAATGCTGGCAAAGGAAGAGTGCTGGTATTTGTGAGGGAGATGGTGGTATATTGGAGGTAGAGATTTGTCCTTTCCGAGCTGATATGCAGTATCTGAGTTGGTGTATATATAAGTAACAGGGGATCTTAATCCTCTGCATAAAACATTATTTTAATTATTTTTTTATTAAATGGTTTTCTGTCTGTTGGAACCAATGTTTTGTGTGCTTTAAACATACTAATATTTGATTAAATATCATTGATCCATGTTAGGTATTTAATTTATTTTTGTAAATTATTGTCAGTCGTATATGATGATTAGAGAGTAGTCTTTTACTTTGCTTGAGACCCAGAATTAGTTTTAAAAAGAAAAATGTCTATGACAGCTTTATTTACATCTGTTTCTCAGAAAGACAAAAAATGAAGTCTTATGATTTTCTTCAGACAAGAACTTTGCATTAATGGAAAGGAATTCAATATCATAACAAGCATTACATGTGGCACATGATGGGAGTTATATACTGTTATGGGTGCCTGCAAACAAGGGACCACAAAGGAGATCACAAAAGAGCCTTTAAGCAATAATGGAAGGGATTCATGTCATGCATTTGAATATCTCATCATCAAATCCCTGACTTATGGATCAAACTCAGTGAAATGCATTCCTTTTGAATTCCTAGTAAAATGAACCAGACCTTGTGAAACACAAGCTAATAAATAAAAGCAAACAATGCACAGAGCAGATCAGGTAAACAATCTTCCTAACATTTTGTTGAAACAAACTATTAAGCCACCTGTAGCAAATGGGGAAAAAAATAAGAAAAGCATTTTCTGAAAGGGCCATACCTCTTGCACCCCCATGTGGAGGTTGTATCACCCATTCTATTTATATATTATTACTCCATGGTTGTAACTTGTGCTGTCATGGAATTGTCAGCAACACCAAATACCGTGCTGTTAATTTCAACATGACAATATGACAATCTTTTCCACATTTTGATACATATGATTTTAGTTACAAAAAAAGTTTGTTGCCTCCATGATGAATGCACACCAATTAATAGAGAGTAGAGTGCAAGTGCGTGTGCATGTGTTAAAAAACAACTAATACAATTAGAAGAAACAAAGAAATATACCCGCTGTGACAAAAACCCAATGTTTGAAGAGTTTGGGCCTTTACTCCCACTTGCCCAGACAATTCGGTTGGGAAAACTGAGCAGCACACAATGCAAAAACGGTACTTGTGCACTACGTCTAGTGCAACTGGTTAAAGTCGTTCATACTAGCAGTGGCGGCTTTCTTAAATACACAAACATATGAGCTCATTGCCAAACAGCATCACGTCAGTTTGAAACATTTGTTTACCGGGAAGAAGTCAGACGTGGATGCAGACAACATTACGACCATGGGGAGAAATGCTAGATACAAGAGTCCATTTTACGTGGGAGGAAACAGAGCTTTTGGATAATAACACCAACAGTTGGGGAGGGCAGACCATGAGCAGATCCACTTTTGTTTTTGAAAACATGTAACCTATAACCTGATGTGAGATGCAACAAAGACTGATCTGCGTATGATCACCCCATGTAACACCTTGCACCAGGGACACCTTTCAATACCCAACTCTAACTACACTTCTGGTAACTGCACAATATTTCTGCTCAAAAACACTATTTGCATCGGAATCAGTGACAGAATTCTACTTACTTGCAGTTTTGCACAGCAATGGTGAGTGGGAGAGGATGGACAAGGGGCTCTGGGGTGAGGGGAGAGGTCTGGGAGGGTAAAATTCAGGGGGGAAAGTTTGGAAAAGGAGCTGGGAAAAGGAGAGTCCTGGGCAGGAATAGCCAGTGTTCTAGCTCCTAGCTGCCTTAGACTGAAAAGGGGTTTGCAACAACTAATACATGTTATTTGTTAACCAGATAGGAGGGCTGGTCTGAGAACTTTTTCAGCCTCAATAAGAGCCGTGAATCCTGTAGAAGTAGTGCACACCCCCTGACGGAACCTTGCAAATCAATTTAAAGCTTCCCAAAAAATGGAATGCAGGCAAATAATGTTAACTAAACTGACTGTGGGGGCATTATAATACGAGTATCTCATTCTCTAATTAGGAATAATAACTGCTCTTCTGGATTGTCTCAGTAGGAGATACCACTAACTAGTCTTTGCAGCTACAGAAATCACTGTAGGTTTTTAGATCTACTTCTAAGTTGTACAGCACAAGGTTTAATTTAATTTCGGGAAATGTAGTGAATCATACCTTAAAAAGTAATAGTTACCAGGAGGAAAATAAGGTAGTTGTTGCTCCGAGCTGAACAGGAACTCCTGGTAGTGCCTATATGGCAGTCCGTGAAATCCTTCAGTATGGAAAAAAATAGAGGATCCAGTAGCGGGTAAAATCTCCAATTCTCAAAGTCTTTGCAGAAAGAAAGGAATTACCTGCTGCTGTACCCTCTTTATATTAGGGGGAAACAAAAGAAATTTAGGTTGGGGGTGGAGGTGTTATGCAAGTAATGGCTTGGATTGCAGGAATCCAATTGGTTGCCACCACTTGCTTTATCGAGCACTTTTAAAATGGATTTTCTGTAAGAACTTTAATGTGATCTTAATGTAAAAACATGCTGAATCCTAACTATATCAGGTAAATTACACATTCAGTTACGATTTCAGCATGTTTTACATTAAGGTGAACTACAAATCTGCAGTACACTTTCTCTAGCTTGTTGAAGGCACTCGGAGGTAACAGCTTGTAATTTCTATCTTCTCATGGCGCGCTCGGGTTTAAGCACACAGGTGCCATGAGAAGGTACTCGGGGCTAATGAGTTAAGAATATGGAGAAATCACCGCCTTCAGTGCCATAATCTAGTGTGAAGAGCCTGAATGTGTGGTAGACATTAAAATGTTGTACTGATGGAATGCTCTCACTGGTTTTGGACCAGGTCTTCTCGACAATGTAAATATCAATGTTTCCAGGCAAAGCAGTGCTTGCAGTGAATGGAGTTTTTTTGTTTAGGTTTATAGCATTGACAAACAATACATTTATGTTATCCAGATTCTGTTTTGTCATGTTGGAAGCTTTAGAACACTAATATTGTCTGAAAAGGCACTATGAGGGAGGACAAGGTTTTAGGCAACATACGAATGCCTTCGAGGGATAGGTGCAGGCCATCCTTGGTAAAGCAGTTAAGACTGTCTATCATCTCCTCCCAGGCAGATAAATACACATTTTGCACTCCCTTAGAATGACTGATGCGTGATTCTGAGACATGCCAAAGAGATGAAAGAGGTCTTCCTCACTGTGGTCACACCAATCTGTGAGTCACATTTTCTCACAGTCATGATAACTGAATAACACGCATTGGGCAATTCACACAAATGGTGAACATTTTCCTGAACCATAAAATCTGTCTTCATTTTAGTACTATTAGGAGAAAGGTTTTTAGTAAAGTAATGTGAAGTGTTAGGGTTATTAGTAGAAGGTTAGGTATATAGCATTTGAGTAAGTACAAAAGACAATCATAAGGCCTTCTTTAGCTATGTTAGAAACCTGGGAGGAAACTCCCAGATATGCTCAGAACTAGTTCAAAATGATGTGAAGATTACTGATCCTACAGACATTGCCAACATACTGGCTGACAGGTTCAGTGCAAACTTCTCCCCTCCCCAAAAGGAGAGATATCTATACCAAATGATTGCAGCCCCCCAAACATCTCCAGCGCCCAAGTGAGAACTGCTCTCTCCAAAGCAAAAAACACAGCATCCATGGGACCTGATGGTGTCCCTGGCTGTGTGCTCCACGAACTCAATGAGGAATTAAACCCACAGCTAGGACAGCTGTTTAATCAAAGTCTTACCTCTGGATACGCACTCCAGGAGTGGCGCACTGCAACTGTGGTCCCACTTCACAAAGGCGGTGCCTCCACCGACCCTGGAAATTACCGGCCCATTAGCTTGACAAGCCATATCTGCAAAGCCATGGAGAGGATCATAATGGACCTCATAAATAAAGACATAGGGAATTTGCAGACTTTGGATCCAACCCAGTTTGGCTTTGTCAAAGGCAGATCATGCCTTTTAAACTTGGTTGACTTTTTGAAACAGTCACCAAAGCCATTGATGAGGGAAAGGCAGTCCATACAGCCTACCTCGATCTGGCTAAGGCCTTCGATACAATTCCCCACTCGGGTATCATTGAAAAACTCATCAGCTTAAATGTTAACCCATACATCACAAGATGGGTTGCAAACTGGCTGAGTGACAGAACCCACAGGGTCAGAGTTGCTGGCGCCATGTCAGACTCAAAGCCTGTCACAAGTGGTGTCCCACAGGGCTCAGTCCTGGGCCCACTCTTGTTTGGCATCTACTTTTCCGAAGTACAAGCAAACACAGGAGGGTTATGGCTGACAAAGTTTGCAGATGACTGCAAACTGGGTGCCATAGTAGAAAACACATCTGACACAGATATCCTTCAGAAGGGTCTCACAGAAACTGATAACTGGTGCCAGAGCCATGGCCTAAAGTTAAATGCCAAAAAATGCATAGTCATACCCTTCAGGAAAAACAAGGTTACCCCTAGCTTCCAAATAGGTGGCAATCCACTGAACACAGAAGAAGTTATCAGGGACCTGGGGACCCAGGTTGATAGTAGTCTGTCATTCGACACCCATGTAGCTAAAGTAGTTAGGAAGACCTTCTACATTGCCCACCTTATCATGAAGGGATTCTCATCTAGATCAAGGGAGGTCATAGTCTCCCTTTACTCATCACTCATCAGACCAATGATTGCGTACAATGCCCCATTCGGAATGTATCTGACCCGACACTTGCAGCAGCTGGAGAGGCCACAAAAGTTCCTCACCAAAAGGATAAAGGGTCTCAAAAATCTGTCATATGCTGCCCGACTGAAAGAACTCCAGCTCTATTCAGTCGCTTACCGCTTGCTCAGAGGTGACCTTTGCCTAACATACAAGGCCATGTCAAACCCAGATTTGATGAATATGCTTCACCTCAAAAAATCTAGATCCATCAGAGCCACAAGGGCGGGAGGCTTAAACCTCGACACGGCTATTAATAGGATGTGCTGGAGGGATAGATTTATCACCCAAAGACTCCCTATGCTGTGGAACAAAATCCCGGTACATGTGAGGCAGAGCACCTCGCTGGTCTTGTTCAAGAGAAATCTTGACCAATGGATGGGAGATCGCAGATATACCCCAGGGATTACCTCAGTGTCACTGCTCGACAGAGGCACAGCAAAATAATGGGTATAGTTCCCCATACTAAAGGGGTGGCGTAAGCCACAAAACGATGGGCTAGGCTTGTAAATGCCCTCGGGCAGATAGCCTAGTATGAACCTATGAACCTATGAACCTACAATGAAAAATTGCAGCCCATTTTTATTTATATGTACTAACCCTAACTATGCCTCTACTCCCAATCTCAACCATACACAATTACATTACAAAGATCGCTAACTCTTAAATGTGCTGCTGAACAAGACTCACAAATATACTTCACACATACAGCTATAAACACACACACACACACACACACACACACACACACACACACACACACACACACACACACACACACACACACACACACACACACACACACACACACACACACACAATCTTTCTTCTTCCTTATCCTTTAATTTAACTTTAACAAATTATCCCACTCACATGCACTCACAGCCCCACTTACCATTACCGCATATACATCTCATCATTAAAAGGGGTTTATGTTTATGCCACAAAGAGTACATTCCACAAATGGCTCTTCATCAACAATAAAGCTTCAAGTGTCTGTTTTAGTGAACGTGCACATCAGCGTATTTAAACCCATCAAATAGCCATAGCTGGCCAACATCACAAACAAACAATATACATTATGTATATACTTCACACATGGCTGATGTATTGAAATACTATGTACTGTTTACCTTCTGTGGGTCAACTATGACTAGTCAATGGTTTTAAATTCACTAATGTGCATGCTCACTAAAACAAAGGTTTGATGCTTTCATCGATGAAGAGCTGTTTGCGGAATATACTACTCAATGCATAAACATAGAGCCCATTAAAAGCAACATTCAGTGTAACTCCTATTGTTAAAACCTACACTCACTTTTGAGTGTATTTAACAACTTCTGACAGCAGAAATAGTTGTTAAAAACCTATGCAGTCAGCAAAGCAAATGGAAACCATACATATCAATATCTATATCTTTATTTATATCTGTATCTATACTTATACCATGGGTTTGGGTTCTCATGTCAACTGTTTCTATCTCACTATCTCTAATCAATGCCATTCATCTGCTTTCTTTCATACTCTTCCTGACTATCCCAAGTTTTCTGTCACACAATCCATCCACCTCTTTGATAGATGCTCTCATTTCCTCTTGCCTTCTTTTTGTCTCTCTAAATCTTATTCACCAAATTGTCTTCTGCTTTTCTACACGTGCCTACACCACCAATTTCTGTTCTCTTTGACATTTTCTGCAAATGGAGCTACACAGGCTTCTCCTCTTATGTCCTCATTTCTTCATCTGTCCAATAGTGTACATCCTACCACCCACCTCAGGCACTTCCTTTCTATCACCTCTAGCTTCTTGAAGTGCTCTGTCTTTATTGCCCAGGTTTTTGTACCATACAGTAATACTTGTCACACCACTGTTTTATGCACCTTACTTTTCAACTTTTTTGGGATTCTTCTCTAATATACTACTCTATGCCAGTTTGCTGCAACCCCCTGAGTCTAGCTTTGACCTCATCATTCAGAATTCCCTTCTTTTCAGCCACCACTCCCATATACTTGAAGCTGTTCTCAGCGTTTTCTGATTTTCCCCATTTGTGCCATTACAACTGTCTTATCTGTACTTAGTTTTATCCCATGTGCCTTCAATGTTGTATTCCATTCCCATGTTCTTTGATGAAGATCTTGCTCAGAGTCTGCCTGTAATGCCCCATCATCTGCATACAGCAACTTTGCCGATCTGACCCCTCTAACTTGTTTGCTAATATAGTGCATCACCAGTGTGAACAGCAGTGGGCTCAGAGCTTAACCATGATGCACACCCACTCTCACTGGAAATGTCTCTGTGAGACCAAACACTGTTTTTACTTGAGTGATTGGGTCTTTGTACATAGCCAGCACTAATTCTACCAATGTTTCTAGAACTTTGACCACTGCTCGAATGCACATATCAGCTTTCTTGGGACCTTTTTATCCATGTCTAGGAATGCCCAGTTGAACTCTTTTCTCATCTTTAGCTTCTTCTCAACTACCTATCTCACTCCAAACTTTGGGTGAGTTGTGCTCCGTCCTGATTTGAATCTGAACTCTTCATCTCCCATCTTCCTTTCTACTACTCTGCATATTCATTTATCAGTTAATATCTCCAGAACATCCATGCGATGTGACAGGAGTTTGATACCTTTGTACTACCCACACTTGTGAATGTCCCCTTTGTTCATGACCACTGGCACTAGTATGCTTATTCTCCAGTCATCCGGGAAATACCTTTCTTTCCACACTGCTATTAGTACCCTCAGGAGCCATTTCTTCCCTAGCTCACCCAGCATCTTTATCACATCTGCTGTGACCTCATCTGAGCCTGCTGCTTTCCTAGACATCATTTTCCTTAGTACTGTTCTTACTTCTTCTATTGTGTCTCATCCTCTTCTCTCATCATAGGCTGTGTCTGGAGCAGTGCAGCTTTTGTTTGGGTTTTCTTCATTCAGAAGCTGCTGGAAGTACTCCATCCATCTGCCTTTGATGTCCTGCGGACAGATGAGCAGGTTGTTGCTGGCATCCTTTAGGTAGGGTGACTAAATATCTTCTTTATCTTTCTGTTTTTACCTTGCAACCTGATATAGTTTCATTGTACCATCTATTGACTCCCTTTCCAGAAGCTGGCAGAGTGTCTCTGATGCCTTGTTCTTTGCAATTACAACTCCTTTCTTAGCCTCTTTATTAGACAACCAGCATTCCTTCTTAGCCTACTGTGTTCTTTTCTATGTCCCAAATTTTCTTGCACTGACCTCCTGACCTTCTGCATTCCACTGCCAGTTTTCCTTATATACCTTATTTCCATACCTGGCTCTACCACATATCTGTTCTGCAGTCCTCACACATGCTGTTTTCAGGCGCTGCCATTTCTCTTCAACTCCACCTATTTAATCTTCTTCTTCAGGTGCTACAGCCCAGTGTAATTCCTTGAAATGTTGTGCTTTCTCTCCAGTCAACTTCCACGTCTTCAGCCTAATCTCTATTGACCTTAGAACCTTCCCTGACCACTGTTTGCAGCAGACTGTGGCAACCAATGTTTCTTGCTGTTGGATGACTGCTTTCCTGGGGATGACTTTGCAATCACTGATTCTACCCTAGTGCCCTTTCCTTAATAGGAGGAAGTCTAGCTGATTTGCATGTTAGCCAGTCTTGTATGTGATCTTGTGACTGTCTCTTTTTCTGGACCATGTGTTGGCTACTCTCAAGCCATTTGTCAAAAGAAATCTAGAATGGTCTCTCCCACTTTATTCCTCTTGCCCTACCCATTTGGGCCTAGGCAGTCCTCCTATCCTGTTCTGTCTGTCCCAATATTTGCATTCAGCCCCCCAATTATCAACACCAATTCATATTGCCCTGATTTACCTAGTAGGTCCTGCAACATACATAAAGATGCAGGAGACTGTAAATAAATGCATGGCTTTAAATTAATTAAAAAATGATCTAGCATCTGAACCATATTTCCTTTATTTAACTACGTAGCAAAGGATACGGATTTACACCTCTCAGTATACCCAGGGTTTCCTTTCAGATTTTTCACCACTGTGACATTACACCACTTCCTTAAACAGACCTTCAATCACATGACCAATAAAAATTAAACATTTCTGTGATTCCTTTTCATATACAATAACATTTAGAGTTGTCAACACCAACAGATATTAATATTTATAAGCCATTCAACTTCAAAGAATACAAATAAAAAATGCACTATTGAATTATACACTGAATTTTAATAATTGAACCCACTGTAAAGTTTCCACCTACTGTTAAAAAATAAAATAAATACACCCATTCATGCCTATTGTTAAACTGATTGCATTTTTAAAATTCTTAACTTAATCCTGGTTTGAACAAATAACCCAGATTAATGATCCACCTTATCTTTTGAAAAATGTTATGCTTGGTTTGAACATATTTACCAGATCTAACCCTATCAAGCCTTTTTGAATGTAAACATGTGCAATAGAATGGACTCAAAACTGCTTTCAAAAGGGTGCTTGATGCAATGCCAGCCATTGTTGCCAAGGTAATAATATTTGCCCAACAAAGAAGGTGTCACAATCACAAGTTACCATATAGACCACCTAGTCACTAATGCACATAATAAGACTACAAATTTCAAAGGTCATATTAATATTGATTGATGTAAAAAAATGTTTTACAAATGTAGTCACAATAGACACAGTTAACACATAGTGAGCAACCTAGAGCAGCATCCTTAGTTTTATTGGGACTTATCTGTATTTTGAATCTAGAAAAATATTGACCAAAAAGTATTGCACCTAATATACAAAGATCAGTGGACAATAAATGCCAATAAGTAAATATATAATCTGCCTAATTAGGAGCTATTTGTACCAATAGTGGTAATAAATATAAGATCAGTAGTTTCACTGTGATTTGGTCACATTTTATATGTCAGTGTTTCAAGTCTGATGTAGACAGGGTATTAATTTTAGCCTTATTAACCAAGTCCTTACTACTTCCTCTGCAAAAAAAAAATAATATGTCGTTCCTATAATTCACCCTTCTTAGTAAACTTATCAAAACTGATGCACAATCCTACTGATCCTAAGAAATTCTGATTTTGGTTCTGACATATACATATATAAATATATATATATCTATATAGTGTGTGTGTGTGTGCGCGCGTGTGTGTGTGTGTGTGTGCGTGTCTTGGCGTGTGTGTGTGTGCGTGTGTGTGTGTGTGTGTGTGCGTGTGTGCATATATATATTAGATATAGATTTGGTTTTGACATATATATATATATATATATATATATATTATATATATATATATATATATATATCTATATTTACACACACACACACACACACATATATAATTTTGGATGGATGGCAGCTGCTAGCATATAGGTTCATAGGTTCATAGGTAGGTACTAGGCTATTGGCCCTAGGGCCTATATAAGCATAGCCAAACAGTATCCTGGCTTTTGCCACCCAAGAAAATTATTTTCCTGTACCCCTGTCAAGCAGAGCCACAGAAGTGATCCCTGGGGTGAATTTCCTATCTCCCATCCAATCATCAAGATTTTTCTTGAAGAGTGCTAATGGGGAGCTTTGTTTGATATAGCTAGGTAGTTTGTTCCAGAGTATGGGAAGTCTCTGGGACAAGAATCTATCCCTCCAGCATGTTCTGTTTATTGTGGTGACAAGGTTTAGGTCCCTAGAGCGTGTAACTCGGAGGGAGTGGGATTTCTTTAAGTGGAGCATGTCCAACAGCTCTGGGTTTGATATTGTTTTGTATGTTAGGCAAAGATCACCTCTGAGTAGGTGATATGCGACAGAGTAAAGCTGGAGTTTTTTGAGACAGTCTGCGTAGGGCATCTGTTTGAGGCCAGTAATCCTCTTTGTGAGGTATTTCTGTGGCCTTTCCAGTTGTTGTAGATGTCTTGTGAGGTAAATACCTAAAGGGGCATTGTACTCTATAATGGGTCTAATGAGTGATGAGTAGAGGGGAACAATGACCTATTTTTTCCTGGATGAGAAACCTTTTGTGATGAGGTGTGCAACGTAGAAGGATTTCCTGCCTACTGTGGTGATGTGATTATCAAAGGAGAGACTACTGTCTACCTGTGTCCTAAGGTCTCTTATCACACGTTCGGAGTTAAGTAGACTACCGCCTATGTGGTAGTTCATGGGTACAGAGTTTTTACCAAAAGGGATGGCAATGCACTTTTTGGCACTGAGCTTGAGGCCATGGCTTTGACACTAGGCACCTGTCTCAGTGAGGCCCTTTTGTAGGATGTCCACATAGTTAGGAGTTTTGGTTATGGCTCCTAGTTTGTAGTCATCTGTGGACTTTGTTAGCCAAAGACCTTCTGTGTTAGCCAGTACTTCAGAGAAGTAGGTACCAAACAAGAGATGACCTAGGACTGAACCCTGTGATACTCCACGTGTCAGTGATCTGAAGTTGGATTTAGAGTCTGCTACTTTCACAGTGTGGGTTCTGTCAGTGAGCCAGTTGGCAACCCATCTTGTGACATATGGATTTATACCTAGTTTAGTGAGTTTATCTATAATTCCAGAGTAGTGGATGGTGTCGAATGCCGTGGCAAGATGTAGATAGGCTGTGTGAACCACCTTACCCTCATTTACAGCTTTGGTGACCGCTTCAAAGAAGTCTATCATGTTTAGGAGACATGATCTGCCTTTTACAATCCCCAACTGGGTAGGGTCCAGAGTTTAGAGATTACCAATGTCATTGTTTATAAGTTCCATGATGATACGTTATACAGCCTTGAAGACCAGGCTCATCAGGCTAATGGGGTGGTAGTTCCAGGGGTCCATGGTGGCTCCCCCTTTGTGGAGTGGGATAACCATTGCTGTGCACCATTCAGTGGGCACAAAGCCTGAGGTGAGGCTATGACTGAACATGGTACTTAGGTGGGGTGCCAGTTCATTCTGTAGTTCATGTAGAACGCAGCCTGGGATGTTGTCAGGTCCCATGGATGCTGTGTTCTTAGCTTTGGAGAGTGTGTTTTTTATCTATGCAGCCATGATTACAGGAACTTTGCATTCTTCCAGTATAGAGATGGTCCCTTTAGGGGATGAGAGAGGGGTAAAGTTAGTACTGAATCTATCTGCCAGGATGTTGACAATATCAGTTGGTTCTGTGCATTTAGTGCCATTGTGCTGTAACTCAGAGGAGATCTAAGTGTTGTCATTGAAATTCTTGACATAGCTATAGAATGCTTTGTGGTTGTCTTTAGTCAGTGGTGATTTTGTTTTTGTAACTAGCTTTGGAGGATTTTATGAGGTATCTCAGCTTCTTACTGAGGCTGACCAAAGAGTTCCTCCAATCATGGGATTTTACTCTTTTTTGCAACAGTTTCTTTCTTCTGTTGTAGAGTTTGTTTATGGCAGGGGACCACCAGATTGGCTTCCTTTTTTTGGAGGATAGCATCTTGGTTCTGTTATGGATTGTATGATCCATGCACTGGTGTGCTTGTAAAGTGCAATTGTATAGGATTCAGCAGTCGTACCTCTATTATCAGTCAGCATGAGTGTCGTGAAGTATGCCACTTCTGTCTTAAGAAGTGTGAATTTGGCTTTGGAGAAATTTTTTTACAGTGGTTTCCCTAATGGGGGCTGGGGGTGGGATGTGGCTGTCTAGGGTGATTTTCTTGTGGTCGGATCTGACCAATGAGGAATTGACCTCTGGTGTGGAACACCGGTTGCCCATGTTGGTAATGACCAGGTCTAGGATATTCCTACCCCTGATGGGGGTGTGGATAAGTTGATCCAAGACGTTGGAATTTATGAATTCCAGAAAACGTTGAGCACAAGAGTTGGTACATGAGTAGTTTTCCCAGTTAATAGTGGGGTAGTTGAAATTGCCCATTATTAGGGTGTTAGGTTGTACCCTAATATTTTCCAGTGTATCAAGAAATGAGGAATGGGAATCCTGGGGCATAGTGGTGGATCTGTAGCAAGCTACAATTTGGATTGTGGTCTTGCTCAGAATTAGTTGCACTTGGATAATCTCGGATGCATTATGCTGAGCAACTAACCTGGGGGTGTGGATATCCTTAATGAATATGGACATGCCTCCACCTTTAGTGCTTCAGTCCAGGTTAGGTGGCCGAAATAACAGATAGTTCTTGTTAAATTGTTTATGATAAATATTTGTGTTAATACTGCCATCAACCAATTTAGTAATCTTTTCATCCACCCAAAAATGCATATTATATCAATCATATTTAGACGTAAAGCTGATGTCATACTCATTATTATTGAAATAATCTAAAATGTTTTTAAATGGTGGATATCCCTCCTCAAATAAAGAAAATAAGCCAGCAACTAGTGGAAGTTACGGTTAGGTAGTTTATTAAGCTACCATAAGTGCATATAATTCACGAACATACCGGTTTCGGCCCAAATACAATATGGCCTTCTTCAGTGTGTGAATTTTGAGTTCACTATGCAATTTTTAAATACACATCAGAAAATTCTGATTGGTTGAAAGTAACAAGCTCATAAATATTAAGCAATTGCAAACATACATACAAAAATCAATAACAAGTATGTTAATCAAGTAAAACATATCAAAATGTCATATCAAAACAGAATACTTATGTATGTAATGTATGCAATATGATATAATATAGTATGTTGGATCAGATATGTTTATAAATATTCATTCAAACCTGGACTAAATAGTGCACCAAGTTTGGTAATCCATTTCTTTTCTTTCATGTCCAGTTTTCTATGCCAACCACATTTATTGGTTCTATCACCAATAATTTTATCAATAACTGTGAAATGAAATTTTTTTACAGTGGTTTCCCTAATGGGGGCTGGGGGTGGGATGTGGCTGTCTAGGGTGATTTTCTTGTGGTCGGATCTGACCAATGAGGAATTGACCTCTGGTGTGGAACACCGGTTGCCCATGTTGGTAATGACCAGGTCTAGGATATTCCTACCCCTGATGGGGGTGTGGATAAGTTGATCCAAGACGTTGGAATTTATGAATTCCAGAAAACGTTGAGCACAAGAGTTGGTACATGAGTAGTTTTCCCAGTTAATAGTGGGGTAGTTGAAATTGCCCATTATTAGGGTGTTAGGTTGTACCCTAATATTTTCCAGTGTATCAAGAAATGAGGAATGGGAATCCTGGGGCATAGTGGTGGATCTGTAGCAAGCTACAATTTGGATTGTGGTCTTGCTCAGAATTAGTTGCACTTGGATAATCTCGGATGCATTATGCTGAGCAACTAACCTGGGGGTGTGGATATCCTTAATGAATATGGACATGCCTCCACCTTTAGTGCTTCAGTCCAGGTTAGGTGGCCGAAATAACAGATAGTTCTTGTTAAATTGTTTATGATAAATATTTGTGTTAATACTGCCATCAACCAATTTAGTAATCTTTTCATCCACCCAAAAATGCATATTATATCAATCATATTTAGACGTAAAGCTGATGTCATACTCATTATTATTGAAATAATCTAAAATGTTTTTAAATGGTGGATATCCCTCCTCAAACCTAACAAAATATCATCCAGAAAACCATGTCCAACAACCAAATTTTTATTGTGACCATAGCCTTCACTGGATAGCATGTAAACCTCTTCCAAATAACCTATAAATATGTCTACATTTTTGGGGCAATAGAAGCATGCATGACTGTACAAGTGAACTGTAAAAGGTATTTGTACTCACAATACATGACATCCTTCAGTAATACATGATCCACTAATGTTAGTACAAACTGATTAAACTCCTCTGAATACATGCCTGACTTTATTAAAAATAACATACTTCAACAAGTCCACTGGCATGAGGAATAGTATTATATAATGATTTAACTTCCAAGGTAGACATATAATCAGAATTCCTTAATTTTAACCCAAAAACCATATCCCAAAATCGGTTGTATCTTTCAGAATGGTTTCCACAATTTCTTACAAACATCAGAGCACAGTTCCATTAAGGAACTGCCCCCATCCCTCCCCAAACAATAGGTCTACCTGGAGCAGATGAAACCTTTTTATCTAGAGTTAAATTAAATTTTAATACTTGCATTATAACACCCTGTGTAACTGAGGTCTGAAATAATTCATCCATTTTGGATTTTTCACTACTCTGACATTATACCACTTCCTTAAATACAGGCATTCACTGACATGACCAATACAAATTAAATGTAACAAACTTGCTCAAAAAAATGTATTTTTCAGAAATAATGGCATTTAAGGTTGTCAGTATTGACAAATAGTTATTTTTATAAGCCATTCGACTAGGTTTGAACATATTTATCAGCTCTAACCCTATTGATGTCTACAAATATCAAATGTGCCATAGAATAGTCCCTAAAATACTTAAAAAGGGCACTTCTTTTAAGCCAAAAGGTGAAACCCAAGTTTTAATGTAAGGTGTAAATCCAACCTTTTGCAAAAAGTTAAACATAAGAAATTGATGCTGGATCATTTTTTTAGATAGATAGATAGATAGATAGATAGATAGATAGATAGATAGATAGATAGATAGATAGACTCTCAGAATAGGAAAACAGCTCTTTCTTCCCTGGATTTATCTACCATTACAACTCACCAGCAAGCTTACAGTGACGGTGTTATGTGCCTTGAGCAGTTGGACAGCAAATAAAGCAATAGTTCTTCCATGGCAGAGATCTAGTCATCATCAGTTTTACCAACTCAGCCATGAAGTATCAAAAATGAGACAGTTAAATACAATTATTTGATCCTTATATAATGCTCTTGCATTTACCAATAAGCCTCACTTCATTTTGCAAGGACATTTACTAATAACAAAAGCTGTAATTATTCCATTGTTAATGCAGTCATCTCCTTTAGTAAAACCGATTTTACACATATCAGGCATCCTGCCATTCTCATATATTTACATTTTTTAATAGTTTTTCATTCCACTTTTAAACTCTTTTAAAAAAAGGTCTTTCCTTACTCCTCATGAGCTTAATTTACTTGGATAATTTGCTCTGGTTAAACACACAAGTATTTTTGATTTATTTCCTATGTAACAGACTTTATACTTCTTAACAAGATGTTTTTCTTTAGACAACTCACCTTCCCAATATGTTTGCTCTTAACATTTCAGCAAAATGTGTCTTCAGAAATCTTTCACTTAATATATATAGCTAGCTTTGTGTGTGTATAGAGGTTTATCCATCCTGAAGCTCCCAATCCCATTTAGTGAGGCCTTTCACAGCTGCTTGGATATCCATTTTAAACAATTGGAAGGGGATGGATTCATACACTAATTGCCTATTATAATGTATGGTTGCAATTTTGTTTCATGGAATTACTTCTAAAATGAAAAAAAAAATGTTCATTATTTGCTTAATATTTTTCTTAATATAACAAGCAGACATTACGAATAGTGCCTTCTGATATTAAATGATTTGATATGTTATTTCTGATAATGTGTATGTATGATAAATATTCATGCTTTGGAAAGGATAACTTTGTATTTCATTTTTGATGTGTCTGACAAATACCCTAGTTGCCATGGAAAAAGAAATTCAAAACATATACACAGCATACTCACAGGTACAACTCACATTATATAAGTTGATTTTTATACATCAATGTCTGCCATTACTGAAATATTACATCACTGATTGTTTGTTGGCATGATATCCAGGAATTTGATACATCCATTGTTTCCATATTGTGAGAGTATGAACTGTATCAACATAGTTTTGCATTATACTGAGTCAGTGTAAATAAACATACAAGGAGGACTGTTTTTACAAAAATAAATAGTATTTGTGTCCACTTTCATTGTTTGGCAGGACTCGCACAGCCTGTTTCCATATGCATGCTAACAAGAGTTTTCTGTTCTCCTGAGGAGTGACATACATTTTTATTATCTTCTTTCCTTTCTTCCATTTCTTCCAGAAGATCCCAGAATTCACCTCAGTACCAGTTTTGTATCTAGAAGCTGCAGGCTGAGCATAATGTTAAGATGAAAAGACATGACCTAATCTTGATAAAAACTCACCAGACCAGAAGAAAGTTTCCTGCTGTTTAATGCTGCTTGTGCTAAACTAAAGTGTGTACTGACATGGATACATATTTAAAAACAATGAAATGATGGATAATATCCTTTTATTACTACAAAGGTATATCCTGTAAGGTGAGTTTATTTTTGTAGTAGTTTGTTAACTGTAGCTATTACAGTAGTACACCATTCACAGAGAAGTTGCTGTGTTTAACTCTTTATAACATTGCAAAGCATGCAGTATCATGATTACCCTCAAATACTGGGAAATAGGCAACCTAATTCTGCATTACTTTAGCTTGATACACAATTTTATCAGCACTTTGGTGCTTAACAATTGTTAAGCATCTTTCTAAGCACTATTAATAATGGGTCTCAGACTAGGCACTGAGTACTGCTAGCTCACTATGGGCTTTACCAGCTCTCAAAGCCAGTAAGCTATTTTGAGCAATTTTTTTTGTATTTTTTGTGTAACCAGTAGTACATGGAACATATATAGCTCCATGCACTCCAATTAATTATGATCGAGTCTACGATCCGAACCCTATATTATATATTCCTGATATGGATGTCAAGATTCACCTCATGAGCTTAGCTCTTGAGGTGAATTTCTTGCCATCCATGTCTCAAACACATAATAATGTGATTATAATCAGAGAACTGATCATAATTATCTGTATTATGTATGTTATAGACTAAGAAACCCTTATGCATTTCCATCTGTGTGTGTGTGTGTGTGTGTGTGTGTGTGTGTGTGTTGGAGAACTGTACTTAATGCTACACGGCACATCAATGACATGCCATATTAACAAAGAGGTTGTGATACCATGGCAATCTATATTTGGGACATTACAATGTTTGTCATCAAAAGAGCAGTTCATGTGAACTGTTATTAGTACTGATGACAAACCTATTGAAAAACTGTTATACATTACTAAAGATTGGAGTGTGTTAATTTCTCTATAATTCATAAACTGAAAAAAGTACCATTTGACAGGGTTGAATTCTGCAAACAAGAAGTACTGCTTTTTTCCACTGAAAATCTCTGTTGGTGTGGTTTCAAAGCATGTGCTTTCAGAGATTCATTTATTTTAGAATAATTTCCTTTTGTGTTTGGGCAACTAATGAGTTTATATATAAGTTCAGTGATTTGGGTGGTACAAGATGGGGGGATGTTTTTTGTCTTTCATCTGTATGAGATTAAAAATGGATGTTCTCTGACAAATGCATCCTCTTACAGCTGTAACTCGATGAGTCATAATGGAAGCAAGTAAGATGTGACGTATTCATGAACATGCAAGTGAGCATGTGGTGTTCTAATTTATATATCTCAGTCTTGCAATAATATAGAGTATTGTACATTAATTTGGAAATATGCTAGTGCTAAGCAAGAAGCATCTCTATAAAGCTGCATGATACATTCATATAAAGCAGGTAGTCTGAAAATGTAATTCTTCAATAATCTTATAGCCTATGTAGCTTCTGATTTCCATCTTACACACTCATATGTGATGCATTGGCTTTACTCATTATTTGCTTTCTTTACTAAAGTTTTGAGACAGGAGAGACACACAAATATGTGGAAATAGTACTTCAGAAGATGAGAACTTCTGTTTAGGAACATCACTGTTTGCATCTATTATTATATTGCCACAGGTGCAGAATGCAATTGGAATCCAGTCAAGCAATAAATTATATGTGATCAAAATGTGTTAGGTAACTATGGTTGTGGTTTGGCCACATGGTATAAGTACCTAATTGACATTTTTGAGAGGGCAGATAAGCATACCAAAGCAAGTCCAAATATATAGGACTGACGGGTCATACATGGTGTTTTACAGCAGTTAGGCTCATTAATTTAATGAAGAGAATTTGGTCCATATTTGGTAAAATGAGATTTACAGGATTACTTAATTCTAAAAGGATGATATTAACTAGACAACCAATGCACAAGGAAAATCATATATGAATACATGTGAACCTTTCATTTTGTTGATTACTTGTGTCAATGCAATGGCTTGATGACATTTTAAATGAATCACTGCTTCACTGAAATGTGTCCTGCTGTGCGTATGGATGTCACAATACTCTGAGGGAATAGAGTTTGCTCTTTTCTCCACTTTAAGAGTAACTTTACGTCTGTGTGTGTGTGTGTGTGTGTGTGTGTGTGTGTGTGTGTGTGTGTGTGTGTGTGTGTGTGTGTTTGTGTGTGGGTGAGATTTTATGTGCATGTGTGTTACAGTTTTGCTTTTCCCCCCCACTTTTGTGCAGTGGAGTAGCTGGTACTTTTAAGTTTGCATGAGATGTATTGAGATGTTGCTTGACAATCAAATACATACAATTGTAGAAAGTAATATAGGAGATAAGCAGTTTGGATTCAGATCAAGATGCAGTACAACAGACCTGATGTTTCCAGTAAGACAGAATCTGAAGAAAACTTATTTGGACAGCCCTGTGATGTTACAAAGTCCTAGAAACAGTAACAGAATTACTGCAGACTAGGATTAAGGATCAGATGACACATGTACAGACAGTGTGCTCAGATGCCCAGTGAGATTCACAGCAGAACTGGGTCTGCAGTAGCTCTGTCATGTTCCTACTGGTTATGGACATCAGCACAAAGGTTGAGGGAGACAGATCAACAAAGCTGCTGAATGCAAATAATGTGCAGTAAAGCAGACTCTGAACATGATCTTCATTTAATGAGAAGGGGAGAGACTGCAAAACTGAAGGCACATGGGATGAAACTGACTGCAGTCAAGGACAGTGGTCATGGCTGCAAACTGAGCATATCAGAAGGAGCTGACAATTGAGATAGAAAGGTAAATAGTGGAAAAGGTTAACAGCTTTAAGTATCTGGGATCTGTGTTTGAGGAGATGTGAAGTCTGAATGAGGAACTCAAAGTCATAATCAGAACAGATTATGGTGGTTTAGTGACATATACAGGAAAGCAGAAGACCATTTGAAAAGGAGAAGAATAGATAATATGAATGAAGACCTGTGACAGAAATGACTGATGCAGAAGTTAATAGAGTGTCTTTGACTCAAGACGTGTGGTGACAGTTGACAGGATACTTTAACTTCATGAAGATAATGGGGAAAAGGGGTTCATATTGCTAATAATGATGACAGTGATGATGATGATGTGTGTGTGTGCGTGTGTGCATGCGTGCGTGCATGTGTGTGTGTGTGTGTGTGTGCGCGTGTGTGTGTGTGTGTGTGTGTGTGTGTGTGTATGTGTGTGTGTGTGTGTGTGTGTGTGTGTGTGTGTGTGCATGTGAGCTTGTTATTGTTGTTACTGTTGTTGATATTAGGAGGATAGTTTATAGATCTATGATGTCATATGTGTTTCTATGTGGATTTTATATTTTGGGGTTAATACAAAGAGTCTTACTGAAATCTTGTTTCACTCTAATGCCAGAGACCGTAATACAGCTCTAACCATGCTCATGTATGGCCACTTGCCATGAGCACATGTCATGATGTTTGTGGATGAGTTAGCACTGTGCAGTTTCTTTTTTTCTTTTCAAGTTTGGATTGGTGACACAGTATGATACATACCTTGGAGCAGGGACATCACTTCTTTATTGTGTCTTTGGTTTCCATGAAAGATGTATAACAGTAATGGAAGAAACAAGCTAGCACACTATACCACACTGTACTTGATTGCAGTGTTTGCATAATTCTGCCAGTAGAAGCATTTAGAATGCATGACGGGGCTTTATCATAAAGGGTATAACTAAGCTGCTAACAAGCTGATTACTGCAGTACAGGTGGAGCGTTTCATTTGTCTCCTATTGCATAATTCTGTGCAAGTCACTTAACTAGACAGTGCTGTCAGGCTGGCCCTGAAAAGAGACATCTGTTTTCTTTAGGTTTATCTTGTTAACAAATGCATACAATAAAATCAGTTACTAACACATTATCTCGCATGAAATATTAGGTACACAGTGCATTATCTTGCATCTTCTCACAATGAAAATGTGTGTTCCATTTTCACACAAGTTACAATGCAGCTCATGTATTATCATTCTATAACAGTAACGCCCATCACATATGTTACATTTAGATGACATTTGGAATGATACCAATATGTTGTACATCTCTTGCACCATAAATTGGTATACTGCAGACAACAGGGTTCAGCTAGGATGTGCAATCATGATAACTAATGAGTTTGTTTGTTTAGTGGCATACAGTTAGGGAATCTCTACCAAAAGTAGTTATATCGTGCAGCAATCTCAGGATGCAGAAATGAGGCATTTTCATAATACTCTCTTTCTTCTCAAAATAAATTTAAGTGGTAGGGGGCTTATATCTAAAAGAATTGTTAATGGAAATTCATCTTCTAGTGCCCCTTTTATAGTTCATTTATCATTAATCCAAGTAAACTGTTGTATCCAGGTACCAAATGTAGATTAAACACTTCCAGTGAGAAGATATGTGTCAATAGGCAACCCCTATTTGGTCATTTTTTGCATAATTTAACCCATTTCCATTGCACCAATGAACAGGACTCACTGGGTTCGTTTCCAGTGAGAAGATATAAGTGTCTTTAGGCGACCCCTATTTGGTAATTTTTTGCATAATTTAACCCATTTCCATTGCACCAATGAACAGGACTCACTGGGTTCGTTTCCAGTGAGAAGATATAAGTGTCTTTAGGTGACCCCTATTTGTTCATTTTTTGCATAATCTAACCCATTTCCATTGCACCAATGACAGGACTCACTGGGATCACTTTTGTATTTCTATAACACCATCAAATATATCACTTATTTTTCCTCATAAACATGCTGTACAGCCTTGATATTGCTTCCCTAACATAATTCTTCTACTTTGACCTTTTCTTTTTTCTTTTTATTTATTTATTTATTTATTTATTTATTTATGTATGTATGTATGTATGTATTTACTTTTTAATAAATGCCAATCTGAAAAGGAATACCTGAAGTACTTAGTCACATTTTTGTGCTCCTTTTGACTGAAGTGAACCTCTTATAAGTAGATCACATCGGGATCATACCTCATGCTTACCATGTGCATTTTTTTTATTTTAAGTGGTGATTTTAATCCATTAATATTCAAAGACAAGGATATACTTATCCAGCTAAATATATTATATCAGGGCAGATGATCTTTGTTGAACTTGAAACTACCTTTCTGTTCTAGCCTTAACAGCTGTAAATAATCCATTCAAAAACAGATACATTAAAATAAAACTTGCTTTCAGTCTGAGATCAGTTAGAATGTTTTTCTGTAGTCATTTCATTACCCTCATGCTGTACATATGCTATGCCTGAATACATGTCCAGATAATTTTCTTATTCACTTTCGCTGGTAAACAGTGATTTTCCTCCTTATTTGCACACATTCATGTCTAGCTTTTTCATTTTATCTGAAGGAGTCACTGCACTCTGATATTTCCTTATTGAAATACTTTGTCAAAAGTATGACTCTTGAGTAGTATTTTTGTGGAATGTCTGAAAATATTTCCCTGTAGTGAGTGACCAAATTAAGAGAGTTCCTGAGATTCAGTAAAGGGATTTCTCCATGACAGAATAGTGCAGCAGCTTCTGCACGGAATATGGCCACCGAGCAATTCAGTAAAGAAAGCTGGGGGCATGAGTGAGCATGCTAGCTCTATTTTGGCATGGACACCACTGAATAATGCTAGTTACCTCATTCGCTGGGGAAAACCATGCAAATGAGGTGAATTAGTGATTCAGTAAACAGGCAGGCATCCGTGCCAGAACAGTGTCCTTTGCAGAAATGTATTTGGTTACTGACTGTGTACATTTCTGCACAAATCAAAACTGGGGCATGACAACTAAAAGTAAAGCATGTATTATAATCCTTATGCATGCCAATGGCAAAAAATATGACCATTGGCATGGAAAAGGTTTACAAAATTATAAAAATCAAAGTTTTGTTTTGGCCAATTTTGTCCATTTAAGTATAGTGCATAGACAAGCAAATCAGATAATGCCAAAAAAAAAACAAAATGTGAAAAGATAGTTTTAAATGAAATCTACATTTTGCCATTATAGTGCACAGCATGCAGAATCAAAACAATAACAGGTAACACTGATTGCTAAGTGGAAAGACTCTGGTGTAATGGTGTAACAAGGGACTAAGCCAGTGGGGTATGCAAATGAGCACAATTTACTGAATCACAAAATGGGAAACCATCGTTTGTCTGCACCTAACTGTGTAGGAGCTATAAGGGAGTGGTGTAAGCAGGATAAGCAGCTGACATGAAATGGGGGTGTGTCATGCTTCGTGTAAGCACATTGGATCTCCACAGCTTCCATTTGAGCTTAGCTAAGCATAGCTAAGCAAGGAGGTGTATCTGAGGCTGTATTTACTTATTCCACGAAATGAGGAGCGTGTTTGCATCCAGGGGAGGGCCATATTTGCTTAAAAGTGTTTACCTTAGCTAAACGGATTTGCGAGGTGCGCACCAGGTAATAAAAAAAGAGAGAGAGAGAGAGAACCCAGAAATAGCAGAACTGTTTGCATTTGAGCAGCGGGTTTGTGTGCCATGCAACAGGTCTTAAAAAAGGTGGAAATGGGAACGGAAGACAAAACAAAAATGGGAAGTAGCAGAATAAAAGCAATCAAATACAAGTAATATAGCTGGCAGGTGGAATGTATCATACTCAGCCAATCATACAGGCAGCATCTGCAGCACAACAGTATAAACTATGCAAACACCTTTCAGTCTGTTTTTTCCCACAAACTCTGCACCATTGGTGTACACACAAGGGGGAATTTTAACTGACAAATTGTTAAGGGCTTCTGTTGCTTTGATACATCAGTATGTGCAAGAGGCTCAGGGTGGTGAGGAGGATAATGTTGGCAACCACCCCAGACTAAGGAGGAGGAAAGAGTGTTCAGAACAAGGGTAACCTACCAGGGGCTACATGATCTGGAGATAATAGAGTACTACAGGGTGGACAGGGACACACTTCAGCAACTCATCAAGCTCTGCCGGCCTCATCTCAGACCCAGAGCCAAGAGAGGGGAACCCATCCCAGTGGATACCAAGGTATGTGCAGCCTTAAGAATACTAGCTACAGGTACTTTCCAACGACCTACTGGGGACATCATGGGAGTCTCACAGGCATCTGCATCCGGGGTACGCCACCAGTTCCTGAATGCCATGCTACTCCTTGCCAGTGAGCACATTTACTTACCCAGTACTCGTGAAGAGAGGCCCAGCAATTTGTGCCTCTTCCACCATGTAGCAGACTACCTGGAGGCACTGGGTGCCAGAGACTGCATGCACATCCACATCAAAGCACCACCAGTTGAACAGGGTAGAGTCTACATAAACTGCAAGGGCTTTCACTCCATCAACTGCCAGGTCGTGTACAATGTCCAGGGCGTTATCATTAATGTGTGTGCTGACAGCTCTGGAAGCTATCACGACTCCCACATCTGGCATTCCTCACGGCTGTACCAGGGATTTGCCAGGGTGAAATCCCATATGGCCATCTGGTGGGGGATGCTGCGTATGCACTGGAGCCATGGATGATGATTCCCATCAGACGTGCACACACACACACACACACACACACACACACACACACACACACACACACACACACTCAAGAATGCCATAATGAAGCACATGCACAAACCAGGATCATTACAGAGCATGTGTTTGGAATGCTCAAGTCAGGGTTCCGCTGCCTTGACATATCTGATGGAACTCTGCTATACTCTCCAGCCACATGTGCACACATGTACATAGTATGTGCTATTCTACACAATATGATCCTGTGGAAACAGCTGCTGCAGAAACAGCACAGGTAAGGGCCACACAGCCCCCCCACCATTGCCAAAGTTCTCACAGGCACAGAGGGACTCGGAGGAGGAACCCCCTGAGTCAGCTCCTGTAGGCAGATGGAGGCATGCCCAGTATCCCATGGCCTTGGAAAAGAGGCAATGCATAGCACACATACTGAGACTGCAGGAACCCAGGGACTGACACCTCTCTCCGATTTGCATACAGTGTAAAATGGATGCCGCACACATCACACCACCTGTACCTTACCATGTATAGGCAGTGTATTGCATGCATATGACATAGGCAACACTCAAGCTCTGTCTTCACAACTGCCGCAGACACAAGGTAAGTCAGTCTTCTTAACAATAAATGAATGGATTAGTATGTTCTGGTAGCATATCTATAGAATTGTTGCATGCATGCAAGGGAATGGGTTGGCCTACTGGGAAAGCAGTAGACAACTGACAGCTATGTGGGACACTGCGAAATGTTTGCCCAATACTGGCTTCACCACACTATTCAGTAGTACCCAAGGTGACAAATCCCATTGCAGTATATGTGGTGGGGCCAACTAACTGGGGGATCATAGGTCACAGGCATGGATGACAGTGAGGGGGTCCCATACTCACCCCTCAGCCTCACCAAGCAATCAGCTGTAGAAAACCATAATGATATGTCTGGCAAAGGTGCACAAATGGTGACAATGATGAAATACCCCCTACAGATTTACACAGTGATAGCACAACAGGTCTTGCAATTGCAGTAAGGCTGTAAAGGGTAAGAAGTCTGAAAGTCAAATGTATGCCATTGCAATCTAACCCATGGTCTGTAGTGATATGCCTCTAGTCTCCAAGACAGGGCACAAGACTATGCTAAATGGAATAAAAATGTAAAGCAAATATCAGCACATTCTGTGCAAATGTGTACAGTTGACAGGTGTGCCCCTCCACACCCATATTCCTATAGAAATACAGTAACATGTATGTTTGCAGGGAAACAGCAGGAGAGCACACATTGCCAGGGATGTCTGAATCAACATGATAACTTGTTGCATGTCCACAATATCCAGGGGTCAATGAGCTATGTATATGTGTGATTAATTCTGTCAGGATGTGTCCAGCACTTACTCCTGGCTGTTGTGTCTAGTGGCCTAGGTACAGTGCTGTCTTTGACAGGGCCATATTCCAAGACCTGCTGTGCCAAGTAGTCTGAATGTCAGCTACACCTATGGCAGGAGTTGTACAAACTCTCCAGATGTCAATATCTGTTAATGCAGGAAAGCTGTATAGGTCATGGACAGGGGGCCACACATATGGACAGTACACATCTTTCAACTGTACAGACCTATTGCAGAATGTTCAGAGGTTTGCATCATAATTGTTGTCTGTATAACATGAAATAGTGGTTGTCTGGCAATTCATTGGCAAATCATGTTAGACTAAGGTCAGGAAATAATTACAGATGATTGTGTCAGACCTCATACCCTATAAAAACACGCATGCTAATACAAAATCTGTTACTGAATTACCTTTCTATGTTTGTGAGGCCAATACTTAAAAATGGACTCTATATTTAGGCTAGGCCTCTCTCCCCCAATCACTTATGTGTTTGTCCAGATTTCTGGCTCTCAGATGTTGCGAGGTATGGTGTCTAGTAGAACCGCAAGCAACTGAAGGTCAGTGTACGTCTGGTGTATAAAAGGCTGCCACCTTTCTGTGTTAGCACTGACAGCATGTCACTGACCAACAGCCGTACCCCTGGAATGACACAGGTTGTCACAGAAGGAGCACAAGTATGCCTTGTATGTCTGTTCTGCTTGTCCTAACATTGTATTTGCCTGCCAACTATTTGCAAAACAAGAAAGGATCATGTCAAAACAGCAATGGCAGACAGTGGGAAAGCAGACTTCAAACCCATAAGAGCAAACAAGCAATTATGAAACTGGTCTCCCAACTGTTTATGTTTAGCAGAACATTATTAACACCCTGTCCCCATGTGTGGGCCTTTGTCTGACTGTCATATTTGGGCCTGTCCAGATGTCAGTCTGTGATGGTATGACAGCTAGGCTCACATGTAGCATCATAATAACATATAGCAATACAAACCATCTTAGGACCACAACAAATGGAGTGGTGCACTGATGGACAGCCTGCTAAATAGGTACACTCAGAGGCATGAAGTCCACAACCCTGTGAACCATGTAACGGCATGTACCCCTTCCACATCAGAATTACAAATACATAGCAGCCACTGTGGCCAAAGCCTGTGACTGCACTACAGAAGGACAAAGTAACACACATAAGGGGAAGGGGAACCACTGGCCAGAAAGATGGAGAATGTGCACACCAGAACAGATTGTGCAGTAACACAGGTGCCATGCAGTGTAAGGAGTCAGTAAACATCACCTACAATTACACGACACACAAACATGTAAGTGGAAATCCACAGCAAAACTCAAACAATGGACACTTCAGAGAAAAAATCACATGAGAACTCCACAAACCTACACACCACAGACCATATAGACTCCACACACAAGAGTCTTCCAAACACTAAGGCCTTACTACAAACCCCAAACACCTACCCTACACAGACAGGCTAACAGCACTCTCCCTCTATCCTGTTCCATACAGACTCCGCTGAGGTGACCCCTGTCTGGCATACAAAGCAATCCAGACCCTGCCTTGATGGGACTGTTGCACATCTGGAACTCAATACCCACTCCATCAACCTGTAGGCACAGCATCAACCTGTGCTGTGATATCAGTACAGCTTGCTGGTGTGACAGATATGTGTACCACACACTCCTCCATCTATAGAATACACTTCTTGTCAACAGCAACCCAAGTGCCTCAATACCCCTAGTGATGTGCTCCCTATATAACTGCACATGAAACACAAAACACAGTCCTGTAATCCCACCTGTGTCTCTGCTGGACAGGGGCTCTATGTGCTGACATGTTGTAACATGGGCTACACTCCCATCTGCATGGGTTATAAGGGTTTCAGGACCAATACCCTACTAATGTCATAGCAACCTATCAACCTATACACAACTGTCTGTCAGTGGTTCACCACATTACTCTGTACTGCTCTGCCACTGACATACCTGGAAGTCACAGTACTATGTGATATATACTACACATATAATGGACATTTCTGCATAGTAGAATGCACTCTGTACCCACACCCATACCTCCCAACCTCAGACAGCAAGACATCTGGACAAGATCCTAAAAGTGGGACAAAGGCACAATGATAGGCACATATTGGAAATATTGCCATTACATACTGATAAAGTTTGTAGGATAAGGGGTTTTGCATTAGCAGGAATTGCCTGAAGGTTATGTAGTGTGAAACACTAATGTCTGTCATTATTTTGTAACATCAGTCTTCAATTATATGCAACTAACTTGCCATAAAAACACAATTTATGTAGACTGGACAAAACTTCTAGACAAAAACTGGAAAATCTGCCAAAAAATGTACAATTGAGAGGTATATCTACACCAGAATATGACTTTTCAGGTAAGAAGAATACCACACAAGCAGGAGATTCCCCCAGCCAGTATATCACCAAGTTGCTCGACTGTTAACACAGCTTCGTCAGTCAACCAGCTGTAGCCAAACTTCTCAACTGGCCTTTTTGCACAAGAATGTATATAGTCAGGCTCATAATATTGGTCTATGCATCGTACATCTTATATTCCTCTGGAAAAGCACTGTGATGATCTGAGTATGTCTGTCACTAGGTAATGACACAATACATTGCAGTATCAGACGTTAGATATGTCAGAAAATTTCTGCCAAAACAAACCCAGTACATCTACGAAATTCCTGTTTACTTTTGAGAGGTATGGCTGTAGCACACAAAACCCCAGACCGGAGTAGAAATATCATTGGAATGGAGTCCCAGTCTCACTCTAGAAGGTTATACTTGGCGTACTTCTACACTTACAGAATCACAGGCAATGTTGGAACCCACATCGGATTATATAATTGTATTGTGGATATATGTATTTGCATACAGACAGCTATGTACACCTTAACTGTCCCTACACACACATCTATCAGACAGGATTACACTCAGCTAGCTGTAGGTGGCCCATATGTGATATATCTGCATTTGTTGCATGTGATACACAGACATATATAGGGGCAACAGATAACAATATGTCAAGCATACACACACAGACATAGAGAAAAGAGAGACAGACAGTGATAGAGAGAGAGAGAGAGAGAGAGAGAGAGAGAGAGAGAGAGACACAAGATGACACACAGAGAGTAAGTCATGCACACGGATACCCTGAATGGCATAGAGTGATGACCAGTATGCCACTGTCCACAGCAGGACAGTGGCATACTGGTCGTAATCAGTCGCATGTGCCAACATGAAGGCAAGCTCCATTGTGTAATAGTACTGAGGTGGGGATTATAATATCACATCACCTGGTGTGTGTGTGTGTGTGTGTGTGTGTGTGTGTGTGTGTGTGCGCGCTCGCGTATGTGTGTGTCTGTAGGTTTAAGTATTAGAAGGCTGTTCCCACTAAGTACACTTCCCATTGCCCTACTTCACAAGATCTGCTGCTGTCATTCACATTAGAAGTACAATTTAACACCTGTCAGCCCTATAAGCTCTGTAAAACATGTGATAACTGTGTAACACTATACTACAAATAAATTGATAGGTAGAGGTTCTAATTTCAGTCTTGGCAAATGTAAGTGTGCGTTTGTTTGTAGATGAAACAGTTTTAGGCCATTCCCGCACAGTACATTTTCCAGTGACCCACTTTAGCAGTCCTGATGATGACATTCCCCTTAGAAGTACCGTTACACCCCCCCCCCAGCCCTATAAGCTCTGTGGTGCATGCAATAACTATTTAGCAGTATAGTACAAATAACTAGGTAAGGAAGGGTTCCATTCCCAGTTCTGGCAAATGTGTGTGTATAAGTGTGTGTATGTTTACAGGATGATGTATTTTGAGGACTGAGGACTTTCCCACCCACAACACTTTCCAGTGCCCTACTTTAACAGTCCTGCTGATGTCATTCCCCTTAGAAGTACCTTTGCACAGCCCCAGCCCTATAAACTCCGTGGCACATGCAATATGTAACAGTGTAATACAAATAGCTGGATAGGCAGGGGATCCATTCTCAGTTCTGGCAAATATGTGTATATGTTTATTGGATGATGTATTTTGAGGACTTTCCCACCCACAACAATTCCAAGTGCCCTACCTTAGCAATCTTGCTGATGTCATTCCCCTTAGAAGTACCTTTGCACAGCCCCAACTCTATAATCTCTGTGGCAAGTACAATACCAATGTAACAGTATAGTATAAACAAATAAATAGGCAGGTGTTCTATTCCCAGTTTTGGCAAATATGTGTGTATGTATATTTGTTGGGTGAAGTGTTGGACTTCCCTACCCACAACACTTCCCAGTGCCCAACATTAGCAGTCCTATTGATGTCAATCACCTTAGAAGTACCTTTGTGCACTTGTCAACCCTATAATCTTGGTAGAACATGCAATAACTGCACAACTCTCAAGTGCAAATAATTAGATAGGCAGAGGTTCTATTCCCTGTTCTGGAAAATGTGTGTGTATGTTTGTAGGCTGAAGTATTTTGAGGACTTCTCTACCCACAACACTTCCCAGTGCCCTACATTAGCAGTCCTGCTGATGTCAGTTACCTTAGCAGTACCTTTGTGCACTTATCAGTCCTATAAGCTCTGTAGTGCATGTGATAACTGTGTAACACTCTAGTGCAAATAACTAGATAGAGGGGAGTTCTATTCTCAGTTCTGGCAAATGTTTGAGTGTGTGCATAAGTATAGGGTGATATATTTTGAGAACTTTCCCACCCACAGCATTTCCTAGTGCCCTACTTTAGCAATCCTGCTGATGTCAGTCACTGTAGAAGCACCTTTGTGCACTTGTCAGCCCTATAAACTCTGTAGCATGTGCAATAACTATATAACACTGTAATACAAATAACAAGATAGGTAAGGGTTCTAACCCCAATTCTGACAAATGGAAGTGTGTGTTGTGTGTGTTTCTTCATAGATGAAACCGTTTTAGGTCATTCACAACCACTACACTTTCCAGTGCCCTACTTTAGCAGTCCTGCTGATGTCATTTCCTTCAGCAGTACTATTGGACAGCTCTCAGCTATATAGGCTCAGTGGTGCATACAATAACTACATAACAGTATAATCCAAATAACTAGATAGGCAGGGGTTCTATTCTCAGGTTTGGCAAATGTGTGTATGTGTGTATAAGTACATGTACAAGACTTTATAAGTGTGTATATTTCTAGGATCAAGTATTTTGCAGACTTTCCACCCATAACACTTCAGTGCCTTACTTTAGCAGTCTTGCTGATGTCATTGCCATTAGACATACCTTTCTACAGCACTCAGCCCTATCAACTCTCTGGTATGTGTAATAACTGCGTAGCAGTATAACACAGATAACTAGAGAGGTAGGAGTTCTACACTCAGTTGTGGGAAATATGTGTGTGTTTGTGTGTGTGTGTGTGTGTGTGTGTGTGTGTGTGTGTGTGTGTGTGTGTGTGTGTGTGTGTGTGTGTGTGTGTGTGTGTGTGTGTGTGTGTGTGTGTGTGTGTGTGTGTATTTGCGTGTGTGCGTGTGTGTGGGTGTGGGTGTTTGTAACTGTGTATGTTTGTAGGGTAATGTATTTTGATACCTTACCCACTCAGTACAGTTCCCATTGCCACACTTTACAATTGCTCATGATGTAACTACCCTTAGACATACCTTGCGACACTGTTAAATCCTATAAGGTCCGTTGCATAAGTGATAACTAAGTAACACTGTAGTACAAATAACTAGATAGGTAGGAGTTCTAAACTCAATACTGGCAACTGTGCGTGTGTGTGTGTGTGTGTGTGTGTGTGTGTGTGTGTGTGTGTGTGAGAGAGAGAATCACATCATCCTTGTGTATGAGTGAGAATCATAACCTCTGCTGGTGCAAGTTATACCATTTTGAGGCATGTACCACCCAGTACACACCCCACTAATCTACTTTACAAGACCTGCTGATGCTATTCATCTTAATTGTACCTGTATACACTTGTCAGCTCTCTGAGCACTATGGAATGTGCAATAACAGCATAATACAATAATGAAAATAATTAAATAGGTAGAGGGTTCTAACCCAATACTGACAACTCTAGTAGTGTGTGAACCATATCCCCTGTGGCTGTTGTGTGTGTAGGTTATACCATTTTAAGGCCTGTTGATCCCATAACCATGATATTACTTTAAAGAGCCTGTTAATGCCATCTGCCTCACATGCACCATGTAACAGCATACAGCTCATACCAGTCATCTGTACAGATGTACATGGAATATACACATTTGAAACCCATATGTAGTCTGTGTCCCCTAACAATGAACATTCTTCTGATAGCATTGCCAAATATGACAGTTACTGTAGTGTCACAAGCCAGCATAAGACATCATACCTGACTGACACATCATGCTGATAGAAAGTCTGTCACTCTATCACTTGTGCAGTTTTGTCAGAGCAGTAGATGAGACCAATCGCTATGTCTGGTGGGTAATCCCACCATCCATGAAGGCATTTGCAAGATTACCTGTTGTAAGAGGTTGCTTGTTAGGTCCCAGGCATATGATCTATGTGGAGCATGTCATGTGTATGCAGCACTATAGTTCATACAACTGGATATGTAGGGTTACTAATATAAGTATTGGCAATTGCATATGTGTTTCTGTATGCACAGCCCCTGTGGCTGTCTTTAGTATGTGTATGTGATGGCTATACCATTTTGTGTGCCTCTTCCACCCTGTGAACTTCCCTTTTGCCAACCTAGTGTCGGCCCATAGAGATGTCATCCACCGTACAAGCACAGTTACACAGTTTCTAACACCAAGCTACTGTGGTGCATACAATGGTCATATCACTGTGTATTGTACATTAATAGATGGGTAGATCATCTACTCTAAGTGTCATCTCCATGTGCATGTGTGTTTCAGTGCATTTCCCCATGCAGCAGTGTGCATGTGTGTGTGTGTGTGTGTGTGTGTGTGTGTGTGTGTGTGTGTGTGTGTGTGTGTGTGTGTGTGTGTATGTGTATGCATCAGATGGTGCTAACATGTTAAGGGCCTCTGAACCCAGCATTGGCAAACCTGACAGCCTCTGCAATTGGTACCCACTTCAATAGTAGTGGCAGAGACTGCCACACTACAGTACCACAGAGCTATCTGCATTATGTATCTAGCTCTATCATTTGTAAGACTGTCCAGGTAGGGAATGTCCTCTGTCAGCTGCCCCATGTACAGAACTATGACTGTGTGCACTACCAGCATGAGAGGCCAGACATGCATATGAGATAGTAGACACACATGCTGGTGATTACAAGGTTAGACTAACACAGGCTGACCTGTATCAGGAATACATACCCCAAACCTGTCATACACAGTACCAGGCATACCCTCATCAATTGCATGATGGTCAAGTGGATGAGACAAAAATGGCAGGAGCAATAGGTGTTGCTAGCCGAATCTGCCGCAGTTGAAGTAATGGCGAAGCTTGTGAGGGACCTAGTGCCAGTATTCATGTAACCTCCTCTGTATGTGTGAGCCTGTGGTCCTACAAAACAACCAGGTGACATGTATGAAGGCTAGCTGGCTGTGTCAAGGGGTATGTATGCATGGTCACACTGTCTGCCACAATTGCCCCTCACACACTGTTGCATGTAAACACACCTGGTAAACATATATATATATATTTATAAATATATATATATATATATATATATACATATATATATATATATACAGCTGCACCTTGGCTATGAAAAGGTCACTGTGTTTCCACTCCACCTTACTCTTCATTGCTACTGTCAGCAGGCCCACAGCCTGCAGACACACAGACAACTGGAATACAACCAAAATACAGTACGTGATACTAAAGTCAGTCAGCAGTACTAACAGCAATAGTTCATCATGGCTAGCAAGGTACATACACCTTGATGTGTACCCATAACTACTGACAGCAGACAGCACCTTACACAGCATGACATTGCTACACTGTACTATAGTCACCCTGTACATCAGAACCATATGAGCATGTCCATGCATCAATGGTATGGATAATATGGTTATGGTACAAATATCATCACATGAACAGGATGTGATGTTGGATTGGGATTGCCAGAGGCCTAAGCCAGGCCATATGGCTAACCTCAATTAAGTGTGTGTGTGTGTGTGTGTGTGTGTGTGTGTGTGTGTGTGTGTGTGTGTGTGTGTGTGTGTATGTATCTGTGTGTGTGTGTGGAGGGGTAGGTTTACAACTGGGCCATGCAGAGAAGCTGTGCGTGTCTGGTGGTGACTGCACTGTGATAGGGATGTGTGAGTGTTTGTCTGCCCACTATCAAGCCATATGGATGCCCAACACAGGGATATGTTGGACAGCCATTGACCATACAAGGCAAGATGTAGAGTTCACTGTCTCCTGTCAGGGACTCGGGAAATGCCTCTGCCAGGAGTATCCCTAGTACCGCCAGTCCCAAGGACAAAGATGCAGTACATCTCCCTGATGGTGACTGCGGTCTGTTGGATCCACATCCCTGAAGGGAATGGCCAGGGCAACATGCCTATGGCCTGCTCTGGTGTGGTGTGGACAGCACCCTCCCTTCGGCAGTGCAGTTGGTACTGCCACTACAGGACTGTGAATGTGCATGGTCACTACGGCTCACGGCTGATCATGTTCCTGACCTACATCCACTGGGAGGATGCCCTACTCCCACCACATGCTCAAGTACAGACATTGCACAGTTGAGCAGTGACAATGTCTCACCCCACTGTCTATCCACAACATTGGCAAGATGATGTATGGCATCACAAATGCCATGGAGGTGGTCATGCATGGCAAGGAGTGCTGCATTCACGAAACTGAGAATCTGTCTGGTATTGCAGTCAGTACACACTGGTCTCTCCATGATGGACCATAACATGCAGCTGATGACACCTGCTGTGGCACTTGCAACAGCAGCTTGATGGTCAGCAGTCCTCCATTGAGCACCCCTGTCCATTTGCCTGTATGTGACCTCATCTGTTCTATGGCTATGGCTGGTGTCTACACTCATATTCACCATACTCAACACACTAGCCTGTTCCATGCCACCACCCTTAATCTGTCCATTATCTGTATCTGCAAGGAACTGGATATGTGTGGGCATACTGACTGTGTGCGGGGATATGGTGGGTGAAAGTGGGATACCAAACAATGTCACAAATTCTGGCACCAACAACCCCACCTGTGCCTCACTATGACCACCATCATCATGGGAGTTTGCTAAGACACTGACATCAGGTTGTGAGGGGGAGGGACATGAACCCCTGTGTTCACCTGCGAGGTGAAGACAACATGTAAATTAATACCCTGCAGTATTATGTTTGCTGATACACACACACACACATACAGACACACACACACACACACACACACCCACACAGACACCCACACACACACACACACACACACACACACACACACACACACACACACACACACACACACACAAAAACAAACAAGCACACACACTCCTGGTACTGTCTGGCATAGCTGTGATACCCATGGGCCCTGTAGGACAGACCTTATGGTAGTTCTGCTTGCCGCAATCCATCTCTTTTACTGCTACTGTAAGACCCACAACAAAGGTTGACAAATCCTACTGTGTGATGAGTCTAGTAGCAGAATGGTAATTGTGGCCAAGTCCAGGGCTATTGGAGTGAGCTGCACAGTGTCACCAAGTGCATATGCATGTACTGTAACAGCTGACTTACTGCTATACAGACCACACACAATGACAAGGTGTAACAATATGTGATGATAATTGATGAAGGAACAGGACTATGCACTATCACTGCAGTACCTACACAGTTCAGATTCACAGGGATTAATTTCGGGCAACATTGCAGGACAGTCTGCAATACATACAGGAAACATGTAAAGTACTAGGTGTATAGCCTCATAGGATAATACCAGGCTATTGGCCCTAAGGCCTCATAAGCCAGGCCCAAACTTTTGCCCATGTCCCTTCAAAGCCAGCACCTGTGACCTGTGTCCTATGTCCAGCTGGGACACGTGGAATCCCAGGGGTGTCTCATCCATTTCCCATGCAGTCATCCTGCTTCTTCTTCAAGAGGGCTATGCATGTACTCTGATAGACATGGGGAGGGAGTGTGTTTTCCAGACAGTGTATTGTGTGGGACACTACACTATCCCACCAAGAAGTACTATACATGTCACAGACCAGGTAAGGACATTGCGTGCATGATGCGTGAGTGGGGTTTGTCTTACAGATAGGCAGAAATGCCATCAAGGCTGGTTTGGAAATGGCCTTGTATGCCAAACACAGGTCACCTATGACCAGTCTCTATGAGACTGAGAACAGGGACAGGGCTTTCAGCTTAACTGTATAGGATAGGTGTTGCAGACCCTGGGATTGCCTGTTCAGGAGCCTCTGTGGTCTCTGCAACTGCTGCATTTGCTTGGAAAGGTACATGCCAAAGGAGCCATTGTACTTGGTAATGCATCTGATAAGGGTGGAGTACAGGTTGTAGTGGCCTCCTGGTTCCTGGATGGTATACCCGTATTTGTGAGGTGGGCCATGCAGACATCTTTCCATGTGGGAAACTGTCAGGTTGCTACCAACCTTGGTGCACAAGTCACCTCCCACCTGATTGCATGCTCAGTACATTATTGCTGTCATAATTAGTGTGGATGACATCTTCCACAGCAGGGAGAATGATGCATCTCCTGTCATTCAGTTTGCGGCAATGCTTCTTGCACAAGTCATTAATTGGGTGACGCCTCTTGGGGGATGTTCACATCAGCTGGGCAATGCAAGACAGTGGCCAGCTTGCAAGCATCTGTAAACATGGTCAGCCACAGAATACTGCTCTTCTCCTGTACCTCAGATACATATATCTCAAACAGTAGAGGCCCCCAGACTGATCCTTGAGCTACACCACTTTGGAAGACTCTACTACTAGATGTGGGTTCCACTACTTTAACTAAGTGGGTACTATCATTGAGCCAGTTAGCTACCCATCTGTTAACATACAGGTTGATGCCTAGCTGTATAGGCATATGTATCCTGGCTGCCTGCGGATTATTGTGAGAGTATTGGGCTATCTGACGGTAGGCATTGTTTACTGTCTTCCCCTCATTCTTGTGTTTGGTGACCACTTCTGTGAAATTGACCAGGTTTAACAGGCCTGATCTCCCTTTGACAATACCACACTGTGTGACGTCAGGCATTTTGAGGTTGCCGATTTTAAGATTTATAATGTATATGTAGATATTTACAAAGTATAAAAGTTCTTTTGCTAGTTTATAACTAATGAGGTTGTTGATGCCCCCATTCATAATGTCCTTGATATAGTATTCCATTCCTTTGCAGAGCAGGCTAGTTATGCTGACATGCATATGACTGGCTGGGTCGGTGGATTGCTCCATCTTTATGTATAGGGATGACAGTGGCTGTCCTCTCTGCAGATGGGATGACAGCAGTGCTCAGGCTTTGGTTGACTACAGTGCATAATGGATCTAAGAGCTCATGCCTGAGTTCATGTAGGATGCAGCCAGGGATGGTATCAGGCCTATGGAGACTTCTGTGTGCTGCCTTTGAGAGGGCATTATGGACCTGCTTCCTGATGATGAGGGGAGGGGGCAGGTGTTGTGTATGCACATGTGTACCAATGGGGGAACAGAAGGGTTTGCAGACATATGTGTGGAAGGCCTAGTGATTGGCCTTGGTGGATGTGTCCAATTTGTACTCAAATTGCCTTAGGGCAGTTCACCTGTGACCTTATTTGCTTGTGCAGACCAAGGTTACATTGCTTCCAATAAGGCACCTGTTCCTTCTTGGCCCTGTCCAGCAATTATTTACAACTATTATGGTATTTTTGTATTGCTGCTGTCCACCACAGATGTTTACCCTACCTTGAGGGAGATGAAGTTGTCCTGTCAGGTATTGCTGAGTGACTACAGCTATGTAGGTGCTCACATAGTATTGTAGTGTGGGCCTGGACACTACTGTTAGTTCCAACTGATGGGACATTGGCTGTAAAACTACTTCTACCTGCTCTGAGGAGATTTATAGCTATTTGCGTAAAGTTAATTTTGTTTGACCCCCACAAAGGGGGGGGGGCAGGGAGATGGTGACATAAACAGTGATGGATATGTGGTCAGATCTTACCAAGGAGGTGCTACAGTGGCTACTCATGTTGCTTAGGACCAGGTACAGGATATTTCCACCTGTCATAGGAGTGTTGACCGGCTGATCCACTGCATTGACATTGACAAAGCCGAGGAATCTCTGTGCATTCATGTTCAAGTAGCATAGGTCATGCACACTATGGCTGGGTAGTTGAAGTCACCCAGAAGCAGAGTAGACAATTGAATCCTGAGAGATTCCAACAAGTCCCAATAGTTGTGGTGGGTGACCATACTCATGGTTGGAGGTCTGTACCTAGCTAAAATTTGAGTAGGTGTTTTGTCATCTATTAACTGCACTCAGGATGTCTCCCATGCATCATACTGTTTGGTCAACCTGTAGGTGTGTATGTGTGTATAATAATGTTTAACATTCCACCTCCTGTGGCTTTGCACCTCTCCATTTGGGGTCTAAACATATGATGGGATGAGTAACCTGGAAAGGTTAGTGTGCTCTCCACCACTGCAAAGCAGGTGTCAGTGACTGCACAAATGTTGGCATCCTACAGGACAAGGTACGCTTGCATTGACATGGGTTTCCTGCTAAGACACCTAACTCCTGTCAGAGCAAGAAATCTGCACAAAGGCACACATCACTGGTGGGTAAAGGCTGGAAAATAGTGTCACTTAATGAATTTGACTGAAATACACTTAGTTTCCAGAAAATACTGTGTCGTATTCACAGATCTACTCTGCAGGATATGACATCTGACAATCAAATGTATGCTATTATGTCATGACTTCAGTCTTTAATAGATTACCAGTATGTGCAAGACAATACACAACTGTATGAGGCATTGACTACAAATATGAGGCAGACATGTGGTCAGTCTGCAAAACTCTTGATAGTTGTCAGGTTTGGGCTAAGTATATAACATACAGTTCACACACACTTCTGCGCCTGTTGTGTACTATGCACATACCCTAAACAAGTCTCTTACATTTGTAAGACAAGCATATTTATCATAGTAGCACTCACAGGTGACATATGAATATTTACAACATCCGAGTTAGCTGGCCTAGCAGTGTCACACTCAGTACTGGACAACACACTCCAGTAGTAGTCACACATGAGCTGACCTTTGCTGGGATGACTCAGGGGCCAGAGATGTGATCCATGTCACTGCAGACAAGGCAAGCAGGAATGGCCATAGGTGCTGGACAGCAGCATGTGAGTCCAGCAGGTCTTGTTGCAACCTAATGTTTAACTTTTTATTTGACATTATTGTATCCCCCCTTCTGCATTCCATTACAAGCTTACATGATTGACATAACTGTTATAGTGCTGAAGAGTTTCCTCAGAATAATGCAAATGGTTAGGTTTGTGTAGTCACAGTCTGTCTTTGTGTAGATGGGTTCAGACCTGTGTTGCATAGGCAGCAGCTTGCCTTTTGTAGGTAATGCTCATGAGCAGGTGATGGCCTGTGCACCAATTGGTGTCTTCCACTTGCTACTTGCATCCAGAGCAGCTGTGTTGTCTTTCCATTAACCAATGCCATAGGAAAACAGTGATATAATTAAGTCCTTCATGTGGGCCTTGCCCCTTTTCCTTGCCTGTGTGGAGGACATTATGGAGGTGTGGGGGCTATAGCTTCACAGATGGTAGGTGTAAATACCTCTCAGAACAAGACATGTGGAGACAGCCCAGCAACATGGGGGACAAATCTCCTGGATTGGGTACAGATTGTAAGTATTGTTGTTATAGAGGATTGCTAGATTAACAGGGTTTGTCTGGACATGCATTTTCTGTGTGACTTGATGTCTGAGAATGATATGTCTCTGACATATCTCTCAACTGTCCAGATGTCCACAGACTGCCCAGAGGTTCTCCTGTTTTGTTTGGTCTGTTCTTCAGGTAATTTCTGTTTTTGAGAAATCAGTAGGGCAATTTGAGGAGTGTAGTCAGTAAATGCTGACATCCATTAGTGTTTCAGACATCATATACTTCAGGGATGTTATGTTACAACAAACGTTGTAACACCAGCAATGTTTTCAGTTTGTAACACCATTATGTGAGATGTGTCCCTCTTTTCGGCCCCCTGTCCCCCATGTATGTCAGGATTTGTCCAAATGTCTTTTAGTAAGAGGTTCAGAGGTATGGTATATCATTATTTAGTGACTGCACTCCTGGTATCATCCCAGTGACTTAACAGACTCCTGGAAGTGGTATGTGGCTGTGGCCATAAATATGGTCCCACACCCTGGACATTCTGTGGAAATCTGTACAGCTGAGAGCTATGTATGTCTGGCCATTGTTAACAGATTGCCAAGATTGTGTAGAGGTGTTGTATGGAAATGTTTGTTGAGCTGAGTAAGGAGTGTAGCAGATATGAGTGTCATAGATCCTTTTCTATCTGACTGTGCATGCTGCTACAGTTGCTTGTGGTCTATCAGGTGTAAATGTTTGTAGGGGCAGACAGATAAATGTCCTGTAACACTGCAGATTTCCCAGTAGACTGTGAGTTGGGGCAGTATATGTCTGTGTAGTGTGTGACTGGCAATCAGGGTATGTTTGTTCAAACAGCCATTCCACTCTAGAGTTCATTTGGGGTACTGGTATGTTGCTGTGACTGTGGTGTAAATGGTTGTGGGTGGACAATTTCTTACCAATATCAGCTTTTCCCTACAGTTCCATCTCTGTAGTGCATGTTATATTTGGAAATACATTGGTAATTCTCCAGAGCTGATTTGGTGTAGTGTCTTGTTGGTCTTTCTGTGGTTCAGAAGGTGCTGGGTGAATTGGTTGGCAGCTTTCAGTGTTTTCTTCTCTTCTGTTAAATGAGTGCAGTAATACCACTTCACTGTCCAGATATCTAGACACTGTCCAGATGAGTGGCTCATATGTTTGGTCTGTTCCTCATAACAGTTGTGGGTTTCTGACAAATCACTGGGATGATGTGAGCATTGACAACAGAAAATGATGACAATCATTTGTGGTTCAGACCTGGAATCTATCAGGAATTATATGTTAAATCAAGCCATGCCATTCTAACAGACTTCCACGCATATAACAGCCATATTTCAAAGATATCACTACTGTTTTACCTTCATGACCCCCACTTTGTCAGGCTTTTTGCAGATGTCTTGCAGTAAGAGGTTGGTTGTATAATATAATATAATATAATATATATATATATATATATATATATATATATATATATATATATATATATATATATATATATATATTGTGTGTGTGTGTATGTGTATGTATATATATATATATATATATATATATATATATATATATATATATATAAGAGTACTATGGATATATATTTTCCCTTATGGTAAATGACTGTAGTGCATAATATATTTTTTAAAAGCATTACCCATGCCTACTGCTTAGATGGTGTAAGGGTACATTGCTGTGTTTGTAGTGTAGTGGGTCCTGTGTTAAAGATTTGGAAGTGATGACTTTTTTCATTAATTTTAAATGACTAGAATGCATGATATGTTTGTAAAAGGACTATAAGATCCCACAGCTCAAATGATGTAGTGGTAAGTTCCTGTGATTGTAGTGCCAGCGTCCGTGGTTTGAGACTTGGCAAGGCTGATTCTTTTGTTGCTGGGCTGATGGAGACAGACTGATTAAAGTACTTTTCTGCAGTTGTAAGCAGGTTTTCACAGTTTTGTGCAAAGCTAAGTGATGCTAACAGACTGTTAAATTCTCTTAGCTTCACTTATCACTGCTTACTTCTGCTTACACCCACGTTAATTTTAATTAAAGAAAAGAAAAATGGGTGATAGGAAAGTGGTGAAATGGGGGCAAGCAGGGGGTAAAACATTAGGAAAGCCAGCTAGGGATGTGCAGGATGGTTGTACGGAAGGACCATAGTTCTACATTTCTTCTGTAGCAACAGCTGTGAATAATGTTTAGAATACGGGATTTACAGCCTCACACCCCACAAGGAGGGGTGATGGCAACAGACATTTGTAGAATAATTAGTGGGTAGACTGATTAATTTCACTGTACATGGAGGCAAAATGTAGAGCTACGTATGGGGCAATAATTTTTTGTGGAATAGATGCCCTTTTTTTTTAGGTGAGAGTGGGATGTTGGGGAATGGTTGTAGGTATGTTTGGGTAGGTAGGTTGGGTAGGATAGGTAGCATTTGTAGACACATAAGACAGCAGAAAGGGGCAGCATGTGATACATGAGGGGGTAAACACCTTGGATGGGGAGAGTGGTTGGGAATCAGAGGCCCGTGAGCCCCAAATTGATACAGTAAGACTGAGGTCCCCACCCATGGGCAGTCACTGCTACACCCTCACAGCCCTGAAGGTGGCTCTGTTGGGGGCTGGACAATAGGGGAGGCCTGTCCCTTGACGTGTGCCAGGTGGTCCTCCATCTGGCATAGCTGCCCACCATACTCAGAGCAGATGACTCTGCGCACCATAACCCAGAACATTCTGCAGGTGATGTTATTCCCTCCGTACCGGGGGGGGGGCCCAACCCCTGAGGCAGTTCCACCTATAAGTGGTGCAGGTCTAGCAGAGGATGATGTTCCAGGTTGGGTCCTATCCTGCTGTTATTTGCAGGCATGGGGCTGGAAAGTTGTACACCATGTATTGTTATACCCTTCAAATAGCTACTACAAACATTTCATTACCTGTAAGACCTGTGGAAAAAATATCTGTTACTAAAAGCTGACTGTTTCTACAAATATTCAACATTTCTTGAGTGTATCTATGCACATATTTCACTACCACTCCCTGGATTCAAACCATGTCTGGGTGTGCTGAAATGAACTACAAAGCTGTTTTTCATTACACTGTGCTACTGGGGAACTGCTGTCTTTTGTTTGACTGCTTTCTGCTGAATACTCTGTGGGTTAGACAGTCTGACCTTGGAATCCTGAGATTCATGCATGACAGATAGATACTGTACTGTATAGTAATCCTTTGAAATTATACAATCTGGAAATCAAAGGTTAACACAAGGCACTGCAGCAGGGGACACACTATAATACATTTGACATTCATATTCAGGGTACTGATCTTAGTGCATAACATATCTCATATTTCATGTATATCTTGATTTACAGCTCCACACTCTACTATTTTGAATACTAGTTGATTCTCAAAACAACCACTGTAAATTCATGCTGTCAAAACCATATTTTGTTGTGCAGAACCTGTATGCATTCTATTTCTACAACAACATACCAGGATAAACACAACTGTTGGTGGTTTAGGTTTTAATTGTACTTATATGACATCGTGCTCTACAACTACATATGCTGTAGATGACCATTAATCTTGCAAACTTTTCTTTAATTGTTAAAGAACACAGTAAACAACTTACTCCTTCTTATTTATTTCATTATATACTGCAAAGCAGATCTGTACTCGTCAGTCTGTCCACATGGGCCTCAGCATTCCTACCATCTCAGCTGAAGTTGTAGGGGGAGAAAACTAACATTATGCATACTTGTCTATCACATACTCAGGCTAGAATTTGGTACAGCTATATCTGGGATACTTATAAACTGCTGGAGAATGGTTGTCCCGAGTGTCTTGGATCCATTGGGCCAAGACAGCCCCTTCCTCCACTTTAGGTTAGCATAGTGATGCTGTACCTACTCACCAGTTCAGGGGATACCGGTGGCACTGGTGAGATTGTACTACATATGGTCCCAGGCCTCCACTGGTACTGGCTCTGCAGCAGTCTGTCATCATGGTTTGTACAAGAAGCTCAGCCATGACTCTGGACTTCAAAATGCCCCAGGGCTGCACCTGAAAACGCGGGCCCTCAACAACACTTGAAATAGTTCTGACTCAAAGCAAGCTACAACAGATTCTGGCTGTATTCCCACCTGCACCATTTAAATAAGGCTATATTCCCACCCATTGCCATCATTGAACCATTTTGAAAATGTTTAGCTCAGTTAAGTGGTGCGCAAACCTGCTAAGCCAATTTGAGCATTGCTTAAAGGGGTAATTGTTGAGCACTGCTTAACAGTGCACAAATCCACTTAGCTTATCTGTCTGCTGCTTAGAATTTATGTCTAACCATTGCTCACTTTTCATTTTTAGGAAATATTAGAATAATGGCTTAATTATTCATTATTGCCATATTAGTAAGTGTATATGATTTACTTTATATGACATCTTTCTATGTGCTTTCATTACATTGCCATGGGGTGTGACTATTCTGTATGGAACACTTGTGTATACATGGGTGATTTGACATGTTATATGTACTCACACTTCCATTTTAGGCCAGCTACACTAACCCGGTTGACAAATATCAATTACTGCATAATTTCAAATAAAACTAATAATGTTAACACTGCTTTCCCATGTAAAAATAAAGTACCTGTCTTGGTACCCAACCCATGAACACCTGCATGCAATGCCAAGATTCTAACCACTACACTATCTCAGCATTAGGATTGTAACTGTGTATTTTTATTTATCTCCTATGTGATGCTTAAGCAATGCTGAGCAGAGGGTCATAACTTGCATATCTGCTCAGCTAAGCTTAAATATACCTGAGAATAGAAAAAAAAATAATGAATCCACTTTATTTACATGTATCTGTACTCCTTGTCAGTCACAGTAAGCCAAACATATGGACAGATTTTGATTATTGCTATTACAAACTTAGAAAGTGTGACTGTGGTTTTCTAACAAATCATTGGCATTCACTCGGGATTTATGCCAGAACATAATGACAGACATTTGGGTTTCAGACTTCATACCCTTCAGGAAATCTGTGGTAATGCAAACCTTTTATTATATCAACTTTCCAAGTTTTTAAGTGCAATATTTAAAAAAGTGTCCCTATTTTTGGGCCTTTGTCCCCCCATTATTTATGGCTTTGTACAGCTTTCTTGCTCTAGAAGGTTGAGAGGTATGTGTGGCAGACAACTGGGCATTCTGCAGAAACCTGTACAGTTGAGGGATATGGCCATACAGCACTTTGGCAATGTAGGGGGTGTGTGACAGTACCTGTCACACACCCCTGCATTGCTTCCTATCTGGACTTCCTGCTTTCAGTGTTCACAGACACTGAAAGCACTTTGAAAGTGCCGTACAGCACTTTTACAAGTTCAGTCACACAACCCCTGCATTGATCTCTTGCTCACCTATCTATTTGAGTGTCTGCAGACACTGTTGTACTGATTGCATTTTATTTCAGTGTCCTCAGATACTGAAATGCTTTTAAAAAGTGCCATATGGCACTTTCTGAGTGCAGGGGGCCTGTTATATGGGCATGTAGTACTTAAACACGCTCCCTGCCCTCAGTAGTGTGTGTGCCCAATTAGCCTTAGCAGTAGTGCACCATCATAAATATGCAAGGCATGCTGCTGTTAAAATTAAGGGTAAACAAACATGGTTCACTCCATGCAGGAATAGCACTATTCCAGTACATAGTTTATTGAATCCTAGAGAGTATGTTAGTCCTGTCTGCTGTTCCATTTTGATTTCATGCCTGAGACCCATTCATACCTCTCAAGTGTACATCATTACATGGAATGTTCCTTATCTGGGGTCTTAAAAAGTTCATTTTCCTCAATGTTCCATATTGAAAGGGTCTGTCACACATTCAGTGTTGGTATTTTTTACTGATATAATGGTAAATAGAACTAAATCATAGTAATTCATTAAAATAAGTAATCTGCAAGTAAAAATATTACATTTTAACCATTATGTGAGCTTCCGAGTTGAAGTTGTTAGTAAGCTGTTAGTAATTGTTCCACATTTTCCCCATTTGTTCCACATTATGAGAGGTAGTGTTCCTCATTTAGGCGACAGAAGATTGAGAGCTATGGATACATGATGGGTAGCACTTAGAATTCTGCAGTTAATTTTTGTCATACCATGCTGTCATTGATTCAGAACTTCTCACCTTATCAACTTTTTGCATAACGTCTTTTATCCAAAATGAATACTCCCTTTATGAAGCTTAGATCACTTCCATGCATTCTTGAGCATTTTGTGTTTACTATTGCACTCCTTATATTATCCTTTCATTTGAACTTTTTCAGTATGTTTTTCCTCATAGCTTTCATTATTCTTTTTTTTTCTTAATGCGACATTTATTGATATTATGTGATACCTTCACATAATGGCAATACACTTTTTTGCATGTTTATTAATGATTTTATTAAAAGAGCACTCTCCCATTTCTTACTACATCAAAACAATATTCACTGTTAGTGTTATATATTTTTTGATGACAACGTTATCAATTATTTTTACAACACATGACACATATACATAGCTTTAAACTGCCTCAACTAATCCTCTTTCAAAATAACAACACTTGCTTATTAGTTGATTTTTTTTATTTTATTTATTTGTTTATCAATTTTATTTGATAACTGGGTAAGTGGACTGGTGCTTGACCCTTTTTAGCCACTGCTCAGACTATAAGGCAAACAACGAGAATGAGAAAAAACTTTACTAACTGAGTAAAACACACAAAAGGAAAGTAGAAGCATGCTGACACAATAAACGGCTACGGTTAAATCTAAAATTCAAAATAAAATTGTTGGAATGCGTAAATGTGGCATGTGCCCTCAATGTAAGTTCATCCATGTTGGTAACAAAGTGTATATCAACAGTAAAAACTATTTCATTAAGGGTAATTACAATTGTGACACCAATGGCGTGATATATGTGGCTCTATGTGAAAAATGTCCTTCCTTCTATATTGGCAAAATGGAGAGAAAAATAAAGAAAAGAATTTATGAGCACCTGTATGCTATAGATAGGAAGGACCTCACAAATGCACTTGCCAGGCATGTGTTAGAATTCCCTGACCACTGTCTCACTTTCAGTGTAGTACATCACATAAAAAATGACATAAGGGGAGGGCCCTGGCAGCTACATTTAGAAGAGCATGAGGTATTATGGCAGATTAGAACATGTGCACATTTGCTTCCAGGTTTGAACGACTATGTCTCCATTAAGTGTATTCTTAAGCTTAAAGCTCTCCTTAGATAAGCATTAGTGGTTAATAATTTATCCAGTGTGTAAATGGGAGGGGTAATAATTATTAGTTGTAAGAAAGTGAGATTTCCACTTTCAAAATATTTTAGATTTAGGATTGGTAAAAGCCTTAGGCAATTTAATTGAAATTGTTATGTCTTCAGTTATGGTTATTGTGTGTTTTTTAAAAAATGTGTTTTTTAATATTTGTTTTTAAATAAGGCATTCATCAAGTTGTTTAGTGGAGTAGTAACTCAACAGATGATTAACAGAGGCTTGTAAGAAGTTGTTCTAGCTAATTAAAAGTGATAGTAATATCCTGTATCAATTTAGTAATGTGATTGGCTGTTTAGACACTTATAGATGTAGGTTTTATGTATAAAAACCAAGCTGTGTTAACTGTTTTTTGTCTGATGAAGGCTGAGCATTTGCTTAGCTGAAAGCACTTACGTTTATTAAAAAGTCCGTGCCGTTTATTGTGTCAGCGTGCTTCTACTTTCCTTTTGTGTGTTTTAAACAACGAGAATGACAAACATATCTTAGCTGACAAAAGGAACTACTACAGCTCTCTTCAAGAGTCACATAGCTGTAACCGAAAATTCTTAAAGGCATCCATAAACAGCTTTTTAAAATAAGGGAAATGTACTTTACCCAACCTCTCTCCAGCTATGAAATAGTAAATAAATTTAACTCTCATTTTATAGACATCTTAGCTGCACTAACGCAACAACATTCAAGTAAAACTCTTCCTTTCTCACTGATACTTCAGCAAATCCTGTGTCTTTTGTTTCACACCAAGTATCAACCAGAAGTATTGAAACACTCATTAGAAAGCAAAAACCAGCCAGTTTAGCCTCTGACAATTTGTCAGTTAATTACCTAAGACTAGCAGACATTGGCCTTTCCTATCCCATTTCCATACTCATCAGCCAATCTATATTTGAAGTTACTGTCCCCACACAATGATATCAATCCTTTATTTTACCTTTGCATAAAGGTGTCACTTTCACATAAATGTCACATTTTTGTCCCATTGTCATTCTCTCTATCTCTCTATTCACTGTCAAACATACTTAAAATCTGTGCTTATAATCATGTTCTTCAAAACCTCCAGTTCAACAATCTGATCTCACATACTCAGCATGGCTTTTGCCACAGCAATACCACCACCACAGTCCCACTGTCCTTCCATAATACTATTAACCAGGAGAGAAATTAATGCAAATTCAAATCTGCAATCTTGCTGGATATTTATATATTTATATTTTCCTAGGATACTACTAGGCTATCATCTCTGGCAAGATATTTACCTTAATTTAATTAAGTACTTAATGACATGTTTGATTCATAACTTCAGTGTAATTGGACTCCTACAGTAGGCAGGGCAATTACGCACTGCCTTTGTCCATTAGGAGATTCTGATTAAGTCCAGGTTTAACTTTTTGATTTCCCATCTGTTGATCAAAGTTACACTTGCATAGGGACATGAATGAGCTTTGTTTTATATGGATGGGGAATCTGTTCCAGTGCAGTAGTGTCCCCTGGGATAGCTACCTATTCCTACACTCTGTTCTGTTTATGGTACAGAAGAGGTTGAGGTCCAAGTGTCCTAGGCACACTTTGATTTGTGAATATGGAGTAGATCCATTAGGACTGGGTCAGAGGATAACTTATAAGCCAGGCATAGGTCATTGCTCTTAGTAGTCTGTATGAGACTGAGTATATTCAAAAGACTTTTCAGTGGTCCCTATAGGTCTTGTGCCCTAGGCCAGTATTCTCTTTGTAAGGAACTTCTGTGGGCACTCCATTTGCTGGAAATGCCTGGATACATACATACCAAAGGGGGCATTGTACTCACTGATGAGTCTAGTAAGGGCTGAGGGAAGTAGGACTATGACATCTCTTGGATATAGATGCTAACCCCTTCCTTATAAGCTAGACATACACAATAACAGCAGATATGTGTTGATAAAATCCAAGATCACTGTCTACAAATGTTCCCAAATCCATAACTGCTGGGTCTAATATTAGAGGTGTACCATCAAAGTGGCAGTTTGGAGTGGTCGTCGGTTTTCCAAAGAATATGATATTGCAATTTTTGGCATTGAGCTTTAGTCTGTGACTCTGAGACCAGTTATTAGTTTAGGATAAGCCCTCCTGGAGGAACACTGCATCTTTGGGGGATTCAATGACTGCTCCCAACTTGCCATTGTTTGTAAACTTGGTCAACCAAAGAGCTTTGATGTTTGCTTGGACTTCTGAGAAATAGATGCCAAAAAGGAGTGGCCTCAACACAGATCTCTGTGGGACACTACTAGTGTCAGATCTTTTTGCAGAGGTAGCTTCACCTATCTTGACTTCCTATGTCCTGTCAGTGAGTTACGTTTGTAACCCAGTCGGTGATGTAGGAGTTTATTCCTAATTAACAAGCTTTTCAACAATTCCAATAAACTAAGTAGGCATGACCTGCCTTTCATGAAACCAAATTGGGATGTATCCGATTTTTGGAGATTTCATAATTCCCTGGGTCAGTAATTACATGGGTCAGTGGATGGCCCTGTCTTATACAGGAGGATGACTGCTGCTTCCTTCATTCACTCAGTGCAAATCTCATTTGAGGGTTGAGGTTGTAAAGTGCTATTGGGGGAACAGAAATATCATGCTTCATGTTATTCAAGTTCTCCAGTGCTTTTAATACTGTTTTCCTTACAAAATTACTGCACAGTCTTGTCTTGCTAGATTTCTCCACTGTTTTACTCACTGGTTCACCCGGCTATCTCATCTCCTGCACATAAGCAGTCTAATAGCATTCAACCTTTTCTACATACTGGCACACCCCAAGGCTCCATTCATGGACCTTTATTATTAACCTTTTCATTAATAATCTTGCTTCTACCTCAGCATTAACGCATTACATAGATTATGATATTCCAATCTGCTCATCCTCTTCCCTACCTTCATTATAAATCCTCTCTCAGGAATTACTACATCATGGGGTTAGGGGTTGTCATAATGCTTAAGGTGTTTACCTTGCAAACACAAGGTACAGCATTTGATTCTCATTTGAAGTAACCCTTTAGTTCAGTTAGTTGGAGTGTAGTGCTAATGATACCAAGGTCACAGATTCAATCCCAGGGAAGACCATCTGTGTTTTCTATAGAAACCTATCTATCTCAATTGCAGCTTCTTCTAAACCCTGATAAAACTAAAATAATGCTCTTTATTTTTAGGTCCTATGCAGACATACTCCAACTTTTCTATCCCTTCCTTTCAAAATGCACAAATAGAAATTATCTCATAAACCAAACTGCTAGGGTCATCCTAGGTGATCATCCAAAATCTGACAAATATATTAAATACTTAGTGAGAAACACTCAGTATAAATAATCCCTCCTTTATTTTGTTTTTAAATTTCCTACTGCACAATCACACAGAACAACTGTTAACATCCTGTCTCATATCAAGCATACATTATGAGTGCCCAGTCCTTACAAACATTAACTTAACATCAATCCAAACACTAGAAAAATGCTGCAACAAAACTGTCAAGTTTGCTACTGAATTACCCAACTCATCCCTGTCTAGAACTCAAAGATTTAACCTGGCTAGAATTTATTAAAAACATCAGCTATTTGCAGTTAAAATGGCACGTATAATACTCTTCTTTCCTGTCAAATCTTCTTCCCATACTTTACTCCTGCAGTGTTACATTCCCACAAGATCTGTTTCCTCAACAGATGCAAATCAACTTCAAATCAAAAGATCATGCAACACCTTTGGTGACTCCCTTTATTCTGGTCTATTAGTTTATTGAAAACTAACTTAAGCAAACAGACGTTCATCAAACATAAATCAGCAAATGGCCATTCATCAAACATTCACATCAGCAAGCTTTTTTCAAAGAGCAGTGAGTTACTTGGCCAGAATTAGGAAATTTGCCCTTTTCCCCACTGTAGTTCAATCTTGGAGTTGGTACATATATATATATATATATATATATATATATATATATATATATATATATATATATATATATATGTGTGTGTGTGTGTGTGTGTGTTTGTAATTCTGTGGAACTTTACATCCCTGGACTACACTAAAAACAAATATTGCATGGCCCAGTTGGACCATCCCCATAATGAAACACAAGTAAATATAAAATAAATAAAATAAAATTAACAAAAACAGCCAGTTACAATAAGAGCAACTGAGCAATACAATGAAATGAAGCCATCACAGTAATCAAGAAGTAAAGGTGTATACATTAGGTCTACATACAAACTAAGAAATTGAAATACTGTCCATAAGGATTGATAATCTGAATATATGGAATAGCTTGGTAAAATAATAAACAGGCTAATAAAATGAAACATTTTATAAATATTCATAGCATAACTGTTGAATACCATCATGAATAAAGTCAGTGAGGGGGCCTTATTCAATCTAGGCATTGTGTTAGCTTTTTACATTTATTTGCTGTTTATTTGTTTTATTTATGTATTTATATTTGTTAGAATCAGCCATAATTTCTAAAACAGATGCACTTAGAATATTTTGCTTGGTAATCTTTCAGCCTAAATTTAAATTTTAGAGAAGTGTCTAACATTTTTATTTTCCATTAGTCACTTCTTAGAATTTTGTATTTCTATACTTTCTAATGGTTTGGGAATTGAAAGTTTTGAAAAAAAATATATTTCTAAGCTAATGATACATATTCAGTTAAGCTTCTCGTTGTCAATAAATTGCAACAGTCCAAGTTGTTAGTGCCCATTGCATTCGAAAGCAGTCAAACACACCATGCAATGTTACTGTTTTTAACATCTTGATGTTATATGAATATAATTAGCCCACTCATTGATAGTAACATCCTGCAAAAGCAGCATGCAATGCCATTTTTGCGTCTGTGTCCAGAGCAATGTACTTGCATAATGTGCACAAATCACTCTGTATTACTCATCATTAGAAAGTGGGGTTTACTTGACTTGATAAACCAAAGGGAGGCTTATATTTCCAGACATGTTTAGAATCATACATTTAAAGCACAACAAATAGCAAATAAGTCAAATCTTGGTTAATAAATCAGTCTACTAAGATATGTGAACACATTGAAATTCTACCACTTCTACTAAGAAGTACCCAAAAGAATATACGGTACTCTTTATATCACAACCAGAAACCATTTTTCACTGCTCACCAGCAGCAAATATATGATGAACTGCTAGTATTTAAACTTCTCCTTACACAATTAAAATAATTTTTGTATATTTGCTATTCTTCATGACTGCATATAATATCTATAATGCAGTGAATTATTTCTAGTTCCTTAGTAGTGGTCTGCTTTTTATTTGTTGATTTCTAACTCCTCAGTAATATTTCTATGACTTTCTGTTTCCTTCATGATATTTGCAATTAGTACTGCAGAGCTGCAAGCCTATAGTTTGTTTGAGCTTTCTATTTTCCCTATTAGGGTATTTCTCATTTCTCCTGGGGTACAACTGTGTATCTAATATGAAAGTAAGTGATGTGGAGGAATGTGGTGCACATATGGAGAAGAGAAACTTGTTCATATACAAAAGAATGTTTATCTTTTTCATTTGGGGTATTATAGCTCAATCATTTAAAACTTTGCAGTATAGCCTGTAAAAGGTTTTGGAAATGCATTAATTGCTGTTACTCATTTTGGGAGATGTACAGTTTATTTTTATTTATTTTTTTACCCAGGTTTTTCAGGGGAGAACCTGTTAAGCGCAACTTAAAATACTATTGAGGCAGTTGCTCCCCTACAAAAATATATGAATGCAACTCTATTTAACAGTACTTGGTACCTATAGTAGGTGAGAAAGAAAAGGGAGCCTTTGCTGCAAAGTCAACATCAGCTGTGTGAAGAAAATGATTTAAAGAGATAAACATCAGCAAATTCAACAGTAACTGACAGACCTCGTGGTTTGTCACAGACTGTCTAGTTTTATTAGTACTGCCTGTCAGAAAAGCAACACTGCACCTCCCCCTAGGAATGTAGGAACATGGTAACAACACTGACTATGTGATCATAGAGGCGATAAGATTGCTTTCCATTTATACTTTTAAATAGACACATTTAAAAGCTCCGGCCAACCTTTTCAAGCACTTAAAGTGCTCACATGTCATATCAAGACAGGACATGTATGATGATCCTAAGTAAATTTGTGTCTACCCATTTAATTATCAAGACAAACCTTAAAGGTAATTAAAGTAGTGCTTTGTTTGACCTGTTGTGGTAACTTATTCCATAAGCAGGAAATGCATTAAGTAAGGAATCTATCCCTACCATTTGTCATGCTTACTTCGTAGTGTAGATTTAAGTCATCTGTGAGATTTGCAGTGCCCCTTGCAGAAGTGAAGTGAAATCCTCTATTGTCAGCTAATTGCATGTACCCTCTGTGAAGGGGGGATAGCAAAAGAAAAACAGCAAAAAAGAAGCTGTATATCCTAACATAAGGATAGGATAGCAGAGATGGGATCTTATAGTGCTTCACAAGGAAAGTGTAATCTCTAACTGCCAGACAGATATTTATTGTGAAGTGACAAAGGGATTTTTCATTTTCTTTCATAGATGTCACCAAAGCAGAGTTTACATGTAGATCTGCATATAACAGTATTAATTCTCAAAATGAAAAATAAAGAGATTTTGTTATCTTAAATCAGGTAGACCCTCTATGAGTGATCCTATCCATTAAGACAGATGTCAGAATGAAAACTGTTGTTGAGGGAAGTTTGGGTGGAACTGCTCTTATTGCAGCTAAGAAGGTGTCACTAGAGCTGAGTTTGACTGAATTTATTTATTTGTTTATTTATTTATTTATTTTACATTTGTTGACCAAGATTGTCCGACTGAGCTGAAGAGTCCTTTTTCAGCGGAGGCCCTGGGAGAAAAGCTCTAACATATTATACAATTTTCATTATAAATTAGCATTAAACAGCAAATTTACAGGATTATTACAAGGCATTAAGTAGCAATACAATGTAATACACTGTCAATAATCAGGAGTATAGCATAACTATTTCAAGATGTATAAAAAGAAATATGTCATTAAGATGAGTATAGTTTTTGGGGTAAGTGGTTAAATAAAAACAGCTTTATCATAATGTAGTTGCATGAAGGCAAGCCAATTGTAATAGAATGTTTCTCTGATGCAATTTGCTTAATAGATTTTAGAAGACAGTAGAAAAAGTAGTCAATAAAAATTAGAGAGAGCTGGTGAGAAGAGTGGGTTAAGGGAAGAAAGTAGATTAAGGTATGAGAAGTAAGGGATGTTAAGGAGGGAGAGTGCAGTGGCAGGACCAGTGACCTTTAAAGTGCTCTTTGGTGGCTGTCTTAAATTGTTTAGAATATGTAAGGGTCCTTATTTCTAGTGGGAGCCTATTCCAGTCAATAGTGGGGTGTGGTAGTAGGGGGGCAATAGCTGTACATGTTGCGCCCAAATTTAGACTTGGGTTTGTAGATTTGTAGTAAGTCTTGGTTGGAGCTTTGGAGAGGTCTTGAGGGAGAATAATAGGAGATGAGAGGGGATAGTGCTGGTCAGTAGGAAGGCTGGTATAGGATAAAATGGATGATCTGGAGCTGAGAGAGAAGAAGCTTGTGGAGTAATTCAATCTAGTTTAGGTGTTTTAGAGAGAGACAGTGATGGGATTTGTAGGTTTGTTGGGCAGCAAATCTAGCTACCTTGTTGTAGGTAGATTCGAGTTTGGTCAGGAGTGCTGAGTTAAGATTTGTGAGAATTTGAGAATTGTACATTAGACTTGGTAGAAGGTAGGTGAGAGAGAGTAATCTTGGCTTCAGAGGTAAGGAATTTCTTGTTATGGTAAAGGAGTCCTAGTTTTGAATGTGTCTTTTTGATACAGTTATTAACATTGGATTGGATGGGAGAAAGGAAATTCACCCCGGGGATCATGTCAGTCACCCTGCTAGACAGGGGTCCAGGGAAGTAAATAGTGTTGGAAGAAATAGCCAGGGAATTGTTATGGCTAGGCGTGTATAGGCCCTAGGGCTGATAGCCTAGTACCAACCTATGAACCTATGAACCTATGACCATGCAAGTCAAATTTAAGCTGATCATCGATGGTTGCGCCTAAGAGCTTAGTGCTGGATACTACCTGAATGGGAGTGTTATTAAGGGACTGTATGGAGAAGGAGGGTTTAATACTGTTGAACTTTTAGGTTGGAAGAGTAACAGCTTTGTTTTTTTAGGGTTAAGGATGAGCTGGCTGTTGGAAAGCCATGTTTCAAATAAGTTAAAAGATGCCTGAGTAGCTGAGAAAAAGCTTAGAGGGAGAATTGGCTGTGGTGATGACGGTAGAGTCATCTGCATATTGCACTAAAGATGACTAAGAACAGGAGGTATAGAGTTGATTAGTAAAGATATTAAAAAGGCCCAAGGATAGATCTTTGAGGTACACCCATTTTGACAGAGAGAGGAGGGGAGAGTGCAGAGTGCCATCTCACTGACTGAGATTTACCAGTAAGGTAGCTGGAGAACCATGCAACAGTATCAGAGGAGAAGTTGAGGTTATGCAGTTTGTGCAGCAGAAGAAAGTGTGAGACAGTGTTGAAAGCTTTTGAGAGGTCCAAGAATAGGCAAGAAATAAGTTTATGGTCATCCATTGCTATAGAGACTGTGCTTTGAATTTGAAAATTTGAAAGTTTTATTTTCAATTGTTGAATTTCACAGCTAATATGGACATGGGTGTAAAGGACTTCAATCTGGTATTTTATGACTAAGCATTCATCATATTGTTAATGCAGAAACAAATCAAGTTGATGAAGGAACACTTCAATAAGTTACAGATGAAACAAACTATATTATCAATGAACTTGGTTGAACAAGACGATAATGCTTCACAAAGGGTAATGAGAATGCCATACAGTATGACAGAAAATATTTGCACTATGTTCTGCATGTAACGTATAAGTTGTCTGACTACTCTTGCCTACTGGTGGATTGCAATAGCTGGGAAAGAGGTTACTGGGTTCCCTTACCAGTTTCTAAACTTGTATTTTGGTAACGCTGAAACATGTAGGTGTGGTTTAAGTCCCGACACATCAGGTATGGGTTTTGACACAGATTTAATCTCTAGTTAAAGTCTATATGATTAAGAAAAACAAATGTTGTTTTGATAATGTCTTTTCAGCTTAGATACGTAGAGAATGAGCTTAATTTCTTGTAGGACTGAATTATGAGCCTCAAATACCTTAAGGTGAAATTGTAGTAGGACCTACCTGCCCAGGTATACATACACACACATGCACACACACACACACACACACACACACGCTTATGCCTATGGCTAATTTAGTGTGCCCAATCCACCTACAAACAAATGCAAATACCACAGCAATGCTATCAATAAAATGTCTTCTTTGCAGTGATAAGTCAAAGCTTTCATTGTCCTTGTATCAGTGACACCAGGTATTATAGTACATACAAACCTAGAATTATATTTTACTCCAGAGTTTTGCATACACCTTTTAATATATTGGAATCTCTACAACCTAATTATATATAATCAGTGCACTTGCAAAATACAGGACAGTTGTTGAAACGAAGACCTTATGTTGCAGCTGGGGCTAAAATTCTGATATAAATTCCCTATATCCAACATAGCTTAGAAATAAATGAAGTCCAGTTTTGCTAAGTGATAAAAAGACAGATCAACTGTTGAACAGATATTAAGTGTGGGGTGATGTTGTGGTTCATCTTGGTTTAAAACCACAGCATGTACATTGATGTACTGTATATATTAATGTAAAGAACACATTGTGGTTAATTTTGAATGTTTTTAAATGTTAGACATATTTTTTAAACAGTATAAGTAAGAAAAGATGTGACAGAGTGGTCTGAATATGTATTCATGCCTTTAAATTTAAATGTAGAAAGAAAACTTTTGGTACAATTTAGTGATGATGTCATTGATGTTCAGGAGTTGCCAGCAGTAGAACAAGAAACTGTGTTTTCTGCTAAAACTGCAAAAGATGAACATAACTTATCGCCTAGTTGTGAGTTTATGTTAAAAATCTCACGAGAGTGCAATGCATCATACACCAAGTGTTGTAAATGTAAATGGCATTAAGAGGAACAGTGTAGTATTTATGTGAACGCAAAGCTTGCTGTTTTAGTCATTGAGACGCACACTTAGTTAAGACTTTAAGAAAAAAGTTAGCGATAATGAGCTACTGAACATCATTCTCTTAATAATTATAATCTGTCGTGTACAAAATGTTATGCAATGGGACTCATAAGATTTGTCTGAGCAAAGTGAAGACAATATTTGATGACCAAAATGCTATTATTGAAGAAATGGATGAACCACAAGCAAGAACAAACTGCAGGGAAGCTGGGGGGACCTATTGTGTCAAAGCAAACAGATAATCAAAAAATTACCCCATGCTAGAAAATGAATCAGGTGACTGTATTACTGATATTTCTGTTAGTAATAAGTATGATGTTTTACAAAACGAAAATGGAAGTAGGATTTAATATACAAAGGTATTAAAGATATAAAGGGATGGCAGCAAGGAAGCACCTACAATTTGAAGACATATGTAACACTAATAGAAAGAATTGAAAGCAACAGTATTACATTAAGTGCTTTGAATGTCAACAGTATTAAAAAATCAATGTAAGGAGATGGTGGAACTAAATTGATATAAGCAGGCAAATATACATTTATTATGTAAAATTGGCACTGGCTACTTAACAGAAGAATAAAAACTAAAGTTTTAATTACTGTGGGGTTATAATATTATTTGGTTTTCTGGTTTACATGCATGTCCAGGTACAGCTGTCACATGTGATAGGTTAGACATAGAAATTAGGAATATTATTATAGGAAAGTAGAACATTTGATAGTAGCAGACACATGACTCAGAAGTAAAGGCTAGAGGGTTATAGTCTTGTATACTTTTACAGACATGAAGGATAGAACATGCTTGTTTGAAGAATTAGAAAATAGTGTAATGATTAAATGCAGATATGTTTTTTTTTAAATTTTATTGCAATGTGGGCAAGTGCAGTATGTAAGCAGCTCAGAATATAAAGACTCTTAAGGAAAAAAAGATATAACAATGAGTGAATTGAAAAGGACGTGCAACTTATATTTGTGAAACGTAATATAGGAACTAGGATTACAATTTTTTTTTTTTGATTCTTTAAAAGAGCTTAATAGGAGTAAACCCATTAATAA